>NC_079891.1:6181095-6497978 GCF_024868665.1 Triplophysa rosa
ATAACTAGGGCACTTTCAGCAGGTTTCTCAGTCAGTGCGTCACTGAGCGGGGCAAACCTGTTCGAGACTGTAATCGGAATGGTTGAGTCCTGCGACTACGCTGTCTCACAGTCACGACGTTTCCCAGCTCCCAGGGGATCTTCAACCAGAACCGAGCTATGTGCGCTAATGTTGGTCACATCCAAAGTGTTTTCTATGGTCGTTAAACTCTTACTATCCTCAGATAAAGATTGGATGTGAAACTCTAATTCTAAGATCTTCTCTGTCAGCCTAACTATTTCCCTGCAATTATCGCATATAAAACCCTCGCCGCTGACAGAGAAGGCTAAACATATGACATGAGGTTCAAGTAACAATAATAGGAATAGAAGCCATAACTCACCGGGTTTGAAGTGCAATTCCAACTTACGATAAGTTAGCAAGGACAATGATAAGTAACGATAATAAAACACACTAATATTAGAGCGAAGTGTAAGTGCAGGGATACAAACAAACATACTGCTTACTGTTCTTACCACACAAGAAAATAGTTGCCCACACAGTATCAATTTCAAATATTTTGGCATCAGATAGATATATGTGGCAGGTTGAACAACCTTTCAGCTGTTGGTCCAAGGTTTGGTGTGATTGGCAGACCAATGAGGTGTAATCAGCACACTATGATTGGCAGACCAATGAGGTAGGAGTAGAGTAGAGTAGAGTAGAGTAGAGTAGAGTAGAGTAGAGTAGAGCTGGTGGCATCGGCATTGTGGCAAGTTGATGGCGGAGCTCGCTTGCAGTAATGGCAACAAAAGCGGGTGTGTGAGTACTGGTTGGTACATTAAGCTACGGCGTTTGTTGGAGCAACCATATAGTTTCAGGTGTGGTCGTTTACTCTAATTGAAAAACTAAATACTACTCTAGCTCTGGACTGATCTTATGCTGAAGACTCTGCATCTGACGCCGCTGCTGTTTTGCCTGAGGACAGCTTTACTTCCTCTCCTATGAAACTTTGCATGTAATGCTTACGGCTTGTTGTTTTGAGGGTCGTGGAGGCCGATAGCTTCAACCTTGTGACTCCACACAACTATTTTCTTTGTTTGTTTTGATTATATTTGAGTTGATTCATTTCTGTTATATTGGTTATTTGTTATTTGAGTTGATTTATTCTGTTACCTTGGTTATTTGTTTTTGTTTCTTTTATTCCTTTCTCCAGGAGCCAGTGACGGGCAGGGAAGGCTAGTTGCTTTCTTTGGTGCGTGTTTCACAGATTGCTGTGTGTTGTGACACAACCTCTTCACGGTGTGAGTGTGATTTGGAGTTGATGTTAATGGTGGTAGGTCTAGACTACCTCCCGAGTAGCCATCGGCCTCCCTGTTCCTGCTAAACTGGACCCCTGGAGAATCATTTTTTTGATCCTGTGATGTGCTCCTGAAGGAGACAATTTTATCGATGTTTATAGAATAAAATATATTTTTGTATTGTTACTCACGTCTCACTGTGCGTTATTCCATTGCCTTCAATTGGTGTAACGTACCTGTGTCCTTATTGGGTGGATTTCGTCTGGCACCCCCACCAGGGTGGCATAGTCAGTTGAAATAAACTGTTGTATATACCAGCGAATGTCACATATAGAACATGTCTGAATGGGGGATCAGAAGCAGGAGAGCTGCGTCACAATGCCGGATATTTATCAGATTTCCTGCAAAAAAAAAGTTTAGTTCAATTTCAACATCTATTTTATAAACGTGGAATTGCAGTATATGATATGGCAGATATGGCAGTTACAGTATCTATTAGCAGGGATAAACTAACAGTGCTAACCAGCCATACGTCGACCTTGGGTTAAATATGCAGAGCAATACTAAATACAATTATTTTTAAGAAATAAACTGCAGTATATACTCTAGTAGAACACTGTTGTGCAGCTGCGGTTAAAATGCCTTCCCCAAAACGTAATTTTTGTTCACTACAGTCCAAAATTTCTCAATGTTAGTAGTTTATTACAAAAAACTTTAACTTGTTGGCATGGCAACAGTGGAACATGCAACCTATAATTTACATCCATTAAATACATTCTTGTGAGGGTTTCACTTTCACTGTACCATGACAACATCATAATGTGTGAGGCATCTTCTATGACGTGCACGGAGCTGTCTGTCAGAAAAGACATAAAAAGGGTAAAAGAAAACAGCTGGAAAACAAGGGCAGTATAAAAGAGGGACAACCAAATCGTCAAGCACAAATCTTTTGATCTAGTAGCTTGTTTGCAGTGAACAGAGGACTTATCTTACACACTCTTTCTCCTCAATGGGTTTGTGTCTGTTTTTCACACTTCTCATATCAGTCTCTCACTCACTCTGGGACTATTCATATAATCTTGCAAGGTCACACCGTGAAATCCCCACACACAGTGCCTTATTGAGCCCATTTATTTTCATCCCTATCATCTCTCTAACCTTTGCAGGAAGGCACTTTACACACCTCTGGTACAGAACTCAACGTTCTGTGATATCTACTGAATATATGAAAACACACAGTCCAGACATCATTTGAGCGGGTCTGTCTATGGCAAGCAATTTTGTCATTTAACCCTTGACGTTTACTAGTATCTATTTTTAGTCTACTAGTACTTATTTTTTTAGTTACTAGTAACTATTCCATTAGATACTAGTACTTATTCATTAGATACTAGTACCTAAAAATGAGATACTAGTGCTTATTTATTAGATACTGTTGGACTTTAAAGGCAGTCCTGCATGTTCAAAAATTTGTACTGAGACGTTCTTCAAAATCGATTAGAAGTTTATTATCAGATGTAAAAAGGAGTAACAAAGCTTTGGGTTGTCAGACGACCTCCGAAAAACCAACAACCCAAAATATTCAAATACACCCATATTTATAAAGTATGTGACGTCGCTCGTATCTTCTGACTCCTCCTCTGCCTTTTAAGGAGTGCTGCTCCGTTTCCACCAATCACCGTGTTTTTACTAAAAGAATGTTAAGAATGTTGGTGTGTTGTCCGGCCACAATAAACTGTTTTTAGGAGACCACTCCTTGGGGGAGGGAGAACATTCCTAAGGACTGGCGATTGACCACAGGATATACGTTTTGAAATGTTATTTTACAGGAACTAAGAAAAAGGACTTCACGGTGATTGGTGGAAACGGAGCAGCACTCCTTAAAAGGCAGAGGAGGAGTCAGAAGATACGAGCGACGTCATATACTTTATAAATAGGGGTGTATTTGAATATTTTGGTTGTTGGCTTGTGGTGGAGAGAGTGGTGATTTACTGGCAACCCAAAGCTTTGTTACTCCTTTTTACATCTGATAATAAAACTTCTGCTTAATTTTGGAGAAACGTCTCTTGCAAATTTTTGAACATGCAGGACTGCCTTTAAAGTCCAACACTATATAGTTGTGGCGTGGACTATGCTATTCTTTTACATTTAGAAAGACTTTTTTATATTTTATAGTTATAATTATTATTATTGCCTGTAACGATTGGCAGGCGAGGTGGCAGATCCACATGCAGTTGAGAATTTATTCAACAAAAGACAAAATAATCAAAGAACAAAGAAACAAGGAATTAAAGTAATCCATAAACAACAGGGACACAGGAACATGATCAAACATTCAACGACTCACACTAGACAAAGAAAACACTGGGGTTTAAATACAAAAACTAATGACTGAGAACTCAAGATAACTAGACACACCTGGGAGGAACAATTAACAAGAATCAATGAACAAAAGAACTACAAAAGACTAGAGTACGACACAGGAAACAGGACCTAATACAAACTAAAAGTCCACAAGACAAGGGAAAACAGACTGGAATCGTAACAGAGCCCCGCTTTAAGGAGCGGATCCCAGACGCTCCTAGCAAAAAGTCCAGGTGGGAGGTGGAGCAGAAGCGGAACAGGGGGCCGGAGCGCAGGCGGGCCTGGGCCGTGGACCAGCGACCAGGGAGGCGCGGGCTGGTCAGGCGGCCATCTTGCGAGTAGGCTCTGGGCTGGCCATCGGAGCCTGAGGCCTACTGCTACCCCCCCCCAAAAAAAATGTTTAGGGGAAGCTCCTTCCTCTGTCTCACCCACAGTAAGTGGGGACTCGACCGTCAACTGGGCATAATCCAAAAACTCAGCTAGCGACCCTCGAGGACCATCATGGGTAAGTTTTCTTTGAGTGGTTGATTTAATCCATAACAAAAAAAATCAATAAGTGCAAAATCCTTGAGACGTGAGAAATGAGCAATGTCCAAAAAATCCTGAAGGTGGTCCTCGAGGGAGCGCTTACCCTGTCACATGGAGACGAGCCTTCTGTGAGTCATTCTGTAACGATTGGCAGGCGAGGCGGAGGATCCACATGCAGTTAAGAATTTATTCAACAAAATAATCAAAGAACAAAGAAACAAGGAATTAAAGTAATCCATAAACAACGGGGACACAGGAACATGATCAAACATTTAACAACTCACAGTAGACAAAGAAAACACTGGGGTTTAAATACACAAACTAATGACTGAGAACTCAAGTCATTTGCTAAATTAATCAATGGCGTTTCCTCAGAAAAAAATAAAACGCAAGTGAAGTCAAATATACAAAAAGGAAGTGAAGTCAGATAGGCTAAACAAAAGCAAACACACGAAAAAAACAAAACCCAAATGATTTTAATTAATCTGATTTTAAAAAGATTTAAAGGGATAGTTCACCCAAAAAATTCTGTCATGAATTATTCACTCTCTAGTTGTTCCAAACCTGTATAAATAGTTGTTTGGTTGAACACAGAGAAAGCTATTTGGACAAATGCTTGTAACCAAACAGTTCTTGGACCCCATTGACTACCATAGACAAAATTACAATGGTAGTCAAAAGTGCCCCAGAACTGTTTTCTGTCCTACATTCTTCAAAATATATTATTTTGTGTTCAACAGAACAAAAATCTAAAGTAATATAGGGCTGCGTATAGTGTATCGTGATTCACACTAATTATACCTGTCTAGAATCGATTCTGAATCGCAAAGGCTTCAATTCTGTGTTTTATCAAAGTCCATTTAGGGAAGTCATGCCACTCGGCGGCCATCTTTGCAACGCGCCTCTGGGCAGTTATTACGTAATTCAAACAAGACGTGAATGGGAATGCTGATATTTCTACAATTGCCGGCTAAAATCCAAATTAAACGACATATTTGAAAACAGAATTCAAAAATGACGTAAACTGTACCATAACGTTTGTTTCCTATGATCAAATTGCGCTTAAAAACATTTATTCATGTTGCTTTAGATACTATGCATGTGCAAAGCTTCGCTAGGGTGGCCAAATTGAGCGTTGCATTCCTCCTCATTCATTTCAAACGCATCTTGTTAATATTAATATCTTTGGTTTTATGCACAGCTCTTCCGTGAACAACGGCTCTTTGATCAGTAGGAAGTACTGCTCGATCTAAAATCACTACGAGATTGAATCGTTTATAACGTGCATTTCAAAAAGCAACACTCGTCATTATAAATATACTTTATTATCATGAAAATACCTGCAAAGGTTTGAAGAACAGTGAATTTGACCATTGGCATTTCCTGGAACTTTACGTGTGTAAATCGTTCTTCTTCTGTGTCCCATATTCGGAGTTTCTGCGCAGGAGCGCCCTCCGGCTTTCGAATGTGGTGGAAATGCATTTAACCGTAATTCATTGCGAAACTGAGCATAAAGATTACACGATATATCGTCCCAGCTCTAGTTATAAGCATTCTTCCAAATATCTTTCTCTGTGTCTGTATAGAGAAATTTATACAGATTTGGAACAACTCAATTGTGAGTAAATGATGACAGAATATTTATTTTTGGGTGAACTATCCCTTTAAAGCTAAAAGGACTCTCAAAACCCATGATCAAGTCTGTGTTTTTACTGTATATAAATAGAAAGCCATGAGGACTAACTACAAGCTTGAAAAACAAAGAAAATCATATGCAAATAAAGCCCCCATTTTTCCCTTTGTTGGGATACTGACAACACAGGAACCAGGACTGCTTACCCCACCAAAATTCTGATGTCCAATCAGTGTGCCAGTGTAAGCCCAGTGGTTGTTCATGGGGATTGACTTTGTATGGTGCTTAGCCCGGCACAGTTATTTTAGCTGCATTCACAGGCTTCTCGAAAGACAAAACCTCTAAAGAGTTTCGGACCCTAAATATGCAATGACATATCAGGGCATGGACATCCTAATCTTTGTTGGCATCAAATGAACTAGCCGGGTGCACCGAAATGCCAAGAGACTACTCGACATTGGCATGTCCCATCCACCGGGCCAGACAGCAAAATTTCCAGTTCTATGAGCACATAAGACCATCAGCACTATTGGGGGCTTGCCCTGTAATCCTGTTGGTATCCGAGTGGGTTGCAATCGGGTCGGCTCCTAGATAAATACAGAGAGCGATAGTTGGAAGTGGGCACAGAGCAGCGAGTGGATGACAGTGGGAGGGACGAAGTGAAAGAGAGGCACGCAAACAGTTTGCATCATAATTCTAGAAAGATCCACAGCTGGCTGAACTGGCAGGGGCTGTTGGTGTATTTAAGTGCGCAGACAGAAGAGGCAACAGGTTTTCTGAGAATTGACAGTGCTGTGAGGGCCCTGAGACGAAATGGACATCACCATCCAGCATCCCTGGTTCCGCCGCTCCTTCTGGCCATCCCTCTTTCCAAGCCGGATCTTTGACCAGCACTTTGGGGAACACATGTCTGAGAGTGACTTGATTCCCTCGCTGTCCTACCATCGGCCTTCCTTCTTCCGTTGGCCAAGCTGGTTGGAGAGTGGCATTTCTGAGGTGAGCTGTCATCTGCTGATGGACATGTAGATCCTTTTGTCGACTGTAATTTGCCGTCATTATAATCAAAATAGGTTACAAAGATAGATATGTTGCATATGAGTAGTGACCTATAATAGAAAAAGTTGTGGAACATGTGTATTCTGTTATTTTATGACATAAAGTTACTTTTAATAGAAAGTTCTTCCATGACGAAATGGCTTTGATTGATGATTTCTGCCTAGTGCTGTAACTTCTATCATTCGTAAAAGAAAGAGAGACATTTTTCAAAAAAATGTAATAATTTTGTGTTGTTTGTAGTTGTTTGTGAGTAAATAATTACAGAATTTTTATTTTTGGGTAAACTATCCCTTTTAGAGAAAACAATATAATACAAGTAAACAATTATGAATCGTCATTTGTGCCTGACTTGATACTTGTTTTTGAAGATTTAACTACTAAACACAACCTATTAACTTTTAATGCAATTATGTTCCTCAGATGAAAATGGAAAAGGATCGTTTCTCTGTTAATCTGGATGTCAAACACTTCACACCTGAGGAACTCTCCGTGAAAATCACTGGAGATTACATTGAAATTCATGCTAAACATGAGGATCGACAGGTAGGTTCGACCTAATGCAACCCAATGTATATCCAAATTGTACAGTAGACTCTGTCTTTATGGTTGAAAACTGTCATCACTAAGATAATGCATGATTGATGTTTAAAGCATGTCCGGTTACAACAACAGGAGCTCACATGTTGTATGTTTCCCGCAGGACGATCATGGTTTTGTCTCACGAGAATTCCTAAGAAAATACCGTATTCCTACTGGTGTGGATCCGACCTCTGTCACCTCCTCCTTGTCTTCTGACGGCGTTCTGACGGTGATGGTACCACGCAAGCAATCGGACGACCCCGAGCGCACCATTCGCATCACCCACGATGACAAGCCCGCCGTTTCCGGGCCTCAGAAGAAGTAAAGCTGCCAGACTTCTAACGACGCAACTTTATGTTTCTTGTCTTTCCCACTTGTTGTACCACTGTGCTTCTGCATAATCTATCCTCCATTGCTCAGTATTACCAGGCTACAGGGGAATTAATCTTCCTCAGTTGTTACAGACAAGCCTATTGGTTAAATTGTCTTTGCTACATAGAAGTTTAGGAAGAAATGGTTATTAACTACACCAGTTGAGGTGGCAGAGGTGACAACCTCTAAGTGATTGTTATCTAAACCTTTTTATGGAAATAAACGGTCACAATAAAGTATTGTCTCTGCTGTTTATGCTGCAGTAGGACGTGACTCTGCCACCAAACAAAGGGGCCTTTAATATTCCACGGCCAGTCTATGTCGATGATGGCAAAGTGTGGGTGGAGTTTTACTCGGAATCTGTTAAGAACAAAGACAAAATGGCGACAATTTTACTGAATCAGAAGAAATTTGAAAGGTCTGTGATTTGCGACACACCATCATAGTCTTATATCCAAAAAAGCTCAGTTGCAAAACGTTGGCTGTTTGTTCTCAATTATTTGTTACATTAAATATTATTATAGCTTTTGTTGTGTGGTTCGAAGGGGTAAAGAACATGCAAGTTTTTCTTTTAATGGTGGATATTGGAACCGGAGGACACAGCAAAGAGAAAAATGAATGCTTTCTTTTAATGTTACGTATGGTAACACCGGTGCTACACCTTAAGCCTAAAACATTGCTTAGCATCGAGTTAAAAGTGTAAAAGGGGCGTTTGAATGTCATTATTGAGAATGGGATCTTTTTCAAGCATAATTTGAGCTGAGATGAAACCTTTTCTGTATGTTTGTCTGTGTGTGCTTTTATGAATAAGCGCCAGAAACTCACATTGTTTATAATCGGTGAGAGTATTCAGTTTTTTCAGCAATGGCTCACTTATTCAAAAACAGTAAAGCTGCTAATACCAAACTGTATCAGTATATTTGTGATAAGCTAACTAATCTAAAGGGGTTCTGATAAACACTTGGGAAAAATAGCTTTATTTCCTCATATTTTTATCACTTTTTATCAGACATCAATTTGTCCATTTAAATGGGATATCATCAAATCTAACGCAAGTAAATTATGGATTACCTCACGGATCGGTTTTAGGACCCTTGCTATTCTCCATATACATGCTGCCCCTTGGAAACATTATTAGAAAACATGGAATTAGCTTCCACTGTTATGCAGATGATACTCAGCTATATATCTCATCAAGACCAGATGATTCCTTCCAACTATCCAAATTGGCAGAGTGCATCGAAGATATAAAGCATTGTATGACTTGTAATTTCCTTCTTTTAAATTCTAATAAAACAGAAATATTACTTATCGGACCAAAGACACGTGAGCAGAATATTTCGGATTATAACCTGCAAATTGAAGGCTGCACTGTTACACCAACAAAGGCATTATATTAGACAGCAACCTGTCATTTAAAAATCACATCTCAAATGTCACAAAAACAGCCTTCTTCCACCTTAGAAATGTTGCCAAATTATGAAATATTTTATGTGTTGCTGACGCAGAGAAGCTTATTCATGCATTTGTGACCTCAAGACTTGACTACTGTAATGCACTACTTAGTGGTTGTCCTGCATCATCAATAAACAAACTACAGTTAGTTCAGAAAGCAGCTGCCAGAGTTCTAACCAGGTCCAGAAAATACGATCACATAACCCTAATGTTATCAACCCTTCACTGATTACCCATTAAGTATCGTATTGACTTTAAAGTTCTTTTAATCACTTATAAAGCCTTAAACGGTTTAGCCCCTACCTACATAACAGAGCTTCTACCACACTACAACCCATCACGCTCTCTAAGATCTTAAAACTCCAGACTTTTGATAACACCTAGAATAACTAAATCCACCAATGGGGGAATTCGGGCATTTTAAAGCACATTTTTACTTTCCACTCTACATTCTTCAGATTCAAGCATGCAGTTAACCTGATGTTATGGAATAATTAATAATAAATTCTGTAGCCACTCAAAGCCAGTGTGACCATGCAGGCTTTTTTCTCACAATCAAATAAAAAACAATGTTTTCAACAATGTGGATGCTGTGTGCCAAAAGGGTTTATTTTATTATAAGTTAAATACTAGGTTCATATCTGTTCACACTTAAGTTGTGGGTTTGTTATCAAATATTGAAACAGAAATATGAAAAGTGAATGCAGAGGACAGTATATAATTGAGATTTTAAACAAAAAATATAAAGGCTACTTTTTACAATTTTATTGAAGAAGTACAAATAGGTGTTAAAAGATGGTGCTTGCAGCTGAAAATGAAACATTGAAACTGACTTTAAGTTTTTTAATGTGAGAATATGAAACCAGATTTCCTCAGCACTGAAGTCTCCACATTTTGGGGAGGTTCTTTGAAATCCATTCTATAAGAGGAATTTGGTACACATTTCATGTGTGGAGGGTCGAGTTCTGGCTGGTGGAAGCTTCTGGACTCCTTTTTCGGTGCTGATAAAATAAAAATGTCAGTTTCTTTAAAAAGCATAATCTTTTTTTTAAAGTATTTATGACAAACTAATTGTTCATGAAAACTTACTTTTGTAAATTGGCTGGCGATCATCTTTGTTATAGCTAGAAGAATATGTAGTCTCAAAATAGTGAGAGAACTGCAAAGAAAAAAAATTGGATTGCTGAGTACAAAATATACAAAAGTAGCTGTGTACACCTATGAATGTTTAACTGCATTATATAACAATTAAAGCAAAACTTTTGTCCAAAAAAGTTGGGTTGCCAAATATTTTTGGGCCAATGTGTAGAAAATGAGCTCCGTATTTTACAGAACAGATCCAACCTGATGCGGTAGGGGGCGTCGTAACGCCACATTACGGTGGGTGTCAAACCTCTCTTCATTCCAGTTGCCAATGAGGGTGACATTTGAGTACAAGTCTTCGTTCGTTGAACAACGCCAACCATACCGGCGAAATTTCTCCTCATCGGTAAAATCATACCAGACTTCACTTTGCCCAGATGCTCGAAGCATGTGATGAAACGGACGGGAGCTTTGTATCCGAGAAAATTCATTGCTTTTATTTGACATCGTCACAGAACAAAGCCACTTATTTTGAGCTATAAAAGAATACAGAATAAATTACTTGAGCAGTCTGTCAGATTATGGTTTTGATGAAAACTTTTAATTTGAAAAGGGAATATTTGTAAAGCAAATGCTGATTTTTTGTTGTACTGTATGTGTGTGGTGCAGAAATTCCATCAAATGTGAGAAGGCAGTCATGTTTGTGAAAAGTCATCCTTTTCAGAATTTTTAAGTTTATTAAATGCTTAACTTAGTTGTAATGTGAATATGTATAAGATTATTTATATAAACGTATTTGATTTCACTGGAAGATCATTTAGATGCTCATAGTTTTCATAGAAGCTGTTACTGTTGTCTAAAATAAACAGGTACAACATTTCCAGTTTATCACAATATCACAGCAAGTTTTACCATTTGTCTTCTGCCTACAGTAGATTAAGGCATTACAATTGTTAAAAAAGTGGACAGATACAAATTTCAGTTAAACAAAAAACCAAACAAATACTTTATTTGATTTAGAAGACTGAAGTTATATTCTGAATGCACATGCACTCACCTTGCTACAGGCACGCCATATAATACACCCTTGTTGAGCTGCCATTGCTCTCCATGGAAACGCACATGACGCGACTTTAGGCTAGAAACCAAATACCTGCGAAAGTGTCACCTAGATAATGACGAGTAGACGCAATCATTCCTTGCTTGAGTAACAATTGATTTTCTCTTGTTCTTGACGTTCCCAAAACATCACATGATCGTCAGTATCAATGATTCCAGACCAACAACGAAATAGCAGCAGCTAATTTGTTTATTCAAACTACTGCAACAACATGCATTTACAGTTTATCAAGCTTCTGCACAGTCCTAAATGTTTTCTTTAATTGAGTAGTACCCTTAGGTTAGTTACTACATTTAATACATGTAAAAAAACAATGTAAAGTGCAGAGTGGAACCAAGAATTATGTTAAAATTCCTGTAAGCATGCAACCTGGCCGAATAACTTAGTAGCAGTAGAAGTCCCATTTCTGTAAAGAAAAAGGATAATTGCTATTAAACATCACCTTATAGAATCTTTTGGTGTAATTATTCATGCACCAACTTGATTTTTCTTTCTCATATAGAAGAATGGTACACACATCAGTCTTGACCTCAACCTCAGCAGGCATTAGCACATGTGTTTCTTCAACAACACTGCTCGGGAAATATCCCAGACGAGCCTCCTGGTCTCCATAATACGACCCTTGAACCTTCAGAAATAGTTATCTTCTTGCAACTTCAGTTTTGCAGGGGAAATGTTGTTTTTGCTTGTTTTGTCAAGACAAGAAAGCATGGATTTGATCACAAAATAATACTTACACTGCCAGCCCAGAAAAGATTCCCACGGTCTTTCAGCATTGAATAGACATAAACAGACTGGCCTTGGTGGATTGGAATGAAGCGACAGTCTTGTGGATAATAATCCTGCAGGGCTCTAGCGATGAGAATGGGATCTGTGTACACACAATCATGCAGTTTCAAAGGGAAATGGGCACAAATCATTACAAATTACACAACTGGCCTGTTTAGTATGCTATACTCAATCTAAGAGTATTTTTCTTTTATTGTTATTATGTGTGCAATTATAATATATTATGACCTTATATTAACTAAGAGGCTGCATTGAAAAACTCTACAAAACAGTGATTTAAAACTTTCAACAAAATTGTGAGCAGGTAAGATATATATCTAAAATATAAACTTTCTCTTATACGTCTATGTACACTTCTTCTAAGTTTTGTTGTACAAATTTGAAATGACATTAAATTAAATTCCCCCTCAAAAATTGTAACATGAATGCTAAATATGTTTGCAATACTCACGGCTACATTCTGAATCAGCGCATAGCTTCTTTTCGGAGAGCTTTGGCATTTGTCTGCCAGCCTGAGTTGCCGGTGGCAGTAGGCAGCACAGTACCAGGAGAAGAGTCCAGTTAGCACAGTGTCCCTCCATTTGTGTGGTTGATTCCTAGTTTGTTCGAATAGCCGAGTGAGGTTCATTTGGGAGGAGCCAAGTTTAAGTCCGGCTCCTCCCCTTTCAGAAAGTAGAGAAATAATTCAGTTAAAAGGATGTTTTCTTATATAATATACAAAATATGAATTATTCGATGGTCAACTCTGCAACAAAGGGGACAAAATTGTCAATGCATTTGCGATTAAAATGCAACATTGAAAACAAAATCATTTATATCTGGTGCGTGAATCACTTGGCAACAATAATCAAACAAAAGAATATATAGTAATTGTAGCGAGGAAGGCGGGACGAGAGCCGTGGGGCAGGAAGGCAGGGCCGGTGGCGTGAGTGATAACGAGTATCAGCTGTACGCGCACCGGTCCCACATGACTCACAGGGGAGCTCGGGAGCATAAGAGGACGAGCAGCAGGACTGCCGACGAGAGAGGACCGGGCCCGGAAATGCTAAGTTTTGTTTATGTTTGTGTTGCCGGCAGTCGTCCGCGAGGGGCTGCCGGTGTTCTGCCAATTTATGCTACCCATAAATTTGTGCTACCCTCGTGTTGTGATTGGGTTGGGGGAGGGGTTATTTAGGTGTAAGGGTTGGGTTGGGGGAGGGGTTAGTCCTGTTTTGTATGGAGGTAGCAAAATTTGATAGGGATGCATAAATTGGCAGAACACCGGCTTGTTCCTTTTTGTATTTTTTGTGTATTTATTTTGGATTAAATGTTTTGAATGTTCGCCAGTTCCCGCCTCCTTCCTTACGTTTTATTGAGCTTTATTACAGTGGTGCCAAAACCCGGGAGGAAGGAGGGACATGCTGTCAAAGAGTCCTCGCCGCTGAGGGGGATCGCGGTGCTGAAGAGTTCGGGCAGCGCGGACGAGAGAAGTCCGCGAGCGGCTGCCCGAGGCAGTGGTGCTGGCGCATGTGCCCGGACGGGGCGAAGACCTCGCGCCGTGTCCTGGGTCTGAGGTGGGGTGGCTGCCGTCCGCGAGGGAGCGGAGAGGTCAGCCCCGCTTGCCGTGGGCCGGAGCCTGCTACCGTCCGCCGGATCGGGGAGGAGCAGGAAGCGGGGGACCTGCTGCCGGCTGCCCTCGGTCGGAGGAGCCACCGCCGGCCGCCAGGACACGAGGACCTCGCTGCCGTGCCCCTGGGTCTTAGGTGGGGTGGCTGCCTTCCGGGAGGGAGCGGAGGAGTCAGCCCCGCTTGCCATGGGCCGGAGCCTGCTGCCATCCGCCGTGTAGGGGAGGAGCAGGAAGCGGGGGACTTCCTGCCGGCTGCCCTCATCCGGATGAGCCATCGCCGGCTGCCAGGGGGCGGAGGAGGAGCGAGGGAGCGTCCAGTACCACCGCATGGCACCGCGAGGAAGAGCCTATCGGCTGGTTGAGGACCGAGCGACAGCGTGTCGGGGAACCGGACTATTTTTTTTCCCTCTCTCCCCTCTCTTGTCCCTGTCGCTCGGGGTGCTCCCGGCTCCGTTCTCTCGTCTCGTCGGTGCGTACCCCCAGGCGCTGGGGCTCTCAAGGGTGGGCCCCCCGGGGGGGAGTAGGCACAGGCGCGGTGGTACCCCCGGCCTGTGAAGGGCGATGGGGGTATGTAGCGAGGAAGGCGGGACGAGAGCCGTGGGGCAGGAAGGCGGGGCCGGTGGCGTGAGTGATAACGAGTATCAGCTGTACGCGCACCGGTCCCGCATGCCTCACGGGGGAGCTCGGGAGCATAAGAGGACGAGCGGCAGGACTGCCGACGAGAGAGGACCGGGCCCGGAAATGCTAAGTTTTGTTTAGGTTTGTGTTGCTAGCAGTCGTTTCGGGAGGGGCTGCCGGCTTGTTCCTTTTTGTATTTTTTGTGTATTTATTTTGGATTAAATGTTTTGAATGTTCGCCGGTTCCCGCCTCCTTCCTTACGTTTTATTGAGCTTTATTACAGTAATATATAATAATATTATATTAATGTAATATTACATAAAAATGTTTGAATATGGTTTTACCAGCAATAATCAAAGCAAACATTAAGGTAAACTGATTTTATTTGTTATACAAAACGTCTTTTCCAAAGAGTTATAAAGTCTGGGGCCTGTTGCAAAAGCTTCATTCAGGGTATACACAAAATTAGTTTAGATTTTTTTAAAGTTTAGAAAACAGGAAATATTTGTTGGGTTTTACAAGGTGTTGTATACTATTCCTGTTTAGCCTCATAAATACAGACTCAATTTGTGTTACTATGGTGAGAGATCCGGTCCACAGGTCCCATAGCACCTAGGTACAGAGACCAAGGCTGTTGCCATTAGTTGAACAAGCTGTCCTTTCACAGTTGAAAATGAAAAAAAAATCAACAAACTCCCCTTGGTTTAACAGATTTCTGTTACAGATGTTGCTCTCTCTCTCTCTCTCTCTCTCTCTCTCTCTCTCTCTCTCATATTTGGACTTGAATTATTCTAATCAATTGAACAAAATATGACTTATTATGGCCTAGTTGCATATTTTCTTTCTTTCTTAAAAGTGGTTTCTTAAAAGTTTATACCAAGCCGCTCTCTGTGAGTGTTGTTGGTGACTTCAACCACAGAGAGGAACCAATTACCAACAGCCTATGAATGGGTTCATTTATTTATTGAGTCAACAGTACATCTGACCATGTGGAAAAACATTTGACTTTCCTATTCTACATTTTATGAAAGCTGAAAAATGGCATGTTGAAACTAGTATATAAAATGATCTTTGTAGACAGTAGTTCTAAATATGATTATAATTACTTAAATGGTGAAAAATCCATTCGTTTTAGGACCTTATGCAGGAAGCACAATCTATCTCTAGGCCTTATTGTCAATTCATACGCGGAAAGAATTTTTGTGAGATTAAAGAGACATACAGGATTTGGACAAAATAATGTAGGGAGATATGTGATAAATCTTTATTTATAAAGTGTTTGACCACCATTTGCAGCTTCAGACCCTGTCACAAAAGATTCATGCAACTTTTGAATAGTCTCCAGTGGAGTGTTGTACTGTTGTAGAGAGCATATTCCAAAATTTGTCCCCTTTGGACATCTGACAAGTCACCCATTTTACCAAATTCTACTAGCCACAGCCTATGTTTTGGCATGCAACCTATATGCACTGTATGTATATATACTGTAGACAATATACACTCACCTAAAGGATTATTAGGAACACCATACTAATACGGTGTTTGACCCCCTTTCGCCTTCAGAACTGCCTTAATTCTACGTGGCATTGATTCAACAAGGTGCTGAAAGCATTCTTTAGAAATGTTGGCCCATATTGATAGGATAGCATCTTGCAGTTGATGGAGATTTGTGGGATGCACATCCAGGGCACGAAGCTCCCGTTCCACCACATCCCAAAGATGTTCTATCGGGTTGAGATCTGGTGACTGTGGGGGCCATTCTAGTACAGTGAACTCATTGTCATGTTCAAGAAACCAATTTGAAATGATTCGAGCTTTGTGACATGGTGCATTATCCTGCTGGAAGTAGCCATTAGAGGATGGGTACATGGTGGTCATAAAGGGATGGACATGGTCAGAAACAATGCTCAGGTAGGCCGTGGCATTTAAACGATGCCCAATTGGCACTAAGGGGCCTAAAGTGTGCCAAGAAAACATCCCCCACACCATTACACCACCACCACCAGCCTGCACAGTGGTAACAAGGCATGATGGATCCATGTTCTCATTCTGTTTACGCCAAATTCTGACTCTACCATTTGAATGTCTCAACAGAAATCGAGACTCATCAGACCAGGCAACATTTTTCCAGTCTTCAACTGTCCAATTTTGGTGAGCTCGTGCAAATTGTAGCCTCTTTTTCCTATTTGTAGTGGAGATGAGTGGTACCCGGTGGGGTCTTCTGCTGTTGTAGCCCATCTGCCTCAAGGTTGTGCGTGTTGTGGCTTCACAAATGCTTTGCTGCATACCTCGGTTGTAACGAGTGGTTATTTCAGTCAAAGTTGCTCTTCTATCAGCTTGAATCAGTCGGCCCATTCTCCTCTGACCTCTAGCATCAACAAGGCATTTTCGCCCACAGGACTGCCGCATACTGGATGTTTTTCCCTTTTCACACCATTCTTTGTAAACCCTAGAAATGGTTGTGCGTGAAAATCCCAGTAACTGAGCAGATTGTGAAATACTCAGACCGGCCCGTCTGGCACCAACAACCATGCCACGCTCAAAATTGCTTAAATCACCTTTCTTTCCCATTCTGACATTCAGTTTGGAGTTCAGGAGATTGTCTTGACCAGGACCACACCCCTAAATGCATTGAAGCAACTGCCATGTGATTGGTTGATTAGATAATTGCATTAATGAGAAATTGAACAGGTGTTCCTAATAATCCTTTAGGTGAGTGTATAGGAACAAAAGATAACTGCAATGTTTTTTCACAGTAGCCATCCTCAAACAAAGGGTGTTCATTCATATTATTTTGTCCAACCCCAGTACATATTGTACATTAAATATTGTAAATGAAAGAATATAAAAGAAAAACTTGACAAAGAACACATAACTATAAACAACTATATGCATAAGGGATTAAACAACTCTGAAATTAGTAATAATTTTTACCCAAATGTCAAAAAAATGTTAACTAGATCTAAAGCTCCACATCAGCACAGTGTTTGTCTTAAAGGGATACTTCACCCAAAAACGAGAATTCTGTCATCATTTACTCACCTTCGAGTTGTTCCAAATCTGTATCAATTTCTTTGTTCTGATGAACACAGAGAAAGATATTTGAAAGAATGCTTTTAACCAGACAGATTTTGCCCCCCATTGACTACCATAGTAATAAAAAATACAATGGTAGTCAAAAATGCCCCAGAACTGTTTGCTGTACTACATTCTTCAAAATGTCATCTTTTGTGTCCAACAGAACAAAAAAAATGATAAAGTATTTTTTCCTACTATGGGAGTCAATGGGGGGTAAAGTCTGTCTGGTTATAAGCATTCTTCCAAATATCTTTCACTGTGGTCATCAGAACAAAGAAATGTATACAGATTTGGAACAGCTCGAAGGTGAGTAAATGATGACAGAATTTTCATTTTTGGGTGAAGTATATCCCTTTAACACAAAAAGAGCAAAGAGATACAAGTATAGTACATTAGGATATAAAACAGCAGGTGTAGTAATAAAAAAAACATAATATAAGATTTAGTAGGCCTATGTTAAGACGTTTTTTTATTATTTATTTAGACATGCTGCTTGGTTTTTATTTCGTTTTTAAACACTGGTTATAAATACAGGCTTTTGATTACTTAATTTTGTGTTATACACATTTTCGGTTATTTGAATTTTGTGAAAATGAAATCTGAAAACACACAGCAAAGAATAAAAATATCGTGGTTCCAAATCTGTCACCTGGACGTCATGCGTGATATCAGCGTCACCTGCCTTTTAAACGGGTGTTCAGCTCCTCCCACTGAGCTGCTGACGTTTTAGGAGGGTGTGGCATAATAAGCCGCACAGCAGCGCTTCCAAGGCGACCAGTAGTACCTCCCTGTCACCCTGCCTGCCAAGTTTGGATCAGGAACTTCCCAGGTGAGAAATACAAAGCGTTATTTGTACTAAATAAACAGTAGCTACATTTATGA
Source organism: Triplophysa rosa (assembly GCF_024868665.1). Classification (NCBI taxonomy): domain Eukaryota; kingdom Metazoa; phylum Chordata; class Actinopteri; order Cypriniformes; family Nemacheilidae; genus Triplophysa; species Triplophysa rosa. Next base: position 6,199,539 of record NC_079891.1, read on the forward strand.
ACGCTCCTAGAGAACGCTTTCTTGCCGACTTTCGAAATAACCATTTTAAATATAACAAATAAAAGTTCTTTTAATTAAGACGTAACTTGTAGTTAGTTGACACGAACTGTTCGATTAGTTTGGGGTTGACGTGTAAACACTGAACCATTAAAACGTTTCAACAGTTTAAATGCTTAGTGATGATTTTAGAATAAACAGTAAATAACTAGTGAATAGCTTTGAAACGCCTGAAACAGGTGCTGGTTTACATGACGTCAGTTTATGTCATCCTATGCCTGTTTCCTCTATCCTGAGCCACAGACAGGGAAGCGGGCTGTCTCGTTTCAGGAAAACAAAACAAGTTTTTATATATGCTGAATATAACCAAATCTGCCGCGTTTTCGTGTTGGTCAGAGCCACCTCTGACTTACTTACCTATCTATGCTCTTTAAAACCTGTTTAGCCATCGTAGGGGTGTAGTCACCCGGCCACGGAGCAGTCTTCTTGAATGACTGCCTACAGGAATGTGAGAGAGACACTGAAACTTTGTTATGTTGGTCATGTAGACAAAAGAAGCTCATAGACAACAATAACAGGGCTTCAAGGTATTGCTGGATACAGTGTCGCACCAATGTCTCTGCCATTGTTTGTAGGGAAACATTATAGAGTAAAATGTAAGCTCAGGGGAGATAGATATTGTGAAAGAATACACTCAAGTTGTAAGTTGTGTTGTAAGTTATGAGACCAAGTGGCATTACAATTAATACATGTTTCAACGTGTCTTTGTCCGTAGAAAAAATTATGCAACCAAGGTCAAAGATAAATAAGGATTGAGGATTTCACCCTTGGAGGAAGTTTCAACCTCGATACACCTCAAGTTACTCCCTCGATGACACAAACTGGTTGATCAGTTTCAAAGGACGGACAAGCCCAGCCAGGTGCATAAGAAAAGGAACATTATTAAGTGTCAGTTTCTGTGCCAACGAGAATCCTAATATAGGGAGAATACAGGCCAGAGGATTGGATATCGTTCACATTTGCTTTTCCTATTTAAAGTAACCTAAGATGCAAGCAAGCAACTTCTGACAAAAGCTGTAAGATCGGGAAGGTCATCGGAAGTGCTGATGTATTCATCCAAAAAGGACAATCTTCCCTCTCCCATCCTGGAGGAGTCTTTCTTTCCGTTCTCTTCATCAAACTTGTCTTCCAGTCACCGGATCATGGCTCCGACGGATGATCTGCTGGCCTCACCTCAGGATGACCGTAGCCCGACGCTGTTAGAGAAGGACTTGATTTTGGCTGCAGAGGTGGGACAAGCTTTGCTGGAGAAAAACGAGGAGCTGGCTGCCCAGCTGGAGCAGATGGAGAGGGAGATGGAGGTATGAATTTGGAAATGGGGTGACCTGATGTGGATCTGTAAGTGTTCTTTATGTTATAAAAAGACCGTTTTTGGCTGGTTAATAAGCTCAATAGTAATTTTAATATGGGAAGGAACGTGAAATCATAACCCAATAAAAGCACATTGTACAATTCTCTAAAAAACAGCAAAATAATAATAATTACCGCATACATACATCATCATCAAAAGCAAGTATCTGATTTTCAATACATTGTTGTCATGGCCAAAAATTCAGAATAATGCTATATCGCTATATTTATTGATATTATAAATAAATAATGCTCGGAGTAAAATTCATATTTAATTTAGTTCATTTTTTTCATTAAGAAACTGTCCTTTTGAAGTAAGTGTGAATCACAGATTTATCATAGAGACACCTGTTCTTTTCTTCCCATCATTTGATGGACCGGAAATATTCATTAATTTTCCAAAGAAATGTAGTGGTAAGGAAATGTTCAATAAACAAACTGCGTGTGCGTTTTCATATAACAGGCCACTCAGCAAGAGAAACACATTCTGCAGCGACGCCTGGAGGTACGGGACCTCGAGGCAAGTCAGCGGGAAGCAGAACTACAGGCTGACATCACAGTGCTGAGCGAGCAGCTGGACCAAAAACACCTTCAGAGTCGCGACCGGCGTCGCGAGGAGAGCGAGCAGCTGACTCAGCTGTCCAATCACAACCAAAAACTTGTGGAACAGCTAGCGGAGGTGACCAATCAGAAGCCTTTGTTTATTTCTCAAAAACATGCAACCATACAATTTTGCAAAATCCTTTCAAAGGCATCCAGCTGTTATGGGTACATGTCTAGTGACCTTATGATACTGTTAGAATACAGGGTTGGAATGCAGAAGAGCGAGGTTAGGTATCTGTTTTAAGAGTGACATCATTGTTGTAAGAAGGCCCAGAAAAGATGCTTGATTTTGTCTGAAATTTCTCTCTTGCAGGCAGTGGCGTTAGAACACACGTTACGGACTGAACTTCGTACTTTGAGAGAAGAAATGGAGGATACTAGTTTCAGCAAATCCATAAGCTCTGCTAGACTGGACAGTCTGCAAGCAGAGGTATAAATAAGCCAATGACTCGAGACATAATGGTCCAAGTTGTCAAGTAGACCAATACAGTATATATTGTATAAGCAGAGCAGACCAATTATATTTGATCGTTTTAAGATTTGTGGTTTTGGTTGATCGATTAACAGAAGTGGTTAAAGTGATAGTTCACCTAAAAATGAAAATTCTGTCATCGTTTACTCACCCTCATTTCAAACCTGTATGACTTTCTTTGGTATGCAGAACACAAAAGAAGATATTTTTAAGAAAGTTGGTAACCGAACAACGACAGTACCCATCCACTTGTATAAACACAAAACCAATGCAAGTCAATGGGTACGGCCGTTGTTTGGTTCATCAGACATTTGTGTAATGTGGAATGTAGCGTATTGAATAACTGATTTTATCATTTGCTCTCATTTCTAATCACAGAACCGGGTTCTGAAAGAGCGCTGTGCTCATATGGACGACCGGCTGAAATCAGCTCAAGAAGACAATGACCGTCTGAGGTCTGAGAGGGATGAATTGAGAGAGAGAGTGATGGAACTACAGACCACCCTGAAAGATAAAGACACTGAGGTGATTATGCTCTCCTAATGTGACTAGGGGATGGGATTCATAGGTAGGATAAGATGATATTTGGTGTCATACAAATGCAATATACAGTACATTGTGAATTAACACACATATGCATTTACACTAGGGCTGTCAAACGATTAATCACGATTAATCGCATCCAGAATAAAAGTCTGTGTTTACATAATATTAGATAGATAAAAGTGTATTATAGATACACTTTTTAGTAATATGCCATAGATAGGGCTGCATAACGATTAGTCGCGACTAATCATTTGCAGAATAAAAGTTTGTGTTTACTTAATATATATGGGTGTACCGTGTATAATAATGATGTATATATAAGAACACACACGCATGTATAATTTTATGCAAAAAATATATTTATATATTAAATAAAAAATAAAAATGTATTCACATGTAAATATTTCTTAAATCTATACATGCATGTGTGTTAATTATTATACACAGTACACCCACATATATTATGTAAACAAAACTTTTATTCTGCAAACGATTAGTCGTGACTAATTGTTGCAAAGCCCTACATATAGATAGTATGCCAATTGGGATGCAGTCCACGTTTCAAGCTTTGAGCGCTGGTCAGACTTCACAGACCTCAGACTGCGAGCGTCCACACTTGTAGAGTTTCAGTCTGGCTGTCTCTGGCTCTTTCACAGCTGGAACAGGAACACAGCATAGTGTTTCAGCTGCGCACACTCAACCGCACCCTACAGCAAAAAGTTGAAGCCTTGGGAGAAGAGGCCAGTCTGGGGGAGGCTACCTGCTTCCCTTTGTCACTTCAGAGTGAGATCCAGCAGTCTCAGGTAGCTCTCACCCTTACTAGTAGCGTATGTTAGTAGTCACTGCTTCTTAGGAAAAGGGCTGTATAGAAAATTTGCCTAGGTGTGCATGCTTCGAGTTAGATAAAAATGACATCACGTTCATCTTTTCATTACTAGAGCCTTGTACACACAGCAGTTAAATACTGTTGTCACTCCACTTTCAGTTGTGTTCACACTTAGTTTTATTTACACAGGTGACAAAAGCATCCAAATATGCTTCTTAAAAATCTCTTAAAACTTCTAAGAATCCTCTATGAAAGCTCTTAATTTATCTTAAAAACTTCTACGTAGGAGTCTTAGCTTAAAAACGATTCAGGACCAATCTGAGAGAAACTCTGAGCAAGGAAAAGACAAAAACTTTGATCTTAGTGAGGAGGCGGGGCTGACCCCGTTGGCATGTATGACACAGTCATTTAAAGACTGTGATTGGTTGGTTGACCAAGAAGGAAAAAATAGCACTTTTAAGTATAGGGTCATTAGTTTGAAATTGCACAGGTCTTTTTTCCTGTGCACACGCGCACACACACATGCACTATATATATATTTATAAATATTATTTCTTTATTTTTTTATTTGCCATGCTGTTAATTCAACGTATTTGATAGAAAATGAACAGTGACACAATAAGTTTCTGTAAGTGCTGTAATTGTTTGTGTGATCACTATAGAAGGTTGTGACAGAACCAAATTATCTCTGCTGCATAGCTGCATTTCTCCAGTTGCTAAATATGTTGATGTAGTGATTTCTTCTATTTCTGGCGCTATGGCATTTCTGCGCTGTTTTGGAGATGTTAGCGTGTCTCTAATAGGATCGGTCACAAACATCTAATGTGTAGTGTCTCACTGTTATTCAATTCAATGTAATTTTACAATTTGCATTGCATGAAAGCAGCTATACAAGAAAACCAAAACACACACACACACACACGCACGCACGCACGCACGCACGCACACACACACACACACAAAAAACAATAAAAATGAAAAATCTGATAAACCTTAAAAGTAATATGGAAATTGTCATGCATTGCAACACATTTCTTCTTACTTTTCGTGTTTCGTCCATTTTCTCTGCTGCTAAAGAAACTCTTAAGTCTCTTAAAAGACCTCCTTGCTACTCCTAAAATTTTGGACCTTAAGAGCTCTTTTAAGGGTTAAGATGCTTTATGAATTACTTTTTTCTTTACTAGGATCTTTTCTGTAATTCTAAGGGGAAACGCCCACATTTCTAAGAATTTTCTTAGAATTTTGTCACTAGGAGCAACTCTTTGCGCTAAGATTTTTCATGAATACGGGCCCAAGTCGTGATGACCGTATTTATAGTCAATCTGCACAGTGTGTACTACAGAGTACAGATCCAAATAACTTCTGTAGTTATTAAGAATGTAAACGCAGAAAACTCATTCCGACACAAAATTAGTCTCTCTTTAACTTGAATACTCCCACCAAGCAAGTTTCTTGTCTTTGGTCCTAGTGAACACTCTTACAGGAATCCCATGGCCACCTACACACTAAAAAAAGTTCCACTAAAGCTCATGTTAAATAGGATTATAGTAGATCAAGGTGTGGAATAAACAGTTTGAAATCCAGCAAACTGAAGTTGACTGGTTATTTGTCAATTGATGCGAGTGCAATACAACAAAAGTTAAAAATGGATGTATATGGTCACTTTTTGCAAACTCTTTCATTTTCCTGTGTAACTTTGCAAATCCCAACTGTCTAACCCAACTGAAATTTAAATGCAGCTGGAAAACAGCAGTGTGTGCACAACCCGGCCATAAGTGATAAAAGTCTTCTATTTTAAAGGGACAGTTATATACATTTTGTCATCATTTACTCACCCTTAAATTGTTCCAAATCTGTATCTGTAAAATGACAATGGTAGTCAAAAGTGCCCTAGAACTGTTTGCTTTTCTACATTCTTCAAAATATCTTCTTTTGTGTACAACAGAACAAAGAAAAATATAAAGCAATTTTCCTACTATGGTAGTCAGTGGTGGCCAAGAACATTTTGGTTACAACCTTTCTTCCAAATATCTTTCTCTGTGTTCATCATAACAAAGAAATTTATACAGATTTGAAACAACTTGAGGGTTAGTGTAGTAATGATGAAAAAAAATCATTTTTGTGTGAACTGTTCCTTTTAGTCTTTGGGTTTACTTGAGTTTCATTTTTCTTTTAATCTTCAACAGGCCAAAGAAACCATCCTTGCCCATTCGGCCATTCTACAAGTAAAAGAGGAGGAGATTCAGAGGTTGCAGGAAGAGGTTAGCCCCCATCGCTTAATGTGATGACATCATCACAACAACATGTACTGTAAATAGACGGTGTATCTAACATATTGTTCCATCACCAGTTACATTCCAGAGAAACTGAATTAGAAAAGCTGAGGGAGGAGATCAAGCCATTTTGTAACAGTCCTGGTAAACCTACATACAGGTGAGAACTGAATCTGAACAGTGAAAGGTGTGGTTTTGTTCAAGTTTCGTGTTGTGACAGTGATAAGCTGTCTATTTGTGACTGAGGGATGGTGCACATATGGGTATAAAAGACTGGAATTTGACATCTATTGTTTCAAACAACAGGTTTTGCTTTTTCTTCTCGCTTTGTCACTGATATAGTGCCTTGGAGGAGGAGATTATTTTGGCCCGGCAAGAACGAGATGCGCTTAACCAGCAGCTTCTGAACACCATAAAGCACAAGGTGGCGCTGTCACAGGAAGTCGAGTCTTGGCAGGTTGGTGTAGTTTTGATATACAGTGAGACAAAAATGTTTAGGTCCACTTGACTGAAATGCTCTTATAAATCTTTTCAATTGAAGGCTAAGGTTAAATATTGTGTTTACATTAATTCATTTAGCAGATGCTTGCCTTTTACCCAAAGCAATTTTTACAAATTGTAGTTTTATTTTTGGATTTTACATTTACATTTACGCATTTGGCAGACGCTTTTATCCAAAGCGACTTACATTGCATTATACCATAAAATTGTTTCTAAGTATGTGCAATCCCTGGGTTCGAACCCATGACCTTGGAGTTGCTAACGCCATGCTCTAACCCAGTAGTTCTCAAACTGGGGGCCCCGAGATGGATCCAGGGGGCCACAGATTTTGTGGCATTTTATGAAATATAGAAATTGATCATAGATTTTATGCAATCAAACATCAGAAAAATAAGACCACCAGACAAAAGAATTGATGTTTCAGCATTGTATAACCGAATATGTTTTTGTTTAAATAAAAATGTTAAGTTTAAGATTATAAGTCTTTATTTGGGGGGCCGCAAAGCGATGCACTCTACACAAAGGGGGCCTTACAACGAAAAAGTTTGAGAACCACTGCTCTAACCACTGAGCCACAGGAAAGCTTTACATTTGTTCTTGTATAGTTTTGAGTTGAGTTGTGGAAAAAATAAATAAGTGACCTTAAACGGTTGAACAGTAGTGTATGTAAATTAGATTTTGTTTGTTGTTAAAGCATCTTTAATTTACCATTTTATCTAGCATCATTTGCTCACCCTCTTGTCATTTTAAACCTGTATGACATTTTTCACAAAGGAAGTTAAATGTTGTTATCCGGCACCCATTCCCTTGCATACAATAGTGAATGGGTGCCGGCGCTGTTCAGTTACAAACTTTCTTCAAAATGTCTTCTATTGTGCAGAAGAAAGTCATACAGGTGAAGTGACAAGAGTGAGTAAATGATGACAGAATTTTCATATGTGGGTGCACTATCACTTTAAAACGGCTAAAATATCTAGATAAAAGAATATCACAGTGGCATGGGCTCTTTCTACACTGACCAGTTAGAAACCACCCAGAACACACTAGCATTCAGCATAGTTATTTAGTTTTGCATGTGGAAACACCACTCACTCGTCTTGGAAAAATGCTTGTTCTTTTCCTTAAATTGACTTGCAAATTTGTGTGCCAGGAGGACATGCGTCTGGTGATCTGCCATCAGGTTCAACTTCAACAGGAAGAGAGGGAAAAGCATAAGGAGGAAGAACGGACAGGCCTCCAGAGAGGCTCTCGCACTTCGAGGTCTCTGCGTGTACGTGGTGAAGATGGAAGGAAAAGCTTTTTCTCTTCACTATTTGGGGTAGATTAATTGGAGGACAGTTCAGGAGTTGTAGGAGATGGTACAATATAGAAAAATGGTGTTTCCACTTTTGTATTTTTTGTTTCAGCATTGTAAATAATTTCCGAAATCACAAAGTGTGTAAATAGAATTTATTGTACTTCACTTTGGTGTTATTGCACATTTATGTTTACCACTATTTATTTTCAACAAAACTGTTCATATCATACACATAAATGTATTTGCATTTATTTTTTTTGTCTTTTTTTGTCACATGCACAAACATGCCATACACTAATACACAGTGTAGGCAAACACGGTCATTATTGATATTTAAAAATGTCAAAATACAGGTTAAAACATGAGTAGCATTTCAAATAAAAAGTCAAAGACCAGCTTCCAGGTTGATCAGATGTTAAACTGCTTCATGTAGCACCGAGAGTCTGTTATCAAAGTGTTGATTGTACATTCATTTATTATATTCTTCCATAATACTGGATGTTACGTCCAACTCTGTCAGAAAGAGTTCCACTTCACTGCTCGCTGGCTCAAGAGTCTGATCTGGTAGGTCATAAATTCTTGATAAGAGAGTTCTTGCATGTCCAGCAGCTCTGAACTCGTGTGGATGGCTGTAGCCATGTCTTAAAGGGATAGTTCACCCAAAAATTATTTAAAAAAAATATTTCAGTGTTAATTGACCCTTATTTCATTTTAAACCTGTATGATTTTATTTCTTCTGCAGAACACAAAAGATAGTTTGAAGTACGTTGGCACCCATTGACTTCCACTGCATATGTGTAAAAGAAATGTTAGACATTTCTCAAATATCTTCTTTTGTGAAGAGTGAGTCATATACATGGTTTGAACCATATGAGGGTGAATAAAAGATGACAGAATTTTAGGTGAACTATTCCTTTAAACTCCACATTTTAAATGTCATGAAACATCCACTTTAAAAAACTCTTGGATCAACCCTTGGCTCGTAGTCGCCATTTGAGAAAGAATCGTCGCAGAATGAGACATCATCCTCCTCGTCACACCAACTCTCTATTTCCTCTGCATCTCTATCCAGCTTTATGCTCACACTATTTAATTGTGGTGTTTCAGACTCGGTAAACAATGAAAGGTTTGAGGTAGAAATGAATGCGACTGTGTCATCATCTTCAGATATTACATTTTCTTCCATATCAGTAGCTAAACTGTAATCAGAGAAATTTTGATTCAGGGATTCTGCCTCCTCAACAGGGTCTGGTAGATGGACGGCAGGTTCTTGCTTGACAACGGATGATGGGTTGATGATAATATTTGTACACTCTCTGGGATAGTAGAGTAGAGAATCATTCTCCTCAGATGCAGGAGCATACTCTGTGTTCGTAACTGCATTCGACCACATCGATGATATCGCATTAATATTCTCAGGATGAAAATTGAGGACCATTTTAGTTCCTGCAAAAACAAACTGGAAATAAAAATAGTCATGGTAAGTAAGAATAAACCTAATTTGTAAATAATTAAAAACCTATTATTGATATGAATTGATTGTTACAATGTATACAGCAAATTTGATTTGTGTTTAGCATAAGTACTGACTTATTATAAATAAGAAAAATTGACTTTACTTAAAGGGATAGTTCACCCAAAAATGAAATTCAGTTTTCATTTACTCGCCCTCAAGTTGTTCCAAACCTGTATCCATTTCTTTGTTCGGTTGAACACAAAGAAAGATATTTGGAAGAATGCTAGCAACTGACATTCCTGGGGCACCATGGACTACCATAGTAGGAAACATAATTTTGTATTGTTTTTGTTCTGTTGAACACAAAATAAGATATTTTGAAGAATGTAAGAAAGCAAACAGTTCAGGGGCACATTTTGACTACCGTTGTCATTTTTCCTACTATGGTAGTCAATGATACCTCAGAATTGTCGATTGCAAACATTCTTCTAACTATCTTTCGTGTTCAGCCGAACAAAGAATTGTATACAGGTTTGAAACAACTAGAGAGTGAGTAATTCATGACAGAATTTTACTTTTTGGGTGAACTGTCCCTTTGATGAACAATTGCACTTAAGTACATACCAGAACCCCTGGAATGCTAATATCCTCAATTTTAAACCTCTTTTGGTAAAAATACATGGACGCCAAAGTAACCCCGACTGCAATAGCCACCATGGCCACAATAAACACAATTACACCGGAATGTCTTATAGGAGAATCTGTAAGTAAAGGGAGAGTAGGATTTGAAAACAAGGAAAAATGAACAAGTTTTACTGTATCAATAAGAAATATTTTTATTTCAAATCAAATCTAAGAAATAATGGCTTCAATACAAGTGAGACTCTCTTTGGAAAATTCTCAAATTATACAGGGATCGGTGTGGTGTCAAAGATGGTGTCAAATTATTGTAAAAACAGAACTGAATTTCTCAGTTACCTGACAGAAAGAAACATTCGGTCGCGTTGAAGTTGTTTTTACGCAAGGCTTGTTGATGACTAGCAGAAACATTAACACAGTAGTTCTTGCCGGGTGGCACATCAAGAAAAATGTGAGGAGATTTTGAGGTTGATGCCAGTGCTACGAACTTCAGAAAAATAAAGAAAGGCATTAGTTGATAACAATACCAAAATATACACTTAATCGTACATTTATTTTAACACCACAGTGGAATGATAAAATAAGAGCAAACTACCCTTTTAAATTCCATCATAAAACATAAGCATGTGACCCAGTCTATAAAAACCAGTCTAAAGTCTCAATCTAATTTTGAGATAACAAAAATCAAAGTTGGATTTTAGCCATTAATTTGATGATTTCAATCTTTGACACGGCCTTACTCAGTCAATATTAAAGATATCAAGATTGTTTTTTCCACAGAATGTTCTTTACATTATAAAAGATGATTTTATATAGAAAACATTTAAGGTCCAGTCAGTGTATGAAATTTAGCGGCATCTAGCGGCTCACTCCACCCCTCATTTCCAAAGCACTACTGTGGGTGACACAGAACTAAATGTCACGTCTTCGCTTCTTTGCAGAAGGAGACAACGTATTTACGATTAGTGCTATGTAGAGGAGTTTGTCCGTTTAGGGCTACTGTAGAAACAACATGGCGAATTCCTTGCAAGGGAACCCGCAGTGTATGTAGACAGAAATAGCTCATTCTAAGGTAATAAAAACATAACGCTTCATTATGTAAGGTCTTTACACACCTCTGAAGACATAGTTATGTATATTGCTTTCCTGTAGCTCAGTGGTGAGAGCACGTTATCAACGCCATGGGTTCGATCCCAGGGGATTGCACATACTTAGAAACAAATGTTTCTAAGTAGACGCTTTGGATAAAAGTGTCTGCCAAATGCGTAAATGTAAATATTATATTGCATTTCTCTCAATAGATCCTCCATAAAATTACATATTGGACCTTTAAATCACAAAAAATGACCAGCTGGGTTTTCACAGACTGGGTCACATATAATAGCAAAACATACATGTACATTTTTTTGACTAAGTTGTAACGGCAAAATACACTTACCTCAGAATTCGACCCCACAGAATCGCTCTCAAAAAGACATACGAGGAATTCCAGGGGTTTGGTCCCTTGTAATTCCAGCCTGTGGCTGAAACTTATGGAAATCTTGTGTCGCTCAGTTGAAATTTTTACATCCGGGGAGCTCAGGCGAGCTGCAGAGTAACAAAGAAAACACAGGGTCAAACATCCCTCATAAAAGCATTATTCTATGTTGAGTAAATTACCCAAACATTCATCATTTACTCGCCGCCATGTCATTCCAAATATCTATGGCTTACTTTCTTCTACAGAAAACAAAAGATATTCTAAAGAATGTTTGGTTGGTAACCGAACAACATCGAGCCCCATTGACTTCCATTGTATGGACCACAGAAACATTTCTTAAAATATCCTCTTTTGTTTTCCGTAGATGAATGAGTCATATACAGTTCTTGAACATTCCCCTTTAAACTTTTGTGACAGGATTCTGAATAATTTGAGTATTAAAAAACTTACTGTCTCCATACGGCTGAAAAGACTTTGATATAGTCGTCCAGTTGGAGCTCGTCCCTTTAAACGTGGTTTTGACCCTTACAAAGTAATTCCAAAAAAGCTCTTCGGATTGATGGTCAAAGGTCAGGTCACATTTCAGCGTGGCTATGTCTGAACAGGTTTGGAGGTTCCACTTTCCTCCAGATCTACACAAGCAATTCCAAATCACCATCATGAATAACAAGCAAATATCAAAAATCTGTTTGAAGTTTGACAACAAGTCACAAATGCCACTACTATGATAGTCCGTACGTACTGTATACACTCTAAAAAAAGAATTGGTGCTATATAGCACTAAAAGTGGCACCATATCTTGGTGCTTCAGTGGTTCTTCAGAGGTTCTTTGAGGTGACCGAGGTGCTATATAGCACCGTTTCCGTATAATGAACCTGTTAAGCCCCTGTACGGTTCTCTAGCGGTTCTATATAGCACCTCAGTCATCCCAAAGAACCACTGAAGAACCACTGAAACATCAAAATATGGTTCTATATAGCACTAAACGTGGTTCCCCTATGATTACGAGCCAAGAATCATTTTTAGTGTTATATAGCACTATTTTTTTAGTGTACGTACATGCTTTGTAGAGGTATAAACTCCACGGTATATCTGGTGCCAGGAGGGTTCCCTGGCCCCGGTATCCATTCAGCGGTAACCATAAAATCCAACAGGTTCACAGTGAGGTTCATTGGAGGAAAGAGGATTGCTGTAAATAAACAAATATTTATTTTTATATTTAAATTTTGTAAAGAATGACGTTTATGCTAACAATAAACAAAACAGCACAATAATGATGGTGTGTGTACAGAATGTGCAAAACATCTGGTATGTGGCATTTTCATGTCAAAAACAAATTTATTTACACAACCTTTAGATGACATCAGGCATATGTGGAGGAATGTGAAGCTGCAGGTTATAAACCAGGTCATCGCGTCATCGCTCCACGTCAAACACCTAAAGGGGATAACCGGACACTTATTACAATTTGATAAAAATGTATATATATATATACACATATATATATATATATATATACACACATATATATATATATATACAGTATATATATATTCAAAAATAATACATAGAAACAATATTATAAATAATTTGCACAATTGCTGCTTTTAAAACTCAAAGGGCCAGAGAACAATTTCACTTTTACTTTATCACACAGAACTCTTACAATATCAAGAGAATGATAATAACTATTCAGTTATTATTATATTATAACAATTCCAGCCAAACTCACCCATGATTGCAGTCATCTCGTCGTGTATATAAAATATTCTTGAAGACAGCTGATGCATCGTAATTACCAGCAGCATACCAATGTAAACAACTGACAAATGGCAAAATAAACAACACACTTTCACTCTGTGACTACAGATGTGTGAGTTTACCAAGAAAATATTAGATATCTGAAAAACAAACTCTTTCAGTCTACGCAGGAACCAACAAATCTAACAAATCCAACCCTCTGTAAAGAGTTTTGATATACTTTGTATTGAAGCCCCGCCCACTGTTACCTAGAGAAGGAAAACGGGTTGCTCCAGTCTGTAGGATGGAATCTCACCTGTATACCTCCTGAACCTCCACCCAGGAACTCAAGCCAAAAATAAGATAAGCATTCTCATCTCAAAATCATTGACTACATGTATAGCTATATTTATTTTTGACCTGATCTACCTTAAGAAAATGTGACAGGAAACTTCATGATATAAGTAGGAACAGTTTTATTCCATTAAAATAACAAATATTGGTTGAACAAGCTTATTTAAAATAGAGCAGCACATTCGAACAAACAAACAAAACAAATAAATAAATACAACATAATTAATGATCAATGCATTTTGGGTCTTATCCATATAAATAATTTGTTCATTTAAAAAAAGGAGTATGCCTTATATTGACAGATTTGACACCACTATCATTTCCTCATTCACTTTATTTACCATCCAAAGAAAAAGACTAAGAATAAATGATAGAATCATGGATCTCCTTATAAAAAGTAACAGCTGCGTAACACTTTGAAAATGAAGGTACTTGATCTTTATTTGAACTATAAAATATTCGTCATCTATTTGCTTGTAGCCAGGTTCTCCTCATGACTAGCTATGAAAATGATTTCCTTCCATTTATGTGTTTTAAAAACAGAAGGAGGAATCTCTTTAACGCATAGAGTTTTGTGTACAAGATGCATACACATTTTTACAGTTTTCACTGTATTTAACTTTAGTCTAAACCTATATTTGGTTTATGTAAACTTGAATTTAAATCAACGTCAAACATCAATGTTGAAAAATCTCCCATTGACATTTATGAACACTCCACATTCTAAACATAGTCAACAGAACATTTGCATACTGTACTGCTGTACTGGTCTTACATTTATTTGCATACTTATTCAAATAAAATATACTTATTTTTCTTGTTTAGATCTAATTAACCACCTATAGAGTGTAATGAGGAGGAATGGGGTCATAATATGATGCAGCCCAGATTCAAACCCTCCTCTCCTGTGAGCCACCGTGTCACAGCTCTGATGTCAGTCTGGTGTTTTTCAAGTTCAAAAATGGAAAACGTTCTGGTGTACATTCACAATGAAAGCCTGGGATTAACAGTACAATATTAATAAGAACAAATCTCCATTAATGAACATTTTCGTTGATTATATGATTAGCCCCAGCCTAATAATCTACTACTTTTAAGTGGAAACTTGCCTGTGATCAATTATAACTTTAAAATGTTTCAATGGCATACATGTTCGAGTGAGCAATATTTTTGAAGCTTATTACAAAAAATTCAGTCAAATTCGAAATTTTGTGACAAGAAGAATTTGTTTATAGCAGGATGACTGTTACATTTTATCCAACGTGTATTTCCCTCTCATTAAATGAAAGAATCTCAGAGTAATCCTCAAGTTATCTGCGGCTCATCTTCTATGTTCCAAACATCAAACCCAATGAGACAGGACGAAAGTGTAACATCCAAAAAATGACAGAGGCCTTTGTGTAACCTATCAGCTGGAATCCAAACCCATCATCTGTGCTTGCCATGAACACCATGACTGTCCAGTAGAGCAAACAAGGCTTTGGTTAGCTTGCCTATTTCCTCTGGAGTCTGTAGTGGACCGACTGGGCAGACGTGAAGGTGGTTTTGGAAGTTCTTCTATTGACTTAGGGTTCATATTTAACCTACATTGACTCCAAGGCCGACCTGCAGCTTGTCTGCTCTGTGGTTTACAAAGGCGCCCATTATTAAGGTTGCAGGTAGGGGACAGAGCCGCTTCTCCAGAACCCCACCGATGATACAGCGGCTGTCCAACATTCCTAAAAACATATACAATAAACGGGCGTTATTATATGTACACTTTGAATCATTTTTATAATAGACATTTATAAGACTTTACATTAAAGTGTGAATTTATTCTTTTAGGGTCAATGAATGTACTGTTCCCATGATGCACTCCAAATGATCTCATCAGATTACCTCTAAAAACCATTTTAGCTTCTGGAAGCTCCATTTGGTAACCAAAAGAGAATGTTGTCTCCTGGGTCCTAGTGCTCGCTTCAAATTCCACTCCCACTTGAATCTGTCGAGATTACATAAACAACTGCAGCATTACTATTACTGTTGACATTGTAAATATCACATGCATGAACATATCTTTCAACCGCATACCTGTTTGTTTGCCCTGTGGTAGTAGCTAGCATGTGCACCTCCTTTACCGGCATTTAATGTTGCCACCCAATTTGGCCCTTAGACAGAAAGATTGGATGTCACAGGTTACTTAAAGAATCAGGAAATTTTATGTAAACCAGTTGGTCACAAAGTCACTGCTGATCACTGATCTAGAGCAGACATTCATTCAAACCTGAGTACTGGCCACCCAGGGTAAGTATGCCCCCTTCCTCTGCCCGACCACGGTGGTACACCAGCTCTCCCCCCAGTACCAGCTGTGGGGACACGCTTTGAAGAAAGTGTGCGACCATGATGACTGTTGCAAAATATAAACGAAAAGGCAAAGAGTTAAACAATGACAGACCCTCAACTATAGGGCAGCTATAGAAATTGAAGTGAATGCTTTGATCATACTATAGCACATTCCTGTGCTGTCCAATGAGGACTCACATGATCATACCTGATTCTCTCAGAATGTCAGGGTTGGCCATAGTAACTGCTGCTGTGAAGTCACTGCCCCTGTATTCAGTCTCAAACTGCCACGTGACAAACTGAGCCTGCTGAGTCTGCAAAGACATTCAATTTTATTTTTTATATAGCGCTTTTCACAATGTGCATTGTTCCAAAGCAGCTTTACAGGAGAAAATAAGAAAAACAGAAAACACAGAAAGGGTGAAACACAGTGCAGTGCATGGTGTTTGTAGAGCAAGATCATTCTAATAAAGCAATGTTAACGGAATTTACAGAACTTTTAAGCTAATCTAATATAGCAGTCACCCGGTGAGCAAGCCAACACGGCCCTGTGGCGAGGAACCCAAACTCCAATGATAAATAAATGGAGAAAAAACCTCAGGAGAAACCAGTCTCAGCCGGGAGGGCCAGGTCCCCTCTGACGTGTCACAGCTGCACTCAGTGACTTTGATTCAAAGTTACTAAGTAAATGTTTAATAACAAATAACAAGGAGAGCTTATTAATTGTGATTTAGAAAATTTCACTTGTTGAAACTGTTTAGGTCTCATTTTGTGACCGATATCAGACAACAGAGGAATGTTATAAGCAGGTTAGATAGTAATAGTATAATGTAGCCGAGTGCAGCTATAACTTCAAACTGCGGTCATGTGATGTAAGCTTAGCATTAAATACTAAGTATTGCAATGACCGCACATTATTTTTAGCTGAATCTAAAATCCCAGAATAAAATACTAACCTGAAATACAGCTTTAGCTCTTATCTTCTCGCTTAAGTGAAACAAAGAGTGTGCGTTTAAGCTGCCAGACGAGTCAATTTCCCCAATAAGCATAGGTGAGCCCTTAACAAAGAGATCAGAGACCATTTCATTGCATGTAGGAAAACACATACATTTAAAAGATACGTTTTCATATGTACCGAGTACTTTCTACCTACATTTCGCATGATAATCAATACTTCAATCATTAGTACCTCAATCAGTTATATAAAAGTAAAAGGGAAATGTGTATGTATAATATATATTTAATATGAACAGAGATAGTGTAAGGTATCCATATCTATTATTTCTCTTACTGTTTCTTTGCAGTCAGTGTCTGACTGCAGGTGTTCAGCGTGAAAGCGATAACTGGATGGTGCAACAGCACTGAGGTGAAATGTGTGGCTGACCTGAGATCAGAAAAATCCACAAAATCCACAGATGAGTCAGTTGTTTTCTATATATATTCTACTGTATATATATGTTTCTATATTCTATATATATTAAATAGCAAAAATATTTAAAAAAATCAAATTCATCACTGAAATTAAACTTAACAAAATGTATAATCAAACCTTGAAAAAACTGCTGAGAGTCTTGTTAATCGCCAGTTTTACACCTTCAATCTGCTGTGGAAAAACATCTAGATAGACACAAGCTATTACAATTACAATCTGATAAACCATAAACACTAATTTAAGAATAACTCATAAGGTATTAAAAATAACTCATACCTTTACAGTTGCGGTGCAGGCCATCAAAGCTTCCCGGGTTAGGCAGCCGTCCATCTCTCCTGTCCCACCGTGATAGTGGTCTGTCTTCAGGAAAGGGTGAGTTCTGACGCCCTGGACGGGATGACAAGGCCAGCACACTGCCCATGGGAACCAACAAGCCAAAAGAGAGGGCCACACTCTCCCAACCTGATCTCCTAAACTATATTTAAAAAACAACAATGCATATGCATAAAAACTAATATCAATACAAATACATACATGCATAATATGAGATGATGCTTGCTATGTTGGTTATTTCAATATTATGATGCTCATTCCACATGAAGAAAAATCTGCATAAAAAGTAATAAATTAATAAAAATGTAATATAAATATTAAAATAAAGAAAAATAACTAATCCTATATATGGCTAAATATAGAAAAATGGTAAATAACACTTAATTCCACAAGTTAAGAATTCACGAATCGACATCATTTGCATATTCATAATTTGTACGCTTTAAATGTGTTAAAGAGTCTTGAACAATAGTCCATATATATTCATGCAATTGGGATCATTTTGTTCCCACATAACGTTACTTTGTAACGTGTGTATCGTTTCTACTTACGCTGAATAAATGTGGGTTGTGCAAATAATAAATGATAACTTCATATGCAAAGACTGTATCCTAAAAGCAACCAAATAACCGCTGGAGGAGAATAAGGTGAAAGGATGCTGAGGGATGTGATGACAGTTCTAGTGGAGACTCCAGCGGCGGAAGCAGCTGATCAATGCGGTCATTTCTTAAAGAGCAGCTACAAAATACCTCCGTGCAGATACAAACTGTCGTGCATAGTTCCGCACATCGCTAAAACATATGAAATCATACGTTAAGCTGATTAATAAAAATATCATTTTATAAATATTAAAATGTGACATTTGTGTGATTAAAAACACGAAAGATGTTAAATCTAATGTTAAATAACAGACCGTGACGTCATGTGGCACGCACGCTCCGGTTTCTCCTGACAGTCAACATGGCAGATGAAGCCACTAGAAAAGTAGTCTCGGACATACCGCTTTTAAAAACAAATTCAGGACCAAGAGACAAAGAATTATGGGTTCAGAGGCTTCGAGAAGAATATCTAGCCTTAATAAACGTAAGTATTATTTTACAAATTACAAAAACAAGCATAAAGCTAGCAAGAGTGTTAGCCATAAGAATGAATTAAGATACGTGTCATTACTTAAGAGAGCTGGCAATGTCTTAACTAAGTAAAAAATGTTTTTTAGTACTGGCTTAAAATATACACGCTATATAGTTATCATTTATCCATCTATTTCACACTTATTCAAGTAATGTGACGTGTTTTTTTTTTTAAGTATGTTGAAAATAACAAAGCAGCTGATAATGACTGGTTCCGCCTAGAGTCCAACAAAGAGGGTACAAGGTCAGTATTTTTGCTGTTTTAGCGGATTATCACTTGAATGCATAGATATAGTTTTTGACGAGTGTTCATATCAGTAAGCTTAATGCGTCTTGTTTGTGTAACGTCAGGTGGTTTGGAAAATGCTGGTATATCCACGAGCTTCTGAAATATGAGTTTGACATGGAATTCGATGTAAGATTTTTAAAAAGTACAAATAGAATTCAGTGATATTTGGGTAGTTTTCATGAAATTTCAAGCTATGACAGCAATGCCCTGTGGTGTTACTTCATAAAGCTCTTCTGATTCTGGTGTTACTTCATAAAGCTCTTCTGATTCTGATTCTGATAATTTAATACACAATTTTTATATCACATATTTATAGTAATGCATGTAGTTTTCATGGCTTTACATTAATTGACGGACACCTTTACAATTGAAAGGCAAATGGATGATTTGAGATGGTAAAGACCATATAAATAGTTCATAGACATGCTAACTACCCATTTATCTTCATGTTATATATTATACAAATACAGATGGCATAGTTTTTTGTCTTGAGCAACTTAATTTATCATAATGTCCAGATTCCAGTTACATATCCAGCCACAGCACCCGAAGTGGCCATTCCAGAGCTAGACGGAAAGACGGCAAAGATGTACAGGTTTGCTGTGATTCATACATTTAGACATCTATACTTCTATATCATAAAGTGATAGTTCACCCCCCCAAAAAAAATTGTCAGCATTTACTAAGGTTTGTCAATTCAAACCTGTATGACTTTTTTTCTTCTGCAGAATACAAAAGAAGATATTTTGAAAAATGTTGTTAACTGGACCATTCACCTGCATTGGTTTTGTGTCCATACAGTAGAAGTGATGGAGTCCAGTGCTGTTCAGCTACCAACTTTCTTTAAAATATCTTCTTTTGTGTTCTGCAGAAGAAAGAAAGTCATACAGGTTTGAAATGACAAGAGGATGAGTAAAAAATGACAGAATTAAAGTTATTTGTCAATTTTTTATGTACCTTTCTGATCTTTCAAAACCATTTTTGTCATAGAGGTGGCAAAATCTGCTTGACAGATCACTTCAAACCACTGTGGGCAAGAAATGTACCAAAGTTTGGATTGGCCCATCTTATGGCTTTGGGAGTAAGTTGCCTAAAATATTGTGTATTTCTCTGTAATTATGCAAGTTACTGTGCCTCATTGTAATAACCAATCTCTGTCTTTTTTAAGCTTGGACCATGGCTTGCAGTTGAGATTCCGGACCTCATTGCTAAAGGCATCATTCAACATAAAGATCAACAAAACAGTTAAAACAGAAGTGGATTTAGCATTTACCTATGTCTTAACAGTGTAAATGTGAACGTAAATGACAGCTGACTTCAACTTTTTGTTTTGCAGTCTCACAAAAACCATGGACATCAGATTTACCTTTGACATTTGTACAGATATCTATTATAGTGTTTTCAGTATTAAATGAAATGTGTATGCTTTTCATCAGTAAAACCTTGCATACTGACATGGGACCATGTTTATTTTATGGAAAACATCTTTGAGGTGACAAGCAATCTGTAGAGTTAACTTAAGTCTGATGTGACATCAGAGTCAGGAGTAGATTGGTACTGTTTATGCATTCGATTACATTTACATTTATTTTGTTTAATCCAGTAAACAGGATGCCCCTGGGAAAATTTCATTAACTTCACTGAAATTCACAGTTTCTTATGTCTTGCGGTTGGACTAATTACCACCAGACCCTTGGTGAAAGAACTGTAAATCAATACCACTAAAAAAACTTTTAAAAAGAAAAAAATCAAAACAGACCTGTTGTTGCTATTTTAAGACAATATCATGAATGTTTCAGGAATTACAAAAAAATTGCTTTACTGTTATAGAATAAATAGTATTTCTTAAAGGGGTGGTGCAACGGTGTGTCATGCATTCTGACTTCTTTACAATGTTAAACGTGCGGACTTCTCATGCTTAACGTGGTCAACTTGTCAAAAAACGAGTTGGGCGTATTACGTAGTATTTCTGTGCTAGATACACTTCCCCAGCGATCGTACAGGTTTCAGATTTTTTTTAAAAAAAAAAAAAAAAGATTCGTAACAAGGTGTTCGCGAAGTTCAGGTGTTTGTTTAGTTCACTGCATTTGGATGATGAATGTTATATAAACCGTGGATGTAACGCTGGATTTGGAGATCGTTTGAAACTGATATATGGAGTCGTCCCAGCACTAAAAGATGCCGGACATGAACCACATGCGGTGAGTGAAACTAATGTCTGTTTGTTTGGCAATGGGTGCGCACGTGCTTTAGTTCAGCCTACCCCTCCCCCCACATGCGCCATATGCTTTCGGAAATAATCGTACAGCTGTATCTACCTTTTATAAATGTGATCAAACAAAATACTCTTCCAAGATACGATGTATGCAATACTTCTCTAAAGATACTCAAGATTATTATCAGATTGGCAGAAACCGCGTGTGTTAGGGCCACTTTAAGAAATAACATTTACACACATTTTCTTTCTTTTGTGCATAGTTCTTTTTTGTTTGTTTTTATGTTGCACATAATTATTATTTTCTATTGCACGTTGGTTTTCTTTTTGTTGCACATACGTTTTTTAGGTTAGCTTATCTCTCAAATGGCTTTATGTCCAGGGAAAACAGGACTGTTGGTGATCATCAGGTTTGGGTGAGCGGTGTACTCAGCCACTGATTGCAATTCGCAACCACACCACTATATACAATTTACACAGCACCTTTAAAACAACTTTGTGAGAGTGCAAGTGTTGCCATAGTAACCTGTTATATAAAGGACGTCTCGTTTTATTCTAGGTTGAGGACCCTCCATATACCCCACATTTCCGAAACAAAACACAGCTGTTGATGTTAAGATGTGCAATTAGAGAATTAGAGTTACATGCTTCATTCTTGAAAATCCTCCTGGGTGCAGTAGTGATGTGAGAAACAAAGTTTTTCAAAGCTTCAAATCAAATGAACCAATTGCTTCGCAAAATGGTTCACTAGCTGTCTCTCGTTTTGGAAGGCTGCGTCCTCCGCAGGTCGCAGGTCATTACTGTCACGTTTCAGAAAAGCAGGTGGGACACTCCGACGCATGCGGTGTATCCTTTATCGCTAGAGATAACCCACAATTCTTTGCGTCGCCACGAACCAGCGTCTTTTTTATCAAATAAACAGCAGCAGCTGCACATTCAATTAAATGCAAACAGTTGACAATTTTTTACATTTAACTACCTCAGTACTAGACATTAAGGCCCGGTTTCACAGACACGGTTTAGCTTAAGCCAGGACTATGCCTTAGTTAAATTAAGATATTTATGTTGCTTTTATAAAAATACCTTAAAAGAATACATTACTGGTGTGCATGTCAAGACAAAACAATGGCACGGATATATTTTAAGAGATTTCTGAGCAAGTTTTCTTCAGTTAAGACAGGTCACACATTCATTTTAGTCTGGGACTAGCCTTAAACCTTGTCTGTGAAACCGGGCCTAAAAGTGTTAAGTGATTTTTAAACCTTTATAATAGTAAGAGAAAACGGCAAATTTCTTGAACTCGTCTGGCATTGTTTATGGTAGAAACTGACCGACTTTTCATGTCTTCAAATCAGGTAGAAATCCTTTGAAAGGTGAGAGCCAACGTGTTGTCAAAGCAACATGATACTTCCTGTTTCTTTTCTGCCAGTATGTCCTAAAAAGATGTCTCCTTTCATTCTAGTTTGAGGATCCTCTATATACCGCATGCAACCTCCAGAGGACACGAGGCAGGCAGCCTTCCGAAACGAGACACAGCTATAGTTTTGGAGCGTTCGAAACAGCACATGCTAGCGACAAGTGAAAGTGACAAGAACAAAACAAACCAGCAATAGCATTATGAGTTTTTATTCAAAAACAGAATTTTTTCCAGTGTTTTAGTCCTAAACAATTTCTCATTTTGCACAACACTTCTCCTGCTTTAGAAAAAACTTGTTCATGCACAGATGTTGCAGGTATTGACAAATATTTTTGGGCAAGATAGAAGATTGAAGTTTGGTGTTTTGCCCAAAACTCGAGTGGATCACTTGTCCTGTTAACACAAGGGGTCTTCAAGTATCTCTGTACTTCAACTGTTGCATCTGCAGTGAACGTTTTTTGAGTTTTACTTACCTTGCTGTCCAAGAGCTCCCATAGGATGTCATCTCCGTCTCCCTGTCCTCCTGCTGAAAGTTGATGGCTGGGGTGAGTCTGGTGGATGCAGTGTTGTTATATGTATCACTGCACTGCATTCAGCTATGCAGTCCTTGACTGCAGCATCAGCGTTGACAGCACTGCCAAAAGCAACAGTCTTAAATCGGGGATCCATAAGTGTGGTCTTGGCCAACATCCTTATGGATTCTATTCCTCCGAAGCGATGTTTTAGGTTTGTGATCAGGTTATTTGTGAGGTCAATTGCTGTTTGTGGTGCAAATTTGTGTGCTTTCTCATTGATTTTCTGAAACAACATTCTGACAATACAGTAGGTATTAGCCAGAGGTGTAAAGAGTACCTGAAAACCATACTTAAGTAAAAGTACAGATACCTTGCAGTGAAAATTACTCCATTACAAGTTACAAGTCACNTTGCAATTCGCAACCACACCACTATATACAATTTACACAGCACCTTTAAAACAACTTTGTGAGAGTGCAAGTGTTGCCATAGTAACCTGTTATATAAAGGACGTCTCGTTTTATTCTAGGTTGAGGACCCTCCATATACCCCACATTTCCGAAACAAAACACAGCTGTTGATGTTAAGATGTGCAATTAGAGAATTAGAGTTACATGCTTCATTCTTGAAATTCCTCCTGGGTGCAGTAGTGATGTGAGAAACAAAGTTTTTCAAAGCTTCAAATCAAATGAACCAATTGCTTCGCAAAATGGTTCACTAGCTGTCTCTCGTTTTGGAAGGCTGCGTCATCCGCAGGTCATTACTGTCACGTTTCAGAAAAGCAGGTGGGACACTCCGACGCATGAGGTGTATCCTTTGTCGCTAGAGATAACCCACAATTCTTTGCGTCGCCACGAACCAGCGTCTTCTTTATAAAATAAACAGCAGCAGCTGCACATTCAATTAAATGCAAACAGTTGACAATTTTTTACATTTAACTACCTCAGTACTAGACATTAAGGCCCGGTTTCACAGACACGGTTTAGCTTAAGCCAGGACTATGCCTTAGTTAAATTAAGATATTTATGTTGCTTTTATAAAAATACCTTAAAAGAATACATTACTGGTGTGCATGTCAAGACAAAACAATGGCACGGATATATTTTAAGAGATTTCTGAGCAAGTTTTCTTCAGTTAAGACAGGTCACACATTCATTTTAGTCTGGGACTAGCCTTAAACCTTGTCTGTGAAACCGGGCCTAAAAGTGTTAAGTGATTTTTAAACCTTTATAATAGTAAGAGAAAACGGCAAATTTCTTGAACTCGTCTGGCATTGTTTATGGTAGAAACTGACCGACTTTTCATGTCTTCAAATCAGGTAGAAATCCTTTGAAAGGTGAGAGCCAACGTGTTGTCACAGCAACATGATACTTCCTGTTTCTTTTCTGCCAGTATGTCCTAAAAAGATGTCTCCTTTCATTCTAGTTTGAGGATCCTCTATATACCGCATGCAACCTCCAGAGGACACGAGGCAGGCAGCCTTCCGAAACGAGACACAGCTATAGTTTTGGAGCGTTCGAAACAGCACATGCTAGCGACAAGTGAAAGTGACAAGAACAAAACAAACCAGCAATAGCATTATGAGTTTTTATTCAAAAACAGAATTTTTTCCAGTGTTTTAGTCCTAAACAATTTCTCATTTTGCACAACACTTCTCCTGCTTTAGAAAAAACTTGTTCATGCACAGATGTTGCAGGTATTGACAAATATTTTTGGGCAAGATAGAAGATTGAAGTTTGGTGTTTTGCCCAAAACTCGAGTGGATCACTTGTCCTGTTAACACAAGGGGTCTTCAAGTATCTCTGTACTTCAACTGTTGCATCTGCAGTGAACGTTTTTTTGAGTTTTACTTACCTTGCTGTCCAAGAGCTCCCATAGGATGTCATCTCCGTCTCCCTGTCCTCCTGCTGAAAGTTGATGGCTGGGGTGAGTCTGGTGGATGCAGTGTTGTTATATGTATCACTGCACTGCATTCAGCTATGCAGTCCTTGACTGCAGCATCAGCGTTGACAGCACTGCCAAAAGCAACAGTCTTAAATCGGGGATCCATAAGTGTGGTCTCGGCCAACATCCTTATGGATTCTATTCCTCCGAAGCAATGTTTTAGGTTTGTGATCAGGTTATTTGTGAGGTCAATTGCTGTTTGTGGTGCAAATTTGTGTGCTTTCTCATTGATTTTCTGAAACAACATTCTGACAATACAGTAGGTATTAGCTTTGATGCTGTGACAACATTCTCTTCAGAGAGCAAGATTCTTTCATATGCTCTGCTGTGTGGGTTTCAGGGAACTTCAAAACTCCCAGTACAACACCAGACAACCTTTTTGTCTTGCTGAAAATAAAATGATTGAAATTTGTAATCAGTGAGTCAAGATATCATCTGTAATGGTGTGCTTTTTAGGCCGACATATTTGACAATTGCACTGTAGAGATAATGCTTAAAATAGTTCTCAAGCTAAAATTTAATTGATTCTGTTTGTGCTTTTGCATTTTTGTCAATGCAGATGAATTATCTGGAAGAATGCTAAATTAACTAGCTCTAAAGGCACAAAATACTTAATGTAAAATACTTTATACATACCTTGTCCGTCTACACCAGATGTTTCACCTCCACCACATGTATGTGCATCAGCTTCCTGAGGGTGTTTGGAGCGCAAGTGTCGCAACATTGAAACAGTGTTTTGTGGTGTGTCAGTTGCTGGTCACAATCCATGCACATCACAATGTTGTTTTTCAGAATATCAAAGTGATCCCAAACAATAGACCTTGTTCTTTTAACTCCACTCATTTTGATTGATTTTATGTGCAGCCTTTGGTGTGCGAGGCTGAATGGAGTAAAACCTCCCAGATGTGGAAGTGACACTGCAAACAAACCAGATCATTTGCTGCAACTGGAACTTCAACTTTTTAAGAGGCCATAAAAACTTACAAGATGCATTGAGGTACTATGATATCTAACAAAGTGAGGTTGAACTTAAGTGCTGAGCGATGTGTAATAACTTTCTTACGTGGAGTTCACTCACCTATGGAGGCATCCACGTCTGCAAGAGGCCGAACAGGAAGCGTACAGTCTCAGCCTTAGACGTCATGCCCACAGACTGCCGGCTGAACGTCTAATGCATAAAGCACACTTAACTGAAAACACGTTAGCGGTCAGAGGTCGTCCTCTAGGATTTCTGAGAGATCTGCGTGTCGCGTTCTTTAATTGTCTGCCTAGAAACAACACAAGGCTATCTGATCGAAAAAGTTAGCTGTGTTTACAAAGGTTACAATGAGAATTCATCACGATCAGCTAAAAGCTGAATTCTGTAAATTATGCAAGGTTTATCATAGCATAAATTCAAACGTTATTGTTAGCTTTGAAGATGAAAGATCTTACCAGTGTCTACACTATACTTTGTTTGGCTAATCTTGGAATTTCCCTGTAGAGGATAACCTCTAGTAAAGAGGCTGAATTTCGAAAAGATGGGGTGCTGATGACATGGGCGAAGGCACCCATGGGGCACAGCTCAAAATACACCAC
Organism: Triplophysa rosa; assembly: GCF_024868665.1. Taxonomy (NCBI): domain Eukaryota; kingdom Metazoa; phylum Chordata; class Actinopteri; order Cypriniformes; family Nemacheilidae; genus Triplophysa; species Triplophysa rosa. The sequence goes on from NC_079891.1 coordinate 6,226,308, forward strand.
AGATCATTTATTATACTATATTCTAAATGTCCATTTGTGGGTGGGAAAAAAAATAGGTTGTTTTGGTGTGTCTATGAGCTACTGGTTTCCGTCCCCTTTCCAGCAGAGGACACAGGGAAGCACAAGCTCACATAACAACAAAACTAGAGAACAGCTAAAGGGGATCACATGAAGTGGACTAGAAGCACTGTGTCAAGTCTTTAAAAAACAAACGCATTGTTTATTGAAAAGACACAGGTGGCGTGTGTCAGCCGTGCTCATACGCAACTGCAGACTCAAAATCCTGCTGTGGCACAGAGCAAAACTCGCATGGTTTAAGATTAAATTACATGCTATTTGTCCCAGATTGTCATTAATGTACATACTGACTTTACTCTAGGGTGAAAGAGGCTTACAGTCACAACTCTAACACTGTTGCTTCATTCCAATTCACCTACTCAGTGCCGTTTCTGGACCCTAGATGAGAATCCTAGCAGGACCCCCAAAAATACATATAAATAACACCATAACCTTTGAAAAAAAACACATTCAATAATAATTTAACATGACTAAATAGACGTACACAAATCCTGTATATTAAAACAGTGCAAAATAATAATATATATATATATATATATTTAGGTATCTAAATCGTAGCTATCAGTTTAATTTTCACTCTTACGAAAAGAATTGTTGTGGAATATATTAGAAAACTAACAGTTGATGGAAGTGATGTAGTATTTTTTTTCTAAATATACATTATGCATCTAATAAAATAGGTATACTGGCATTCATGCACAGATATACTGTAAGAATTGTTTCGAGTGTTTTCCCTAAAAGTCCTGACAAAATTTAGATGTTCATAGAAAATGGCCCTGCACCTACTTATACTATGCCCTAAATGTATACGGTTTTGTTGTGGAAAAGTATATACATTTTAGTGTGTAGCAAAACAGTATGCATGCACTGGGACATACTTACAACCAAGCATCATCATTAACACTCACACACAACAATATACAACTCTTTTTTTTCATTTATGTATTTATTTATTTATTTATAATTAGTACTCCAAATAAAGATTACTTTGCTTAAGACTTACTAAATTATAGCTATGTCAGTAAATACAGTGGCGTAACTTTGTTTTGAAAAGTGGTGGGGACAGAGATGACAAAAACAATACTGTGTTAAACTGTTTCTGTAATAACTGGTAGGGAATATTTATCATATATAGTGGCCGGTCCGTTCATTGGCTACTCAGCTTTTCGACGCAACTGCGTTCAGCCCCGATAAAAGATTGCAAAACGTTTTTTAAACTGAAACGGTGGCACGTTGAACACCCTGTTCTGATGACGCAAGAGGCTATTCTTTGTGTTCTTTTTAAAGAATTTTCAGAGCCTGATGAAAAAGGTATAAATACGTGTTTAATGCTGCAAAATACATTTCTTCAAATTGTTGTGAGCTGCAGCAGGCACATTTGTAAACGACTTTACTTCGACCCATTGTGCGAGCTGTCTCTTTAATATCGCGTGGTTTATATACACAGTGTTGCTAACTTGGCAACTTTGCCGCTAGATTTAGCGACTTTTCAAACCCCTTTAGCGACTTGTATTTCAAAAAGCGACTAGCGACAAATCTAGCTACTCTCTGAATAAGCCTTGGAGACTTAGCGGAACATTCTGCTTCACTTCTACTGCCCCTCGAGAGTTAGGCTGCGTCCGAAATCGCATACTGTGACAGTACGTAGTGAATTTGAATAAGTACCTACCTATCGGCCGTCAAAACAGTACGTTCTATATAGTATGAGTGGGAGTAGTATGAATACATTTCGGACATACTGCGTCTGCCATGTTTTATGGTCATGTGATCCGTATGCTCTTTGACCTATGACGTATTGACAACAACCTACACGTGAGAGTTGATAAAAACAATTTAGTCACAAGAAATTAATTTATTGGCACTTACATTAAAAACGGACGTGCGCCTTAAAGTTTTCCGCTATATTTATTTGATTTACTTTTGAAATTTGACCGTTGCTCAGCTCCCGTGGCATCATGGGATAGATAAGTGTCCATCCGATCCACACTCACGAATCTCGGCGGAAGTAGTAGACCATCCGGGTATTTCTCGCCTACTGTTTTTTGCATACTGAGGTTTCGGACATACTATTCATGACTCATACTCATTTTCACCTACTATATAGTATGGAAGTAGGCAATTTCGGACGCAGCCCGAGTTTATGCTTTCCCAGTGCAGCACCGCCTCTCTCTGTGTCTACTCTGTTCAGTGAGAAGCAGCACATTCAGTTCAGACCGCACTGACGCGTGGATGAGATACGTTTTGTCGGGGCTGAACTTCACTTTTGGACAGACCCTCGCGAACTTCCCTAAGCACTACCCCTCGGGGGAATCCCCGCCACCATTTTGAAGTGTGTTCCACTTCGTGAAGTGAATGAGGGAAGTTTATATGGACAGACCCTCGTTCCTTCGATTTTCACAGAGGGTGCGAGACTACTTCATGTGTACACTTCAAGCTGCTCTATATCCCACAATTCAACTTGATGTGACATCACAGCAGATCGCTCAACTGTAGTCTATGGTATATTCGTCTGGCGACATTTAGCGACTTTTCGGGCAGGCTTTAGCTATTTTCCATTGAAAAGTTGGCAACACTGTAGCTGTGTCTCGTTTCGTAAGGCTGCGTCCTTGTGTCCTCCATAGGTCTCATCCTCTAAAGGGTGCGGTACACAGAGGATTCTCAACTTAGAATGAAACGAGACGTCCTTCGTAGGACATACTGGCAGAAAAGGAAACAGGAAGTACCATGTTGCTATGACAACACGTTGCACTCGCACACCTGTCAAATTAATTAAAATGATTTCTACATGATTTTAAGAGCTAAAAAGTTGGTTACGTTCTACCCTAAACAATGCCAAAAGAGTTAAACAAATGTATTGCCTTACTGTTTCAAAACGTTTAAAAATCACTAAACACTTGTAAACCTATTTACTACATATGCCTGCTGAGATTCAAAAAACGTGACACAAATTGTAAACTGTTCACATTTAAACACCACATATTTGATTGAATGTGCAGCTGTTGCCGTTTATTCAAAGAATTGTGGGTTATCTCCAGCAACGGAGGATACAGCTCATGTATCCTCCAAATTCCTGTGAAAGAAAGTCGCATTTGAAGGGTGCCTCCGGAGAGTCCTACCTGATTTTATGAAACGAGACAGCCTCGATGACATGGCAGCCTTCGAATGAGACCTCTGGAGGACACAGCCTTATGAAATGGTAGACACAAGGACGCAGCCTTACGAAAGAGACACAGCTATTGTATCTCAAAACCCATTTCACATAGTTGCACACCGTTTCCAGGAAACGTGTCGTTCAACTTGAAAACCGTAGCAAAACATTGCGCACCGGTTTGAGCTTGAACGTGCCCCAGCTCTCACAGTATGTGTTTCCCAAACTGTCACTTGGGGAAGGTCACTTGGCTGTTGCGGTGCATTACACTTAAAAACAGTTTATTCCTACGACTAAAAAGTCACTTGTTGATTGGTTTACGCGTTTTTGTGCTTGGACACTGGATGCACAAGCAAGCACCGTGAGTGCGGACGATGCACACATTTTTATACTGGCCGCGTTTCTGAAGTCGCGGCTCTCTGTCTTCAGCAAATATAAATTACGAGTGTGAGCAATGGGAGATGGTGAGAAAGTATGGCGTTATTTTAATGACAAATGTCGCGAGCGCATTATTACAAGGCGAGAGCGCATTCATGTAATACGAGTGTGCAAATCTCTCTGCTCTCACGCTGATTTCCTTTGCTCATACACAAAACTGGACGCGTGCTCCCAATTATACGCTGCTCTCTTATGAATGTTCTCTGCTGTCGCTCAGTGAGTGTGTGCGCACTCAAAATGCCTGCCGTGCGTTCGCGCATCCTTTGGTACTCTTGCTCTCGAGAGTTCCTCCTGTGTTTTCTGGGATTATAGGCTATCAAAAGTAGTCAACCAATCCGGTATAGGCTTCCACGGCGGGCCAATGAAAATGCGACCTCTTACATGGCATTTTTTTGGTTGAAAGTGACTCGACGTACTCAACGCAAAATGGATCCACCCAGCGGCGGATTAACCATATGGGCAATTGGGCGAGTGCCCAGAGGCACCAAGACTTTAGGGGCACCAAATAAACCAGCAATACAAAATAACATTTTTATAAATGTACATAAGCACTTGTTTTTTAAGACGTAAGGTCACGCATCTGCGCTAAATAGGCGTGGCACAATGTGCGGGAATACCCCCACTTCAGATAAAAATGGTTCTGTCCCCCGCACTATTTCGACACACCTCCGCCAACATTCTCGCCCGTGTTATCTGGTTTGTTACATAGATTTGAGTGAACTAACGTTCAGTCAATCACAAGTGAGTGTTATGAGGCGAGTCGTTTTAAGATTCAAACAGACAGAAGTGGGAACGGTGCAGAGCGCATTGTTGTAGCGGCGACGAAAAATGCAGCACTGATTAATAAAGGTATATATACATGGCATGCGTCAGAAATAAACTGGTAACGTTATAGTGCCGATAATGTATGCTAATAGTACGTGGAGGTAAGGGCACTATTTAAGGTCCAAACCTGCGTTTTAAAGTGCAAGTGAAGAACGGTGTCATCACTATAGCAATCAATTCATGTGTACTTTTTAGTGGAGTACACTTTTATCGCAGTACTTATGTGATCCTTTAGGAGTCTGTAAAAATAATATACACATACTGTTCTTAAAAAGAGCGTTTGAATTGCTGTATGTGCAATTGAAACCCGTCTGTTTAGTGCGTCTCTCTAGCAGTTAAAATAGTAATAATAACGTTTCATGTTATGTCTATAAATAACCTTGCTATACATTGTAATCTGGTGAATGCCACTTTGGTGAATTAAAGTCCCAATGTCCTGAAAATCTGTACATTGTTCCATTGTCCCCCTAATGTGAATACATACATGCAAACTATAGGCCCCCAGGGGCACCATGAGGTCTTAATACGCCTCTGGATCCACCACGTTCTCAGGTAACAATTTTAATATATTTGATGCAACATTATTAATCAAATGTATATTAGAAATGAACGGTAAGGGAGCGTTTGGTATATTGCATAGAAGTTCAGTTTTATGCCTTGAACTTCTGGAACACTTACAGTGTCTGTCTGCAAATGCATTAAATGCATAACCAAATAGGTATAGAATATTATATGATATTTCCAAATGCATTCCAAATCTGTTACTATAAAATAAAATGCTAAAATAATCTAAAATTGTCACCATGATAATTAAAGAGTGTGAAGCCTACGTCATGCCCTATGTTACGCTGCCATCTTGGGAAGATCATACTCCACTGCTATTATTGTTTTGATATGTACCGTTACTTGTAGTAAATATTATTTTAGAATAAAGCTAACTTAAGACACCAATCTAAATAGTTCTGTAATCAATTTAGTACTATTTTGACAATACTATGTTTAGTGTATGACATGCATGAGGACCACTAACGCCCCGTTCATTTCTAATATACATTTGATTAATAATGTTGTATCAAATATATTAATATTGTTACCTGAGAACGTGGTGAATCCATCTTGCGTCGTTGAGTACATCGAGTCACTTTCAACCAATAAGATGCCATGTAAGAGGTCGCATTTTCATTGGCCCGCCGTGGAAGCCTATACCTGATTGGTTGACTACTTTTGACAGAATCCCAGAAAACACAGGAGGAAATCTCGAGAGCAAGAGTACCACGGCATGCATTTTGAGTGCGCACACACTCACTGAGCGACAGCAGAGAACATTCATAAGAGAGCAGCGTATAATTGGGAGCGCGTGTCAAGTTTTGTGCATGAGCAAAGGAAATCGGCATGAGAGCGGAGAGATTCGCGCGCTCGTATTACATTAATGCGCTCTTGCCTTGTAATAATGTGCTCGCGACATTTGTCATTAAAATAACGCCATAAGAAAGTGGCCCATCCTGCGTTTTCCACACGTTTCAGATATTAATGTCCCCTAAACAATACACACCTTCCGCTAGCATTTCTTAATTTCTTCCAAAAAGTGGTGGGGACATGTTCCAGCCATCCCACCCGCAAATTACACCTATGAGTAAATATGTTAATAGAATCTTAAGTAAAACACAATTTTTTGTAAAGTAAATCTATTTATGTCTTAATTAATAAAAACACAGCCACGTGATGAAGTCGGACTCGAAACACCAAGTATTTAGTGAGAGCCAAATTTGCGCACATGAAAACCACTCGCGTGATGCAAGCGTGCAGAACAATTTATGCTCCGCGAGTGTGCAGAATAGTATCCGCGTGTTCTCGCAACTGTTCAACACTTGCTCGCTCGTCGAGTTGAATTTTGAGACTTTGGGGGCGGGACAATGGCATATTTCTCCACTCCTTTGATTGGTCACTTTTAACATGCAGTCACCTACAGTCTCCGACCTGTCTCTTACCCATTGTACAGAAACTATGGAAACATTTGAAATGCAATTTACAAAATGGCAATCCAGTATTAATTTTGCAACTTAAAAGTAGTGTAGGAATTGACAAATGTAAAATGAATTTCCATTTTGCACCTAATGTTGCACATATGGTTATTTTAAATGTATATTTAAAGACATAAATGAATTGTCATTTTACATACAGCATTGCCATGTTGCAAATTGCATTTAAATTCAAAAACTGCTAAAAATATGCTACCATACAGAAACGTCATCATTTGGCATAACGCGATAAATTTTTGTCCGTTTTTAAACTTGGGTTATAGTGTTACGTATGCCCTTGGCTTTATGGATCTACATATTTGGCATCTTAACAGGAAGTAAAAAAATTAATAGTTTGGTAATGTGCATTCACAATTGCTTTTGTATTGTTAATAATTTTCATGAAATTGTTATCAAATGAAAGCATTAAATGGCTACAACATTATAACTAGTATGTACTCTCTAAAATGTAATTTAAATAATTTATTTGTTTTGCTTTATTCGTTTTGAAAATAATAAAACTGGTTATACAAATAGGTATCACCAATTTTATTAGATAACTCAAATTAAATGATTCCAGGAGACATTTCATTGTATTATTATAGTAAATTCTAATTTAAATAGGTCATACATAAAATGTAAGTTTAACTATATTATATAGCATGAATTTTGTTGACATACTGTATGTAAGAAATCAAAATGTCACTTGTTAAAATACTAACACAGAGCTAAGGCAAGGTAATACACTATTCATTAGGTAAGACAGGTCATAGACTGTAGGTGACTGCATGTTAAAAGTGACCAATCAAATGAGAAATCTATTGATAGCTTTTAATCATTCTCAGGATACTCATTTTTGATATCAACAATTCAGTTTTTACTAGTAAAAATTATAATTCTTGATATCAAGAATAGATTTTCTACTAGTAACAATTGCTATTTTTGATATCAGTAATTACATTTTCACTAGTAAAAATGTGAATTCTTGATATCAACAATCACGCAATCTATATGGCAAGCCGAATTAGCTTTTAATCATTCTCAGGATATGCATTTTTGATATCAACAATTAAATTTTTACTAGTAAAAATTATAATTCTTGATATCAAGAATAGAATTTCTACTAGTAACAATTGCTATTTTTGATATCAGTAATTATGGCAAGCCGAATTAGCTTTTAATCATTCTCAGGATATGAATTTTTGATATCAACAATTCAATTTTTACTAGTAAAAATTATAATTCTTGATATCAACAATTCAATTTTTACTAGTAACAATTGCTGTTTTTGATATCAGTAATTACATTTTCACTAGTAAAAATGTGAATTCTTGATATCAACAATGACGTCATCACTCGCAGAAATGTACATTCATGATATCAAAAATTGAATTTCAACTAGTAAAAAACGTCATTCTTGATATCTGTAATTGCATTTTTACTAGTTAAATATCACAATAGGCTGCCATTCAAATTCAATTTCAGATATCAATAATTCATTTCTTACATGTTAAAAATCTTATTTCAGATATCAGAAATGCAATTCTTACTAGTAAAAAACATAATTTTTGATATCAACAATTGTGTGGTTACTAGTGGCAATGTCTATTCTTGATATCAACAATTGAATTACTACATGTAAAAATGCCAATTTCTGATATCAATAATTACATTTTGACTAGTGACAATGTTAATTCTTGATATCAACAATGTGATTGTTACTAGTAAGAAAGCCATTTTAGATATCTACAATTACTCTCAGATTTATTGATATCTGAAATATATTTCCTGATATCAGAAATACCAAATGCAACATGTTAAAATTCATTTACAGATATCAAGAATAAGCATTTCAACTAGTAAAAATTGAATTCTTGATATCAAAATTGGCATTTTTACTAGTAACAAGTTACATTTTGATATCAAAAATTATGTTTTTTACTAGTAAGAATTGCATTTCTGATATCTGAAATAAGATTTTTAACGTGTAAGAAATGAATTATTGATATCTGAAATTGAATTTGAATGGCAGCCTATTGTGATATTTAACTAGTAAAAATGCAATTACAGATATCAAGAATTACGTTTGTTACTAGTTGAAATTCAATTTTTGATATCAAGAATACACATTTCTGAGTGTACACATACAATGAGTGATGACGTCATTGTAATTCACATTTTTACTAATGAAAATGTAATTACTGATATCAAAAATAGCAATTGTTACTAGTAGAAATTCTATTCTTGATATCAAGAATTATAATTTTTACTAGTAAAAATTGAATTGTTGATATCAAAAATTCATATCCTGAGAATGATTAAAAGCTAATTCGGCTTGCCATTTCCTATTGTACCATCTAACTAGTAAAAATGCAATTACAGATATCAAAATTTACGTTTTTTACTAGTTGAAATTAAATTTTTGATATCAAGAATTATAATTTTTACTAGTAAAAATTGAATTGTTGATATCAAAAATGCATATCCTGAGAATGATTAAAAGCTAATTCGGCTTGCCATATGTTTCTGCTCATGGAACTGTTCTGTGAGTTTAGGGACTGACTAAACACCACAAACGTGGGGGTATCTGATTCTGGAGCTGCCTCCACTTAAATCGAGTCTCTGCCAAGAGACCCACCTACCTCTATCTCTGATTGGACCGGAACCTGACAGTATTAAGCAAACCCATGATGGAGGCGCGTATTACCCAATCAGGGGTAGAACAGGACAAGTTTTGTTCACAAAATGCAGGTAGGATGATTTGCATGGGACGTTGATGACAACTCGGAAATACGGGACAAACTCCGTCCCGTATTGATTAAAAACCCCTTCATGTCACTTCATTCTCAAATACGGGACGATTGCGTATTTTAGATGATGGGTGGCAACCCTAGTAATGTCAGCCAATTAAGTGTTTACGGATCTACACATTGAATTTTCACCGGAAACAGTAGATAATCTGAGTACTTTGACAATACTCAATTTATACTATGATTTGGGACATACAGTACTAATTATAATTTCTAATTACTACAGCGTGGGAAAAAACAGAACGGGGGCGCCGAGCGTGGAAAAACAAGTATTGCTACCATTAAAGCAACTAAAAAAATACGCAGGTGGCAGGAAAAATGCTTTGGTGGACATGGGCCTCACCGCTGATAGCGATGCTAAACTGACAGCCCTGATACTGTACCTTCAATCCATAGTAAACCAGCTGTGGTTTATCATCTGCTCGAGTGTGAGGCGGTCATCTATCTCTTGAACCTTTGTTAGGAGATGAACACATGCTGTAGAAGTTAAAAGAATAGAGCTGGTTAGTCATGACCACAAGGTAAATATGTGTTCTCACAACATATTATGCAACCTAAATTGAACAATATCAAATTTCTGATGACATAACTCCAAGGTGTCATTGGTAAACATTTAGAGTACTCGCTCTAAAAATGTTCAGCTCCTTCTGTCTATTACTGCATGTGAGAATCTTTATATGCAACGTATTTCTCAATTACCTCCGGATAGGGGGCATTGTTCTTTTGGGTTCCCACCAGGCAAACACCCCAAAATCATTTCATGCAGGATCACACCCAGGTTGCCAACGGTGATAAACATGCGCTCCTTTATCACCACGGGTGGACGAATGTCTGGTGCATCTGTAAGCAAGACATATTCAGAGTTGAGCACATCAGTAGGTCTCATACGAAGAACACTAAAAGTTCCTGAACATACAGGAACACACAACGCCAACTCACCACTTAACCTCTGACCCCAGCCGAAGTCAAACAGCTTCAGCTCTAGGGTGTTCCTGTTAACCAGCATTCTTCTCGAACAAACGCTGGTGTGATAGACGCCGTGGTCAATGCAGTGTTGCACTGCTAATACGGCTTGACGCATTAAGGTGCGTGCTGTTTTCTCCTTCAACGTTCCATGATCCTCTATGAATGTTGCCAGTGTCTCGCAGGGATCCGGGTGCTCCAAAACGATGGCTGTGTAGGTCGGTTCATCAAACCACTCCAGCATCGGTAACACGTAGGAACTTACGGGTTGTTGTTGCATCTGAAGCAACAGTGCCACTTCTCTAAGTAAAGGTCTGGAATGGCCGGGCTAGAGGAAAGAGTTGGAAAAAATGTTATGTGGCTTTCATCAGCGATCAAAAGAGCCATTTCAGCCCAAACCTTTCTGAGGTTATATTGTCTACTTCATGTCTCTTTCTTGTTAACTAAAAGGGTTGTATCGTATTGTATGCAATTAAACAACTAAACATAAGTTCATGTTGCTAACTTACAAGATAAAGCTGAAGCTGGTATTCATGCTTGGTTATCATCTTGACATAGACCTAAAAAAGTAAAGAAAAACACAATGATTAAAAAAGGATTATGCAACATGTTTTAATCATGATCAAGAGATGAAGATGAATCTCTCATGTACATAAAGCGTAAAACGTTTTTTTAATTCACTAAGAACGTGCTACCTTTTTGCCATCGGATTTACGAATTTCCTCATAAAACCTTCCAAAGCCTATGTATCCCAAATAACGTCCCTCTTTGCAGTATGACTCTAAACCTGAAAAACACAAAGAAATGTGATATTATTGTATATGCCAGGCCCTTTCATCGTTTTGTATGACAACCGCAGTGCTTGTGACAAAAATAAAATAAAACTTAAAGTAGTCGTTTAAAAACATTTAATTCTAGTGTAAATATCAGACAAGCCATGCTTATTGTTTGTGGTTACTGTAAGAGAGGTGAAATTAAAATTACTACTACATGCAATAATAGACAGACAGACTCACCATGACTCGGCTCGAATTCTGGCCGTATTTCCAGCACAGGTAGAGGCACGATCGGCTCCACTCGGTTGTCGTGTTCCTGGATGTCTGGACGCTTTCCAGCCTTCCGCCTTTTCTTAAAGCAATCAAAGATTCTTTTCTTCTTGGTCCCTTTGCCATGTTTTTCTGAAGCACAGAGGAGAAAACAGAAAACTATTAAAAACATATGTGAGCTCAGCACACATTAGTGATTATCACAGTCAAAACACACATCAGTTGGCAAACACGTCATTTTTGTGTATTTGGCCGTTATGCCCTAGTTTCCTAGTTGATGTGCACTCTTACCCTGTGTGTTGTTTTCAGCCGAATCTGATGGACATGCGTCCGGCAGCAGTGGACGCACGATCGGCTCCACTCGAGTCTCACGGCTTTGGCGGAACGGACGCTTTACAGCCTTCCATGTTCTTCTGAAGAAACAACTGATTGCTGTGCGCTTCTTCTTTTTAACATGTTGTTCTGAAACACAGAAGAACAAACAGCAAGCTGTTAAAAAACATCTGTAAGCACAGATCAAACATGAGCGGTTTTAAGCTAAAAAATACACCAAGAAACAATCAAGAAAGCATGTCATTATTGAGCATTTGGCTTGTAAATCACAGAACATAAAAGTTATATTCTTATCTGAAAATGGCATAACATCAGACATCTGCTCTTGCCCATTAAAACAGCAAGAAGGCAAATACAAATTTAACACGTGACGTCATCTGGCGACATTTAGCGACTTTTCGGGCAGGCTTTAGTTCTGGGAACGTACATATGCATCTTTGTTTTGGAATGATTTTAGTATTTTTATTTGCTCTTCTTTCTTACAAAATTTTTCTTTGTTATACAAAGATATTTTATTTGGTTGTCATAATTTTGATAAGAATGTAAAAGATCAATATTTTTTGATCAACCTCTTTATTCTACTTGGTAAATTCTTATTACATACGTGTAAATTTCAAGGTGTTAAGCCATACTTTTTTGTTTTTTGTAAAGATCTCAAGTCCTACCTAGATACTCTCATTGAATCCAGCAACCCAAAAGCCCTTAAAACTGTAACGTTGTGCCATTCACATGATGTTTTTCTAATTTTGTAACTTTACATATTTATATTTTTGTCCCCGTTTACCCCTGGCATTGTGTTTGTTGTCACTGATGCAATAAAAAAAAGCTACATTCCATTGAAAAGAGTTGGCAACACTGCCTGAAGGCGACAATGACCAGCCTCGCAAGGACCGTGTAAACAACAGGCTTGTTTAACTTCGAGCTGCGCTGCATACACGGATCGACAAGGTGACATTACAGCAACGCGAGAGAGAATCGAGAGCCGTATACTTTTAAATCGTGCTCTGAGTACTGCGATGTCATCTGTCGATCGGTCTGCTTGGCGCCGAATGAAATCAAAAAAGGCTAATAACATGGATTAACTCATCTAACGTTATCCACACGAAGACGTCCTTGCTTTTCCTCGCCATCATGTTCATTTTGTACTGGTCGTAGTAACCAACTGTCATCAACAACCAACTTATGTATGCCCATACAACTGTTTACATTTATGTGCACGTGCCCAGCATGTCTGAATGGTCATGTGACATGCATTTTCGGTAGTGTAGTGTTAACGCAGATTTGTTCTAAAACGCATGTGGAAACGGCAGTATAAACGAGGATCGTTTTCGTTTTAAAACGCCATTTTTGTACGACAACTGGTTAATGTAAACACCACCTTAGTGTTCATGTTCATGTGTATCTTACCTTCTGTGTTGTTTTCCACACCTTCTGTATTGTTTTCCACAGTGCGATTCACGCTCACACTCTCTGTGGCTTCTGCTGAGAGGTCAGCTGACTGCAAAGACTCGCCGCTAACGCTGACCACTTCAATGTCATCTTCAACTTTTCGCTGAAGGCCGGACGTAGATGCCGCTGACATCATGTCTGATTCTGATGGATATGCATCCAGCAGCAGTGGAGGCACTATGGGCTCCACTTGGGTCGTGTGGATGTGGGGGAACGGACGCTTTACAGCCTTCCAGGTCCTCTTAAAGAAACCACGGATTTCTGTATGCTTCTTCTGTTTGACATGTTCTGAAACACAGAAGAACAAACAATAAACTATTAAAACCATCCGTGAGCACAGGTCAAACATGAGCAATTGCTAGTTAGTGAATCAAATAAATAAGAAACGTATCATGTCTTTGTTAATTATTATAGTTAACTATCAATGTCAATAATATATGCAACTTGCACTCATAAGTGTGACCCAGTGTGTGATAACAAGGCTAAAAATCTAGTTATTGATGAGCTTTAGAGTCTGATTTTAACCATTTATTTCAATATGATTTACTGTGTAAGTCTTTGACATGGCCTTAGTCAGACAAAAAAAATCTAACTAAATCTAAATATTATACTTTCACAGGATATTCTTTACATTTTGTTGCTGAAAGAATAATAGAAACCCTGCCCAAAACACAATAGATGCAGATGGGAATCAATAGAACACCCATTAATGCCAAAGACATTTTTTTTAAGATTTGTGGTTCATAATGGTATTTTAAAAACCACTAGAATTTATGTAATACTATTTTTAGCAGGGTGGTTTTTATGTAGAAATAGTATATCACAAATAAATAACTTAATAACTGGGTTTTCACATGGATCACACATGTGCATTGAAAATTGCCAGCTGATAAAACCTGTGCTTTAGGGATTGTATACATATAACATCTAAGGCTAAATGAAACTCTTAACTGGCTGAGAGACAAATGTAAATCTTTCCGAATGCTCTTGATTACATATAGAGGCATACTCTATTCATTCGTGAGTGTGGTGGTGCTCATGGGTGTCGATCTGGGACGGGTGAGTAGGCTTGGGGGATTAAAGTATACTCACTACAAAAAAAACTAGACTACAACACCACTGTGTGTGACAACAGTCACATAAACATCTCTTATGTGAATTACACAAAATTACTTAATCTGAACACAAGCCAAAATGTTGCAAGACACGTTGGAGCGCTAGTCGTGGCTAATGCTAATCTAACGTTAACTAGTAAACATTGTATATTTTATATTTTACAGATTGAGTTCATCCTACTTTCTTTTAAATTAAACAAAAATGTAGTTGATTTTACCGTGTGGTGTCAACATGTCTGCTGCCGCTGTCTCCACGGTGACCTCCTCTGTGGACATGTTGTTGTTTGATGTTCGGTGCTGAAATGCAAACACCTTTGTGTGTTTCGCTTTCGGCATTTTCACACTCCGCCTTTCCACTTTTCGGTGACTGTCCTTGCTTTCGCTCCGATTATCACTCGAACACTCGTACTTTATCAGACTAGCAACAAATAACACAACCAACCGCTAGCACAGCTCAAGATTTGATTATAATCTGCTTCGCTCTCCGCGCAGGCTGTTGGAACATATGACGTAACAATGCTTGCTTGCTGAACTACTTGCGCACGTGTATGTATGTACGCAGCATAAAGCCCTTACAAACAAGTGTTGTTATAATGTTTTTATTAAACTCGGTGATCATTTGTTTGTGGATCATAGTCGTGACATTTGAATAATTTTGTGAAAAATTGAGAGATTACGTAAACACCTGGAATGATGTCACGAATAAATGTCAGAAGAAGCGATTGTGTGTGTGTGTGTGTGTGTGTGTGTGTGTGTGTGCGTGCGATTTCATCCGATATGAAAATTCATTTTAATTCAATGTTATGTTTTCAATCCTACTGCAAAACAAATAAATGATTAGTCTTATTTTTGTCGTTTGTTCTATATTCTGGCTATGTGTCAATGTACAAATTATATTTTGTTATACAGGTTTTATTTGATATTTGAAAAGTGTAGCCTTTATTGGTAGCCGTACACTTTCCAGTGATAGCCCTGGATATTTTAAGTTTACTTATTCGTGCTTGGAATTCGCCTTTTTTGTAAGTGTAAAAATATTTGACTAATGTGTATTTTAAGATATTGTTTTTAAAAAGTATATGTAAATGTATAGTCTTGTAATTGTGATTTAAGTTTTTCTGTACACACAAAGTCAATAATATTAATAATCCCCACATGCAAGAAGAGTGTTCTAACAGAAAGTTCAACTTAATTATAATTAATTATGAGATTTCAAATAAATATTTGTAAATTCTTGTCAACCTAAAGAGTTCTCATGCGTCTAAATGTATGGTCTGATGTCATGGCGCATGAGTTTGTTAGTGCCGTGATCTTGGTATCTTCAGCCCACTGCTGTAATACAAAAGATTATAAATAACATTTCATGACTTCATCTTCCAGTAAACCAAAATTTCCTATACAACTTTTCTTTTCGGATTCAGGCCTAAGGTAACTTATGTTAAAGTCCCAGTGAAATAAAAAATGACAATTCTTATTTTTTCATGAAATATTGCAGCGTTTATAGTAAATAGCTTATCAATGTGGGTCATTTTCTTTTTAAAATTGATGTATCCTCATAATCTTAAAATCTGAAAATGCACTTCCGCCCTGAAATGACTATCCATCTCAAATAACGTAAATTAGACGGCTTGGCCGGAGCATCCGTTAACTCCTCCCCTTCAACTGTCAGTCTGCTGCCAGTTTAATTTCAAAATCAATGGCTGCGTCCGAAATCGCATACTGTGACAGTATGTACTGAATTTGAATAAGTAGCCTACCTAACTATCGGCCGTTAAAACAGTACGTTCTATTTATGAGTGGGAGTAGTATGAATTAGTGGCGATCGCAGGAATTCAAAATACGTGTTCAGCGCTTCACGTGAACCTATGTACATCATGTCAAAATACGTGCCTGCTGCAGGCGCATCGAAAGGGTTTATGATAAAAGAGACGCTCGCGTTCAGAAGACACTGCATTAACACTTAACTCTGATTAGACATGAGACTAAGCGAGTATCTAGCAAAACGAGAGCGTCTCTTTTATTAAAAACCTTTTCAACGCGTCTGCAGCAGGCACGTATTTTGACATGACGCGCCACACACATGACGGGCTAAATACATGTTTTGCCGAGCTTCGCATTGCTGCTTCCCCTTTAGAGGAGTCACGGATCATCACTGGTATGAATACATTTCGGACATACTGCGTCCGCCATGTTTTGTGGTCATGTGACCCGTATACTCTTTGACCTATGACTTATTAACAACAACCTACACGTGAGCGTTGATAAAATCATAATTTAGTCACGAGAAATTCATTTATTGGCACTTACATTAAAAACGGACGTCCGCCTTAAAGTTTTCCGCTATATTTATTTGCTCAGCTCCTGTGGCATCATAGGATAGATAAGTGTCCATCTAATCCACAATCACGAATCTCAGCGGAAGTAGTAGACCATCCGGGTATTTCTCGCCAACTGTTTTTTGCATACTTTCCCTGCGTTCCAAGCTGCATACTATCCGTCCTAATAATATTCGAAAGTAGAATTAGTATGTCCCAAATCGTAGTATGTTGAAAATAGTATTACAAAGATTCCCGGATGGTCTACTAATTCCGGTAGAAATTCAAAGTGCAGAATGATGCTCACTCTAACGGCTGATATTACCCACAACTCACCGCATGTAGGCGGAATTTAATGATGCTCCACTGCATTAATAAATTATATATGCTACGGAAGCATAAAAGAACGAGCGACAGGAGTGTACGACGAGAGAGGACCAGGCCTGTACATTGTGTTAAGTTTTATTTATGTTTGTGTGGCCGGCAGTTGACCGTGAGGTAGCTGTCGGCCCTTTACTTTCGTTTTGTTGTTTGTTTATTTTATTATTAAAAGTTGGTTATCATTCGCCCGTTCCTGCCTCCTTCCTTCCTTACTTTGAACAGTATTACATTGGTGCCGAAACCCGGGAGGAAGGAGAGACATGCTGTCGGAGCGCCCTCACTGCTGAGGGGGATCGCGGTGCTGAGGAGTTCGGGCAGCGCGGACGAGGGAAGTCCGCAAGTGGCTGCCCAAGGCGGTGGTGCTGGAGCAAGTATTCGGATGGGACGAAGACCTCACTCCCGTGCTCCTGGGCCGAGGTGGGGTGGTTGTCGTCTGGGAGGGAGCGGAGGAGTCATCGCCGTTTGCCGTGGGCCGGAGCCTGCTGCCGTTCGCCGTGAAGGGGAGGAGCAGGAAATGGGGGACTCGCTGCCGGCTGCCCTCAGCCGAGGGAGCCATCGCAGACCGCCAGGGGGCGGAGGAGGATAGAGCCGTCCACCGAGCGTCCAGTACCACCTCATGGCACCGCGAGGAAGAGCCTCTCGGCTGGCTGAGGACCTAGCGACAGTGTGTCGGGGAACTGGACCAGATTTTTTTCTTTTTCCTCTCTCCCCTCTCTCGTCCCTGTCGCTCCGTGTGCTTCCGTCTCCTTTTCTCTTGTCTCTTCTCGTCTGTCCATACCCCCAGCCCCAGGTGCTGTGGCCGCCGAGACTGGCCCCCGGGGGGGAGTAGAGCACAGTCTTGTGGGTACCCCCCGGCCTGTGAGGGGCGATGGGGGAATGTAAGGAGGAAGGCAGGACGAGAGCCATGAGGGAACGGTGCGAGGCCGGTGACGCGAGTGATAATGAGTGTCAGCTGCACATTGCACTGGTCTCGCATCTCTCACGGAGGAGCGGAAGCATAAAAGGACGAGCAACAGGAGTGAAGGACGAGAGAGGACCAGGCCTGGACATTGTGTTAAGTTTAAAAAAAAAATCTGGTCACACTAGTGCTGCTCTATGTATTTACTCCTCTCTGCCTGATACTACCTACCCAGGGTGAGAGATCAGAACTTATCTAATAGCACCCAGGTGGCCCAAAGCACCATAGATGGCGGAGATTTTTCTTCTGCTGTATGCTCAGCCATGGCCTCTCCCACTACGCATGGACCTCCTGTCCCAGGCGAATGGGGAAATCTACCAACCCCATCCGGCCAGGGTGACACTTCGCTGAAACATCTGTCTTTCAACTTCAGTTGTGTCCCAGGGACCCCAGAGACTGACAGACCCTCCCCAGATGTTTGAGGAAACTACGCCTCAGCACCATACATTCCTGCACAGTGAGTGCAGCATAGCCTCAGAAATACTACTATCCTACCAGCTAGAAACAGCTTTATGCCCTTTCATGGTAGGAAACATTGCACATGAGCAAGACACATTTTCAAACGACTGTGAATGTAGCTGTTCAAGTACAGTACTAAAAATACGTCATTTTACATTTTGTCAGCCAGAAGGTGAGGAGAATCTGCATTGATCATGCCTGCACCTTGCATCTAGGCTCCAGACAAAAAAGTAAGCAAATAAATAAGAGCCATTGGCTCCTATGAGGGGAAATTATTTAAAAAACCCTTTCAGTCATCCTATCATGTGTACATCAGCCCTTTGAAAAATTAACCTTTGTTTTATTACAGTAAAAGTAAAGTAACCATGTTAAATGAGATCGTACGAATTCATACAACGTAGCTACCTCGTTAAATAGTTACAAATTGCTGCGAGGTTGAATTGGTTTATTGTTGTTTATAAACTATGGTTTTACTACAAAATAAAACCAAAAACGATGGTTACTATAGTTTTTTAATCATTTTTTTACATTTTCATGTTTGGTCCTCATCTTGCTGTATTGTTTTTCCCTAGCCTGTGTCTGTACTGTTTTGTGCTAAATTGTGTGTTTTTTTTTTGTTAAGCTTATTTCTATACAATTTTTCAACACATACCCACAGACTTTGTCCTTGTTACTTGGCCCTGGGTTGAGATAGTCCCTGAGGATTAATGCCCTCTAGAGTCTGCCCTCAAATTGTGGTTTCATTCACAAAATGATACTGACATTGGACATAAGGTGATGGTCATAAATGCTGGTATCCTAGGACAGTTTATTATCACAAAATATAACATTAATGGATTTATACATTTGAGCATCATTTGAGAGCCCTTTGGTGTATGTCATATACTGACAATGTAACCAACTAAAATTTACAGCAGTACATTTTAAATTAGTCAAATGATGGGGAAAGAAAAAGTGTGAATAACACTCAATTCAAAAACATGATTATGATTTATTTGCCTGATTTATTGTTTACATTTGATTTACATTTTTTGATGACTTCACAATCTAACATGGGTGCAAGAAATTCACAGTAAGAAAACGTATTGAAAAAAGCTAGAGATATTGTTCTGTGCAAGTTTTCACATTTCTGAGAGATTTGTCTTTTTCAATTTCAATGCATTTCAAAAGGAAAGTTATAAACTGACACACATCATTAAACCAGTCACAATCCAACACAGCTTCCTGGATAATGTGTCTTTCAAATCATGATTGTTTCCTTATTAGTTTCTCAGCCCTATTGATTACACTTGTGTTTGGTCATCAGAGTACAGATAGTCTCTCCACACCCCCAGCAGGACTGTACCGTATGTCCGGGTCCCGGTTTCCACTTGCAATATTGACAAGTGCCTGAGTTGCCAGAATTCGAGAGGCTTTTTTGTTTTGTAGCAATGAGCTGCTTGAGGCTATTCAAGATGGTTGGGTTGGGTGCTACAGCAATACCTACAACATCAATTCGCTTTGGATCCCAGACACAGTCTTCTTCTAGACCACTTGGCACAGCTGTCATGCCACATTTGGGGGGGACCCAAGCAGTGTCGAAACCAGCATTATGCCAGGTCTTCTGTAGTGGATGGTTGTCCTTATCGATTCTTTTTACTTTTCCACAGTCCACACTTAATTTAAGCACTACTTTGTCAGTTAATGGGCTGTTCAGGGGATATCGTTCTGCTTTCCTCTGATCACGGCTCACATAAACACCAGGTCCAAGCATTCCATCTGGAGATTGGCTGAAGCCGTTTTGTATGATCATTTGCGCCGTTTGGACTTTGGTGCCGTGGTACATGGTATAACGGCTGCCTGATTTGGCTTCTTGTTCTGCCTGAAGGTGACGGTCCTCATCATAGTGCACCTCCCAGCCAAAAAATTTAATGGATGACATTCTGTTTTTAAGTGGTATATGCTGTGGATAAAGCACATAAACAATCAAATAAACATTGTTTATATGTTACATTACCATTAAAATGTTCCGACTCTCTTATTATTTATCACAAGCTAACTATTTTTCATAGTTTATAATAACAAAAAACACCAAAACCAGCTTGGATAAACAAAATGAAAGTGATATTTAAAATGACATATATTTACTGTAGTAGAACTATCCCTTTTAAGGGGTTTCCCTAATTGCTGATCCTTCCCTACTTGTCCGTTAAAATTAAGTTTTTATTTTTTATTAAACTATTTTGTAACGAAATTCATAGTCAATTAATTTCAAATGCTTCATTTCAATCTGCTTGCAAGTCAGAGCAGCTTTTGGATAAAAAGATAATGAGGACTGAGCTCATTCAGTAACGTTATGTCCATGTACTTTCAATAAAGTTGAATGGTTTCAGTTGAGGTTTTTGGAATAAAATCGCGCAAACACTGGTAACAAAAACGAAAATATGTTAATTAAATGTTTTCTCGATATATTAATCGATCCATTGGATGTATAGTATTATTCTAAATGCCTCAAAAGATAATGACAAGACATACCTCACAATTCTTGCAAATAAAAACAAATGACAAGAAACTCTTCCGTCCGAAACTCTCTCTGGCTAGTATGTGTTCAGTGACAGTCTGAAAACCAACCTTTCACTTTCATTTCTTTATTATCAGTCTTCCTGTTGTGCTTAAAGACGTAAAAAGGTGTTATTTTCTGTCACAAACTTAACTTACACTGGATAAGTCTTGTAACATTTCTTCACACGAATAAATTACACCATAAACACTGATGTATCCAGTTGATTTATTTTGTCACTGCTCCATTATGGGAAAAGTGTTTGTTGCGTGTCAATCAGGCCTCGTAGGCCCGCCTTCTTTTCCTAGCGCTCATTTCATTGGCCAGAAGCTCTCCTACGAATAAACGTGGTGCCAGTTTTATTTCCCCGACGTAGCCACCGGGTTATGGCTAAAAGGGATAACGCTACATCCACTGGGCATGCGCACTTCAATGCCGCATAATTTTTAACGCTGACAACAGTTAATTACAATGATTTTATTACTGCAAGGTTAGGTTTAGGGTTGGGTAGGTGTAGGCGTTAGCTAATGCAATTTATTGTAATTTTATGGCGAGATTTCGCATCACTTCCGGCCGTAGCTGTATCCCTTTCAGCCACAACAGGCAACTGTGACACACGAAGGTGGAAAGCGCGTGGATATTTAATATTTACTTATTTGCCAAATTGTCCTTTTGTGTTTGGAGAAACCTCTAATCACGCGAACAGCGTGCTTATTTTTTCCAGTGTACTTTTATTTATTATCCCTCTAAAACCCAACATGCAACAACATTACGAAGTGGCTATAAAACGTGGTATCACGTCTTAATTTATGCTATTTTTTTATTGTGGCGGAGGCGTTGTTCGTGTCGATGTGTTCCTTTTGCGCATGCTGTTCCCCCGGGAACGAAACTTGAATGCCGCACGGCACCAATTGACCGACCCTCTCTTTCTCAATCCCACGAAAATGGATCGAAAAGTCTTAACTGCATTGAGAGACAATACGTTTCCCCTGCTCTTTTGCATCCTCTAGTCGTCGCGTCTGCATTAACTCACTTCCTTTAAAGACTTTACTATTTTAATTAGATTTAAGCCTCTATAGCGACAGATGTCGGAGCGTCATTCAGGCGTCATGGTGACATCCAGTAATGCTGCATCGTGTCACTCCTGGCTCTCTACGACCATTTCTAGCTCGCCAGTGGATTAAAGGTCGAATTGCTTGCTTAAAAGATGTTGAAAAGTTTTGTTTCCCGTCTGATGTGACTGTTTGCTGTGTTGTTGACGTGAACATTTCTGGAAATGCTCAAAGCACGCGAAGTTCTACTTGTAGGGGAAGGCAACTTCTCTTTCTCCGCAGCCTTGAACGAGAACGCAGGCGACGATGTCGGTGTGACCGCGACTTGTTATCAAAACGAGGAGAACGCGAACAGACAGGAAAGCGCAGCACTGAACATACAGCGACTACGAGAGAGAGGTCAGTCATTATTCTATTACACAGACTAATGTCCGCTTGTTTAATGCATGTGCTCTCATTGTGATGAAAGCCACTTGTTTCGTGTTTTATGCAATTGAAAGGCGCTTTTTTGTTCTTACCCACAAGTGTTCATGTTTGTGTTTAATATAAGCATTTTCAAGGATACCGATTATTCCCACACAACAAGTTAAGTTATCATTGCACTTAATTTACATGCCGCAGCCGAGTCGGTTGCTATGAAACGGCCATGGGGTTTAAAGCCCATTGAGATCTGTATGATCTAGATTCCTGGATTTAAATATATATTTAAAGAATTGATTTAAGAAAAACTAGAATGAATTCAAGAATTAAAAAAATTGTACTGCGCTTTGCTCTCAGGATCAACTGTTTTGTTTGAGGTGGATTGCACGTGCCTGAAGGACCATGAAGCCATCAAGCATCATCTTTATGACTGCATTATCTTCAATTTCCCTCACAGTGGGCGTAAAAGTGGCGTAAAGACGAATCGCCTTCTGTTGGTGAAATTTTTCCAAAGGTAAGTTTGATACCCCTGTGGCATCAAGATCTTTATGTGCATGTTATATAAGCTCGACTTCCAGTGTTATATAAAGATAATACAGAGGGGTTTTCATTTGAGTTTTGTGATCTTCGGTACATCTTTAATTTATAACTGATGGGTGGTTCATGTTTTTTTTTCTAGTGCTATTGCAGTCCTGAAGGACAATGGGGAGGTGCATGTCACCCTGTGCAACGGTCAAGGTGGTACTCCATGTGACAGTCCAGTGAGAGAATGGCACAATAGTTGGCAAGTGGTTGCCATGGCAGCAGAAGCTGGACTAATTCAAAGTGAGATCCGGCCTTTTGAATGTGATATGCATCAAGGTTACCAATGTACAGGTTACAGGTAAACAAGTTAATGAAATACTCCTCTACACCATTTTAGTCAAGTTAACATTTGTTGAACTTTAATAAATTGCTTTACAACTTAAGGAGGATATTATTAATATTTGTGAAAATATTCATTTTCATTTATTCCTTTACTAAGGAGTCAAGACAAAGGTTTTCATGTAGAAGGAGGTTTGACCCATGTCTTTACTCGAAGTCTCCCATATACCATGCCAGAAAAACTAAAAATGGAGAGAACAATTGGGAAGGAAACGGTTTGTTTTGAGATTCCAGCTGAGTTGTCCGAGTATGTGAACAGGTAAATTTTACATTGTTGAATAGAAACATCTCTCTATAAAGTGTCAGTTATGTATTATGTCAGTGAATAGCGGTATATTGATGTATTTTGTCACTCTTTTACTTTATGGCAGGAATTTCCTCAGTCAGCAGTCACATCATCCAGTAAAAACTGTCCAGGAACAATTACTCAGAGAGCTAAAATCAGTTTGCCCCGTATGTACCATAAGTGAGGAATTCCCAGAACTGGTAACATGCCGGCCAGAAACGCTTCAGACGTATGACCCCAATCTGACCCATTCGGAGGTTTACTGGATTAAACCTACTGATACCTATATATTCAACCAGAGCGCAAATAGACAAGAGGATGGTGAGTCTATGGATGATCAACAAAGTTTCACTGGCAGCTATGCACTACGGCCATCTCTGCTTTTTCATGCTCAGGAGATTACCCAGAATGAGGAATTCAGCCCTGGAACACTTTACGCTGTCAGTGGTCTTGTCTTTCAGAGAGTACCTGTTTCCCCGAGCCGTTCTTCTGCCTTCCACCAACTTCTACTGGTGGGAATGTTCCCTGTAGAATCTCAACCTCTCAAGTGCTTCCAAGATTCTTTAGAATCGCTGCTTGCTTCTTACGGCGTCTCCTTCGAGCTGGTGCAAACAGGCCCAGAGCAGCAAGTTTGGATGAATTCAAAGATGCTTCCAAAATTTGGACGGATCACATCACTGCCCTCCTTTGCTTCAGACCTTGAAGGTCTACAGTTAATAGTTGTCTCAATAAACTTGGACCATTTGGCTACTCTGATCTTCGGCATTTCTGACTGGCGCTTGCTTTGGAGTGCAGATCCTCGTTTTCTTCAGCACTTTGAGCTCAATCCACTTGGAACTTTCTGTCCATTCTCCCTTTACCCACCAAGCTACATGCATGACATCAGTTTCTGGATGGATCCAGACAACTTTGAGGAGATGAATTTCCACACAGTTGTGCGAGAGGCTGCTTGCGGCGCTGTAAAGGATGTGGTGTTAGTGGATCGATTCAGACACCCACACATGGGTCATGCAAGCCTCTGCTTCAGGCTCACATATCAGTCATCGGATCGTGCCCTGTCACACAGTCAGGTGTTGGGACTACAGAGTCAGTTGCGGAGACTGTTACCTCTGCGCCTGCATGTAACCCTAAGGTGAACTGAAGAGAGCATATAAAAAACCGAGTGAATGTGTTTTTGATCAATCGACAGCGAAATGCTTGTTTTTAGTGAATACAATGTGTGCATTATGTCAGTCTTTGATAAATCAGAATGTCGAATTATTTTAACTGTTGCTGTTGTGTTTGAATTACGCATAGTCATATGTTTACATATTGCTAGTTAAAATATATGGAAGTTTTAATTATTTATATTGTTTTAATACGGCATCAAATGTATGATTACAAGAGTACATTGTCACATTAATTTTTTTTCATACAGCAAAAATGGAAATGTTAGTGAAGTGTGTACTCTTATATTTTTAATTCTGCATGTTTAGGAAATTAGAGTTAAGACACATATTTGCGATCATTTAATCCGATGCATTTTTTTCCCTAATTTCTTGTAAGGCGTGTTTACATAAATGTAAGTTTACAAAAATTCTGAAGCTGCATTTACTGCTGTGATGCATCTGGAATGTTTACAATTATGAACATTTGTGACTGTAAATTGTTCTAACTATGATATCTGTATATTTAAAGGAATAATTTTCCCCAATAGAAGTTTTAGCCATCATTTAATCTCCTTTACATAGTCCCAAAGCAACACATTTTGGGACTTGCAGAATGTTCAGTCTGCTTTTTTATGTTAGTAAAGGTGGATATGGAGGCTGTCACAAATAAAAAATGTTATTCAAAGGACATAAAAAAAATTCCTCTTTTTCTAGGACTGATAGCCCATCTCCTTTCATTTGTGCAACATTTTTATTTTGGGGTAAACTTTTTTTTTATTGAAAATTGAAACTAAACATCAAACGTTTGTGAACCTTTGTTTCCCTTAACGAAACTGTACAATATTTTCTATGATGGGTTTAAAATAACTAGCAGGAACCATCTAGTTTAGGAATGCTTTGTGTACAATCCCAGCGCATTTAGTGAAAAATGTATACATTTTCTCAAAGTAAAACAAAGTGGAATAAATGTGAGTTATTGATTGCAAGAATCTATAATGTTAATATTTTAAATTAAAAATGTGAGGGCATTATGGAAGGTGTCCTTAGAAAAATGAATTTATATTAAGAAAATAAATATAATACCACAGAACCTATCAATGTACAGAGGAACAGTATTTTCCATAAGGGTTATGTTGTCATTTTCACTAATTAAATAGGTTAACTAGATAAAGGTAATTTTGCACAGCTCGCTATGGCTCTCTATTGTCCAGTGTGGCTGCGCTCAGTGTAATGACGCCACGCGCCGCCAGTAGAAACATGGCGACGAAAGGACTCCGTCAGCGCAACAGACGGGGAAGCAAACAAGATGCCAATAACGTAAACAACACACCTAGCCCTGACAACCGAGCAACAAAAGACGACAAATGTGCTGAGGACAAGTCGTCTGGTGACCAAGGAAATGAGTAAGTAGCCAGTCCAGCTAACTCGCTATATTAATGCGATGACAGCTCGCTGCTAGCTCGATAACGCCAGGGTGTCTTGATAAACGATCAATGAGTAAAACAACATGAATAGTTCAAACGCTTTCGAAACCGCGCAAACGAAGACGACGCGAATGTAACGTTACTATATACCGCCAGTCGTCTTCTAGAGTATATGTTTTTTTTTAGTGGTGCCTGTCGTTACATTGTACACGTCGGTTCATTCATTCGTTCGGGGCAGATTTACCGGTCTGTAGTAAAACGCTGATAACAATATGAGATATGTGCTCAAAACTACAGTGCTTTCTTTCAGTATTACTGTTCCTTTAAAACAGCACGCCGTATGTGTCTCTGTTTTAAAGTGCATGCATACTATTTTATGACCATGGGTAGTGAAATATTTCTCATGGAGTGTCTAAACCAGCATTCCTACGTTGACATTGCGCATGTCCAATTTCAAAATCTTATGTTGTCAAGCTGCCCAGATAAATAAAATTGCGCTGTTGACATTGTTGTCATTTTCAATAGAACGTCACACAGTTCTGCTTTGTATTTCTATTGAGTATCCACTTAAAGTTTTTTAGATTCATTTGAGACTGAAAACAGATAAACACATTTGCTTTGTTTCACCCTGTGCTCTGTCCCCCCTGTGCTCTGTCCCCCCCTGTGCTCTGTCCCCCTTTGCTTATTAGTTTGTTCCCAAATAAGCATATTACCTCCTATACCCCATCTCTCCATTCCAGGTCATCCAGTAAGGCAGGGCAGGTGTGGGCTCCTGAGGGCTCCACAGCCTTCAAGTGTCTGGTTTCAGCCCGCTTATGTGCTGCGTTACTCAGTAATATCTCTGACTGTGATGAAACCTACAATTACTGGGAGCCAGTGAGTTGCATCTTTTCACTCTTTATTTTTTATATATGGTGGTACTGATATGCAAGAAGTCATGTTTTTTAGCTTGGTTCTATATCAGTTAGATATAGGTCTTGTTGTAACCTGATTCAACAAATTTTAAATATACTTTAAAATGTAATTTAAAGACCTCATACCTCAGTCTATGTCATTCCCATGTACAGTATCTCACAAAAGTGAGTACACCCCTCACATTTAAAAAAAATATTAAGTAGTGAGTGTACAGCTTGTATAACAGTGTAAATTTGCTTTCTCCACAAAATAACTCGACACACAGCCATTAATGTCTAAACCGCTGGCAACAAAAGTGAGTACACCCCTAAGTACACCCCAAATTGGGCCCAATTAGCCATTTTCCCTCCTCGGTGTCATGTGATTCGTTAGTGTTACAAGGTCTCAGGTGTGAATGGGGAGCAGGTGTGTAAAATTTGGTGTTATCGTTCTCACTCTCTCATACTGGTCACTGGAAGTTCAACATGGCACCTCATGGCAAAGAACTCTCTGAAGATCTGAAAAAAAGAAATGTAGCTCTACATAAAGATGGCCTAGGCTATAAGAAGATTGCCAAGACCCTGAAACAGAGCTGCAGCACGGTGGCCAAGACCATACAGCGGTTTAACAGGACAGGTTCCACTCAGAACAGGCCTCGCCATGGTCGACCAAAGAAGTTGAGTGCACGTGCTCAGCGTCATATCCAGAGGTTGTCTTTGGGAAATAGACGTATGAGTGCTGCCAGCATTGCTGCAGAGGTTGAAGGGGTGGGGGGTCAGCCTGTCAGTGCTCAGACCATACACCGCACACTGCATCAAATTGGTCTGCATGGCTGTCGTCCCAGAAGGAAGCCTCTTCTAAAGATGATGCACAAGAAAGCCAGCAAACAGTTTGCTGAAGACAAGCAGACTAAGGACATGGATTACTGGAACCATGTCCTGTGGTCTGATGAGACCAAGATAAACTTATTTGATTCAGATGGTGTCAAGCGTGTGTGGCGGCAACCAGGTGAGGAGTACAAAGACAAGTGTGTCTTGCCTACAGTCAAGCATGGTGGTGGCAGTGTCATGGTCTGGGGCTGCATGAGTGCTGCCGGCACTGGGCACCTACAGTTCATTGAGGGAACCATGAATGCCAACATGTACAGTGACATACTGAAGCAGAGCATGATCCCCTCCCTTCGGAGACTGGGCCGCAGAGCAGTATTCCAACATGATAACAACCCCAAAAGAAGCTGAGGGTAATGGTGATGGACTGGCCAAGCATGTCTCCAGAACTAAACCCTATTGAGCATCTGTGGGGAATCCTCAAACGGAAGGTGGAGGAGCGCAAGGTCTCTAACACCAGCTCCGTGATGTCATCATGGAGGACCGGAAGAGGACTCCAGTGGCAACCTGTGACGCTCTGGTGAACTCCATGCCCAAGAGGGTTAAGGCAGTGCTGGAAAATAATGGTGGCCACACAACATATTGACACTTTGGGCCCAATTTGGACATTTTCCCTTAGGGGTGTACTCACTTTTGTAGCCAGCGGATTAGACATTAATGGCTGTGTGTTGAGTTATTTTGAGGGGACAGCAAATTTACACTGAAGAAATGACACTTTGCTACAATGTAAAGTAGTGAGTCTACAGCTTGTATAACAGTGTTGTCACATAAAAAGATATAAAATACTTCTGTGAGATACTGTATATGCTGTTACACCCATAAAATTGGACAAAATCAATTTGTAGACATTTTATGGTTAGGAAATGAATAAAAACATAATGATCTTTTTTTGGAGCATACAAACTTTTCAAGCATGGTTTTCATAGCTTTATACGATTAAAAAACTACTGGCCATTTCACAAAAAAGAGAAGGGCACATAGGAAAACAGAACGTATGTCAGTACAGGAAAAAGACACTTTCTCAATCCATTTA
Source organism: Triplophysa rosa (assembly GCF_024868665.1). Classification (NCBI taxonomy): domain Eukaryota; kingdom Metazoa; phylum Chordata; class Actinopteri; order Cypriniformes; family Nemacheilidae; genus Triplophysa; species Triplophysa rosa. Next base: position 6,255,248 of record NC_079891.1, read on the forward strand.
ATTGGTTTTTCATTACTTGGACATAAAGCTGAAACACATTCATACATTTCATGGATTTGCTTGGTTTTTAAAAACAAACCTCATTATTTTGTGATTTTGTATACCAGACTCACTACCTGCTGTACGGAACAGGGATGCAGACATGGGAATATTCCCCAGCCTATGCGATTCGTTCGTATGCATATCTCTGGCTCCATGCCCTTCCTGCCTGTTTCCATGCCAAAATATTACAAACCAACAAGGTAAACTGAACTGTGATTTTGTTGAGGATCTCATTAAGTGAGGAATGTAAAATTACTAAATGACAAATATAAAATAAGTTCTCTCTTCTAATTTAGGTCCTTGTGTTTTACTTCCTGCGCTGCATGTTAGCATTCACCTGTTGTGTGTGTGAGCTCTACTTCTACAAGTAAGTGCAGCATGTTACGTGTACAGTGCGTGTGTGCGTGCTCTAATCTTGTGGATGTCATGCAGGGCCGTGTGTAAGAAGTTTGGCCTGCATGTGGGGCGTCTTCTGCTGGCTTTCCTTGTATTGAGTGCAGGAATGTTCTGTTCTTCTGCAGGTGAGTCACAACTTGGAGTGTTTTTATAAATTATTTTGTGATCATGGGTTTTGAGAGTAAATAAAAAGTATCTATACAAAATTTGACTTGTACAACTTTTATTATTTTATCGCATGGTAGATAATAGAAGTATTTCATGTTGTTTTTTCTTCTTTGACATTACTGTTGGTCTTCAGTCTGACTTCTGTGTGTGTTTTCATATGCAGCTTTCCTGCCCAGTACCTTTTGTATGTACAGCACAGTGGTAGCTATGACTGGCTGGTTCCAGGGGCGCCCCAGTCTGGCTGTACTGGGTATTGCAGCGGGGGCTATAGTGGGCTGGCCTTTCAGTGCTCTTCTGGGGTATATCAATGTTTATCGTTTTACACGCTATAATTAATATATCAGATGAAACATTTCATAAATTTGTACAAAAATAAAATGGAAAGGCCAAAAGAATAGTTCTCATTAGTTATCAGTTATCATTAATATGGGCTCTGATGACTTGTGTGTTCTTCCAGCATACCTATCGCCTTTGACCTGCTGTTGTTGAAGAAAAAGTGGAAACATTTTATCATATGGACCCTGGTGGCATTGCTGCTCTTTCTGGTTAGGAAATTTCCATTTGTCATTTGATATATTAATTTTGAGATCTTTTGGTCTGGCTTAAAGGGGTCATATGGCGCGAATAGGTGTTTTTCTGTGTCTTTTGTGTGTTATAAGTTGCCCACGCATGCATTGGACACGTAAAATTGCAAAAATTTAAGTGTCGGAACAAAAGATGCATTTTATCTAAAAGCGAATGCTCACCCAGACCTGCCTGAAACGCCTCGTGTAACCACACCACCACAAATCTACATCAGTTTGTGGTATGATTTGACTAAGACCGCCCAAATGTATACGTAAGTAAGGTGGGCGTACCTGTCAGTACAATTGCTTTGGAACCTGATGTTCCAAATATGGTAAGAGGCGCTACATTTCCGTCACACGCACTGATAACTGGCCAACAGTGTTGGGTGTAACTAGTTACTAAGTAATTAGTTACTGTAATTTAATTACTTTCCCCTTGAAAAGTAAAGTAAGGGATTACTCTTATTTTTTTGTAATTTAATTAGTTACTTCTGATGTAATTAAACTAAATACTTTGTGTAATATATGTGTGTGCAATAGTGGAATTGACATCAAAATTCAAAGTCTAACTTTAAAATCCATGCTTTAATGTATAATTCTCACATTTGTAATACTTTGGTCAGTTAATAAGAGTACTTTATGTAGTTTAATATTATTTATTTGAATGAATTAAATAAGCCGTTTCATGTCTATCCTTGAGTCACTTAACTAATCAAGGTGGATATAGGATATAGAAAGTAATTAGCAGCAAGTAACTAAATACTTTTTGGAGAGAGTAATTTGTACAGTAATCTAATTACACTATTGAATATGATATTAGTAACTAGTAATTAATTACTTTTTCTGAGTAACTTACCCAACACTGCTGGCCAATCATAGCACACCTCACTTTTCAGAGCGATGAGCTTTGTAAAAAATCTGCGCGTTTCAGAGAGGCGGGGCAAAGGGGAGATACAAACATGCACGGTATGTGGAAATACAACGTTTTTGAACCTTAAATCATGTATACACATTGCATTTCATCTAAAACAAACAATTATATTCGTTTTAGCCTTGTCATATGACCCCTTTAAGACAGATTCCATTTGGCAAAATGGCATTAAAAATGGCATTTCATCATGATTGTTATGCATGTTTCATGCAGGTTCCTGTTGTTGTGGTAGACAGCTACTACTATGGCAAGCTGGTGATTGCTCCTCTGAATATAATACTGTACAATGTGTTCACCCCTCATGGGCCGGATCTCTATGGTAGGTTTTTAAACACAGTTACTTGTGTTACTTTCAAGCGAAAAAGTAATTATTTGTTTTGATTTAAAGCCTCAATCCATAACTTTTATATTAAAAATAAATAAAAATCAATTTTTGTGCAAGTTGATAAAATACTGTGTTCAAAACTGTCTCCTTCACTATCTAGAACAGTTAAGCTTATAATAATGGTTTACAAGTTTAGCTGTCAGATACGATTTCACAGGAGATTGTTAGACCTTAACCCAAGCTTAATCTTAACCTTAAGGAACATGCAATTTTATGTTTAAAACAGAGATGGGGACAGTGAGGCAATGTTAGCAATTGCATCTTTCATTTGAATAGGGTATATTCTTATTTGTCATGCAAACTAGCGATTTTAATATTTAGTATGATTTCACTAAATGCTGTGAGATAAAAACAATAATGCTTAATGCCTTTTCATTAGTAGATTTCTCTGTTTTCTCACAGGCACAGAGCCATGGCATTATTACTTTGTAAACGGTTTCCTGAATTTCAACATTGTATTTGCATTGGCCCTGTTTTCTCTTCCTCTCACTGCGCTTATGGAGGCACTGCTGCAGAGATTCAATGGTATGAATAGAAAATGTTTTATATTGTTTGTGCATTACACAAGCCCTAAAGTCGCTTTCTCCCCCAAATATATTTTGAAATCACTATTAATCATTTCTTTCTGGTCACAATTTGCAGTACAGAACCTCGGTCGACCATACTGGTTAACATTGTCACCAATGTACCTGTGGATGCTGGTGTTTTTTACTCGGCCACATAAAGAGGAGCGCTTTCTGTTTCCTATCTATCCTCTCATCTGTCTGTCTGGAGCTGTGGCGCTCTCCTCGCTTCAGGTTAGAATTCCTTTCTAAATGTACCTATGACATTTAAATACAATACTTTGTGTTGCCTTATTACTTGAAATAAATATTTTTTTATTCTTGAAAATGTAATAACTTTAATGTAATTAATGTTGCTCAGTGCTGGTTTTTGAATGTTTTTAACCAATTGCCAAATAGCTATGAAGGCACTGGTTTAGCAAAACTGTTATTTAGCATTCGTTCTGGTATTAGGCAATCCCAACAATTTTTTTCCTCATTAAATTCCTGTTTTACTCGGAAATACAAATGTTCACATTATGCAAGTAAAAATATTCATGTTGACATTAAACGTGAATATGATTTATGTCAAATAAAATATATATTTTTTGTCTTTGTTTGTGTTTCTCCTTGTAGAAGTGCTATCACTTCATATTCCAACGCTATCGTCTGGAGCACTACACCATCTCCTCTAACTGGCTGGCTCTCGGCTCTGTGATGCTGTTTGGAGTGCTCTCACTGTCCCGTTCTGTGGCTCTCTTCAGAGGTACAGACAAAACGTATTCACTTACACACAAAATCACCAATGCAGAGAACCATTTAGTTAGAGTAGTTTCTCAAATTTTCTCTTTAGCTGTACTTTTTTATTTTCAAAAGTAAATAAAAATCACTTGCAGTGTCTCACACGGGGTTTCTCTGTGTTTTTAGGCTATCATGCACCTCTGGATTTGTATCCAGAGTTTCACCGCATTGCTAAAGACCCCACAATCCACAAGGTTCCAGATGGCAGACTGGTCAACGTTTGTGTGGGCAAAGAGTGGTACAGATTCCCCAGCAGTTTCCTGCTGCCTAACAAGTGAGGCTGCACCCTGGTTATAAACTCAAAGGCTCTTCACATAAATATAATGTGAATATGTGATATTTACATTGCTACCCTTTATGCGTGCATCACTCTTTTGAACAGCTGGCATTTACAGTTTATCCAGTCAGAGTTCAGAGGCCAGCTGCCGAAGCCTTATGCCAGCGGGCCTGATGCCACCTGGATACTCCCAGCAGACATGAACGATGAGAACCTTGAGGAACCGTCACGATATGTGAGTGTCAGGTTTTCAAGGAAAGTAATCGAAATGACTTGAAGGACACCATGTTATTTCAGTTTAATAGTGACTGCTTGCTTTTTCAATTGTTTGTGTAGTAGAGGTGTTGTTCCTATTCATTTTCATTATAGGCAATGCAGGAGACTTTTCAACAAAAGGATCTGAGACGTGAACCAAAACACCCAGATTTAAGAATAATTTGAAACTCTTAAAAAGATAAAGTTAGAAGGCTATACCTCAACTACATCAAATATTGAGTCTTTGTGTCTTTATAATGTTTATTGTATGCCTTACACAAAAGTACAAACATCCCACACCACTGGTAGGGGGGACTTGAATTTTCCAAAGAATAAATTTCAAGGGTAGCATTGCAATTCAGTTAAAAATGTGAAAGATCTCCATCTTTTATCTGTGTGATACCCTCCAAACACTATGCAAATTTCATATATTATGGGATTTGCCGCATCTGTTATTTAACTTTCCTCCAGTGAATCTAGGCCATTTCCACCACTGGGTTTATAGCTAGAAAACTTGTTATACAGGCAGTCTCTGCTAGCTTGCAATAACACTCCGTAGCCCTGCTTGCCTGAAATTCACTTGAATTGTTTCCATGGTAACAGCGACTTCTCTTATTGGTGGATCTTTCTTCAGGATGGATAGTAGTGTAGTACTTCACATGAAATTCATCAAATTAAATATTGAAAAAAAAAAACCCTGAATTGATTATATTATATAGCTGAAATTATACATGTTGAAATAAGCCTTAATTTCCAGACGCAGTGAAAACAAGCAAGTTTTTATTTGTTTTATTTATATATTTTTTAAATAGCTAATATTGTGCAAATCAGTTGTTTTACTGTACCAGGCATATTAATTAAATCCTGCAGCTGCAAATGTCAAATTGTAATAATTTGTAATAAAATAAATTGTAATAAAACACATTCATCCCAGATAACCTGCAAATGTTTTGGGGTTGTAAAAACATCCAGTATATCAGTGAAATCAAAATTTTATGTACATTTTTTTTGTTGCTAAAACCAGTGTGGCTTAAATTTGCATTAAAAATTGTAATAAGATAATTCATTTAAATATAATTTGTATTTATGTATTTGCACTAAGAGATAGTCAGACTAGACAACAGTGTTTCTTATCTAAAGTTTTTGATTGACCTTTGCATATATCGGTGTTAATAACACCTCTATGTGACAGAATTTTCAAATGTAATTTGTGTTTTGTGTCTCACAGGTAGAATTAAAACAGTGCCATTATCTGGTAGATCTGGCAACAGACATAGAGGCCCCTCGCGAACCAAAATATGCCGCTAGCAAAGAAGAGTGGAGCATTATTGCTGACAAGCCTTTTCTAGACCCTACCAGGCAAGTATACATCTGCTGTGGATATGTTTGAAACAGATTTATAATCATGCTTTGTTCTTGTGGATACTTGAAAGTGAACTCATTTTGCTGAGGTTTATTTAAAATTGTAGGTTGTGTAGGTGTCCAGTAGAGGGCCCCCTTGTCATTGCATTCATACCTGTGACATCATTGTGAACAAGCTTATCAGAAATTGTGTTACAGGATGTTTTCTCATCCTAACATGGATAATCCTTGAAATGAATTATTAAAGATCAGTAATGTTTTTTCATCTTAAATTATGAACATTAATATAATACAGCCATATAACAATAATTTACTCATAAAAAAGCCGCTATTCTAAAAACCCATTACAGTTAACTGAGGGAACCGATGATTCGAAAATGCTTATTCTTATTAATTTAACAAACTAAACTGCTTTATTATAAATTTTCTAAAACAATGTCAAGCTTGTGACCTTATGTGTAATGGTGTTCTTGATCCTGGTACAGTTCCTGTTTTGTGTTTCTCCCACACAGGTCCTCCAGATTCTTCAGGGCCTTTTTTATCCCGTTTCTGTCTGAGCAATACACCACCTACAGCAGATATGTCATCTTGAAACCACGGCGACCCAAACACACCCGAAAAAGAACTCAACTGTGACGTGCTGTTCCTCATCATCTCATGTAGTGCTTCATCATAAAGCCCTAAAATATTCCTCATCACAAACTCTGTGCATACATGTGTCTGCTTGTGGGTGTGTGTGTGTGTAAGGATGTACCCATGCCAGAGTTTATTTTTCGACCAAGTGGGCTGTTTCGACCTGTATGTAGACATCTGCTGCCCATCCTTGGACAGTTCCAGCACAGAGCATGGATGCCTTACCTATTTTACCAATAGTGACCTGATCACCTCCGCTCCATTCCATCCCATGCCTTCTCTTTACCTTTATTCTGCATAGCTCAACACAAATGCCGCCTTTGCATCCTTCTAAAAGAAGAGTTCTTTTTAACAACCCTCACATGTGAAATCTCTCATCTGATCTGGGACGTTGAACTGTACTCCATGAATGCAGGCCCAAACGCGATCTCATGTTGCATCATTCGTCAGATGTTCATCTGTAGGCATGAACTTTATTGGTCCTGTTGAAGGTCCAGCTGCGGCATCTCAGGAAGAAAGATGCACCAAAAAAACTTTTCTGTGTTTTGTAAAAGTGGACATTGTGAGGTCACAGAGCAGGACGGTTGAGTGTTTACATTCCAAATCATGTTCGTCATATTGATCATATCAGCGTTAACTGTGATCGAATTAAATAAAAGGCTGATTTAAGTGTACCATTTCAGAGAGTTTATTTCAGAAATAGATGTATAATACAGTATCAGTTGTCTTTATAAAGGGTTGGGAAGGAAATAGTAGTAAAAATTTCCTTGACTTGATGTGACTCTACTATGATGTGTTATACAAGCTATATATTGTTTTTTTGTATAAATGTCTATAGAGTAAAACTAGCCCACAAGGCAGATAATATTAGTCTAAAAGTTAAAAGATGCCAATTTTTGTGATGTGTGTTATAAAGTTAGGTGATGAAGCTCTAGTCTCTGTAGAAACTCAGATGTATCACCAAACAGCATCACTTCGAAACATGCATCATATACCCTGTGTGTCATAGTTGGTTCTGTAGGAGAGGAAATAGGTATGCTATGCCTGATAGGTGGTGGGTGTATGTAAACATGCTCAGGGCAATGAATGTGTGGCTTGTGGGATTATTAAATGTCTACAGTGACGACATATTAAGCCCCACAATACTACAGGGAACTGATCCTTTTTAAATCCTGCCATTGACGCTATACCCTGTGATGCGGAAAACCCTTTGAAACATAGATGAGACATACTTTTCCATGCACTGCAAAGTAATTAAGCAGTAAGTGGAGCAAAAATCCAGAACAACAAATGTTTACAGTTTCTTGAATCAGTGCATTAAAGGGATAGTTCACCCAAAAATACAAATTCTGTCATTTATTCACCTTCGAGTGATTCCAAATCGGTATAAATGTCTTTGTTCTGATGAACGCTTGTAACTTGGACACCGTTGACTACCATAGTTGGATAAATTACTTATATCTTTTTTTGTTCTGTTAAACCTAACAGAAGATGTTTTGAAGAATGTAGAACAGCAAACAGTTCTGGGGCACTTTTGACTACCATTATAACTTTTCCTACTATGGTGTCCAAGAACTTGCAAGCATTCATCCAAATATCTTTTTCTGTGTTCATTTGTCAAATTTATACAGGTTTGGAACAACTAGAGAGTGAGTAATTCATGACACAATTTTTTTTATATATTTGGGTGAACTATCCCTTTAAAACCTACCCTTGGACGGTTGTTGTTTGCCTTTTAATTTTCAAGCCATCAGATATCGATAAAAAGCCAGCATTTATCCTATAGGACTGTAAACTATAGGACCCTCATTTTTGATTTCGCTTATTCTTAAGGCAGACATAGAAGTAATACATCACATCTACAGTATTTCATATTTGTGGATAGTGCACTCTACTTAAATCAAACTGAATATACATTTCCTACATTCCTGTATATGACTCATGTAACCTCTATTAGACAAGGCACTGGCATTCAAAAGCCAATGTCTACTTTCCTCTTTATGTGCAAGTCCACATGTAGGTCAATGATCCACTATCTGCAAAGCCACAGAGATGATGAAAGTAGGTAAGTGTTTTGTCCTGCTATTTGCTTCTTTGTGCTGGAAGGATCAGCCACCTGGCACTTCGTGTCAGCAGATGACACAAAACAACCAACACTGGAATTATCCAGCCTATTAAAAGAGTAAGCCTGTTTTTATGCAGTGTATTAATGGGGCCCTGCATATGGCTGTCTATACAGTCTCACTACAGACATGCTAGATTGTAAAGCTGTAAAATGTTGCTGAAAATGCTCCATGGCATGAAGATGGTCTTGTTATCCAGATGTCCTTTTATGCTGATCTTGTTTGGTGTCACCTACCTTTTGCCAAACCTGAACAACAAAACAAGCTTTATTTCAAGTCACTTTAATAGGGCATCAGTTCAGTGCAGTCATTGGTTATGTGAAGTCCATCCTATTTCAAAACATGAACCAACAAAAGCAGGCCTAGTATGAATAATGGATGTTTTGATTGAAAACAAATTAGCAACTGAATGAAAAGCAGATGGTACAGACAGATCTATTTAATAACACAACACATCCTGTGCATTTTAAATAATGATTTTACCAGTTCTATATTTCCCCCAGACTTTATTTGGCTATTCTGTGTGTGTTTCCTAAATTTAGAGCAATTTGTTTCGTTTAAGAATGACATTCACAGTCCGTTTTTTAAATATGATATATTCCTTTTTTATATTGCACGGTTTTTATTTACACTTCATTGTGTGATGTTACATTTTCAACAAAAAGACCATAAAAATGTACACATTAAACCACTTTTTTGTATTTCAGCTCGAGAGCGCAGTTTCCCCAAGCAGCTGTGAGAAACCCCGTAGCAGGAACTAGCCGCTAACAGCCTTTAGCATCCAAGATGGCGGGAGCAGACAGCGACGACTCTCTTTACCCTATTGCCGTGCTAATAGATGAATTAAGGAATGAAGATGTTCAGGTAAACGGAATATGTATTTTAATGTTAATTTAACTTCGGAGAAATTGACTCGAGATTTATTAGCTACATTTGTCTTGACACGAACAACCCGTAATGTGGGCCTGTCCTAGATTAGCCAACCGGTTAGTTACCGGTGAGAAGGCGTTTCGGCGATTACGACACACTGCATGCTATGTGTTAAATTCACTAACAGCATTTAAGGTGAAGTTTCGTATAACTAATTACATTGTATCATATAAGTAAAAAAACATTTCTCCTGTGGAAATTACAATGAGACGTAACGCCATTTTTGCGCAGCGCAGTTTGTTTGGCTTAATACCTTTAGCTGTTCTGTTATTTACTAAGTTACTCAAATAGAAAATTGGCAGTATTACAGGACTTTTAAAATGCATTGAACCTAGGCAAGGTTACATACAACATCACTGTCAAGTTTCTATTTACCCCAAAACAACATTTTTATACACTTCTGACGTCAAGCTAGATTTATAGCAAGTTCAGCAAGTGCGCCTGAGAAAGAACAGTGATTTTCTTCTTCAACTGTTCTTTTTAAAAATGATTTGAGTACTCATAAGTTAATATCACAAAAAAGTATTTTAATTTGAGCAACAACGCAGCATCACTTTGCTTGTCGAGTACTTTTGATAAGCTGTCAACACAGCAGTTTGTTTTGCCCCAACAAAACATTTGTCACTCACTAAACAATCGCTTATCACTTGTTTCTCGTTGCTTTTCTCACCACAGTTACGGTTGAACAGCATTAAGAAACTGTCCACCATTGCCCTGGCCTTGGGGGTTGAGAGGACACGTACAGAACTTTTGCCTTTCCTCACAGGTAAGTTTCAGGAACACCGGTGTTTGTTTTTCGTATAGGAGACACTTTTTTGTGTGAATGAGTTCTAGTTCTATTTCATGCAAAATATTTGACATTCAACATTGGATTATTCATCATAATACTTATTTGATTTGATTTTTGTCATGCTGTCTTGAACAGATACAATCTATGATGAGGATGAAGTCCTGCTTGCGCTTGCTGAACAACTGGGAAACTTCACCATGCTGGTTGGAGGTCCTGAGTATGTGCACTGCCTCCTGGTAAGCTTCACAGTGTAATTTCATTAAGAAATACACAAAGACGTAATGATTTATCTGGTCACTGACTGGTCTCCTGTGTTTTCAGCCCCCTTTGGAGAGTTTGGCAACCGTTGAAGAGACGGTTGTTCGGGACAAGGCAGTGGAGTCCCTCCGTAAGATTTCCCACGAGCATTCTCCAGTGGACCTGGAAGTTCACTTTGAGCCTCTGGTGAAGCGTTTGGCCAGCGGTGACTGGTTCACATCACGTACCTCTGCCTGTGGGCTCTTCAGTGTCTGCTACCCTCGAGTTTCCAGCACTGTCAAAGCTGAGATCCGCCAGTAAGTGAGGACTTTACCTTGTCTTCCTCATGTGCTGTTTAATTGGAAACATGTTAACACACGTACCATCTCTCCTCAGGCACTTCCGCACCCTGTGCTCAGATGACACTCCCATGGTGCGCCGTGCAGCCGCCTCCAAGCTGGGAGAATTTGCCAAAGTGTTGGAGTTGGAATATGTTAAGAGTGACATCATTTCTCTCTTCACTGCATTGGCATCTGATGAACAGGTCTGGTTTCAATAATACTTTCTAAATTTTACAAAATCTATTGCCATCATTACTGAAACCACATCTTAAAAGCGCAGTGTGAATGTTGTGGGACCACTGCAGTCTTGAAAAGACTGTGGCTGCGTCTGAAATCGCCTGCTTCCATACTATATAGTAGGCGAAAATGAGTATGAGTCTTGAATAGTATGTCCGAAATCTCAGTATGCAAAAAACAGTAGGCGAGAAATACCCGGATGGTCTACTACTTCCGCCGAGATTCGTGAGTGTGGATGGGATAGACACTTCTCTATCCCATGATGCCACGGGAGCTGAGCAACGGTCAAATTTCAAAAGTAAATCAAATAAATATAGCGGAAAACTTTAAGGCGCACGTCCGTTTTTAATGTAAGTGGCAATAAATGAATTTCTCGTGACTGAATTATGTTTTTATCAACTCTCAAGTGTAGGTTGTTGTTAATACGTCATAGGTCAAAGAGCATACGGGTCACATGACCATAAAACATGGCGGACGCAGTATGTCCGAAATGTATTCATACCACTCCCACTCATACTATATAGTACGTACTGTTTTGACGGCCGATAGGTAGGTACTTACTCAAATTCACTACGTAGTGTCACAGTATGCGATTTCGGACGCGGCCTGTATAATCTGCTGCACCTTCACACATTATTGTGTGTATATATGTGTACATAATGTAGAATGTGTACATACGGTGTATAATGTATATTGATAACTGTAAGTATGTCTAATAGTACACTGTGTGTACTAGGGATGCAACAATACAGCTCACCCACGGTTCAATACGGTTTTTCGCCCAAGGTTTTTGGTTCGGTTTGGTTCTGATGGCTTCGGCACATTAAAGTGTTTTTTCATTGTTTTATGCTTACGTGACAGGAACAGTAAAAACGTATGAAGAAAAAAATAACTATTTTACTGATATTTTACTATAGTCTTTATTTTACTTGACTTATTTTTAAGCAAAACTCAACTTCTACAAATTCCTAGTGTATTGAATAAATGTAAAGATTTACATTTATTCAATTTATACAGCTGACACCGGTTTTTGTTTACTGTTCATCAACATGCCAGTAAAATAAGCTTCTTGAAGAGGTTTTGAGGATCAGATTATTTAAGATGATGTAATGCAAAACTTGCGATTGCTGTAATGGAAGTAAACATGCGCTCAATGGGAAAGGCCAAAGATAATAGATTAACAAGGTGCGCCACTGCCATTGCAATAAATTGGAAGAAATGCAATGCTAAATAGCTGCTTGGAGGCGCTCTTACTATGTCGTAAATAGCTGTCCGAAAGGCCACCGAGTGGCATGACTTTCGTTAAACGGACTTTGGCATGATGCTGTAGATGCTCTTTCTGCATGTGCTGAGAGCAACGCAAACGTGCTGCTTTCATATGCAGTGTAAAAATATTAATTATTATAACATATATAACATTATCACTTTAGTACAACGGGCATACAATAAAGCCAGCCCGCGTCTGTTCGTCAGCATTATACTCGACAACAGCACATTGCTTCTCGTGTTGCAGGCAGTCTCGCTTCACCGCCCGATCACTACTCGCTATTAGATATTACTCGTGGGGATGCATTTACAGTGCTCAGCGTAAATGAGTACACCCCCTTTGAGAAGTAACATTTTAAACAATATCTCAATGAACACAAAATCAATTTCCAAAATGTTGACAAGACTAAGTTTTATATATAATCTGTTTAACTTATAACATAAGTAAGGTTTATAATATAATATAATATAACATAATTTTCAGTTTTACTCAAATTAGGGTGATGCAAAAATGAGTACACCCCACTGAAAGTCTCTGGAGCAAAGCTAAATTTTAGACTACATATGTCTAATTTAACAAGAATTCAACCACATGTGAGTCTAATTATTCATTACACAAGTGTCCAGCAGACAGCTGACTATAAAAGGGTGTTAAACCCCTTCCCATTTCATGCTGTCAGCAATGGCACCACATGGAAGAGAAATGTCACAAGACCTGAGAAAGAAAATCATTTCTTTACACCAGAAAGGTGAAGGCTACAAGAAAATCAGCAAAGCTTTACTTATCAGTCAGAATACTGTTGCAAAAGTAGTACAAAAATTTAAAAAAGATGGAACTGCAACCATCTCACAGAGACGTCCAGGTCGTCCACGGAAGTTAACACCTCGACAGGAGCGTCTTCTGATGAGAAGGGTTGAAGAAAACCGGCATGCAAGTTCACTGCAGTTATCTAAAGAAGTAGAAAGCCAAACTGGGTCGACTATTTCCCGCGACACAATACGGCGTACACTGCAGAGAAATGGTATGCATGGGTGCCGTCCACGAAAGAAGCCTCTCCTGAAGCCCAGGCACAAAAAAGCCCGCCTAGAGTTTGCCAGGGCCCATGCTGACAAAGATGAAGACTCCTGGGACTCTGTACTCTGGAGTGATGAGACCAAGATAAATGTTTTTGGAACTGATGGCTTCAAAACTGTATGGCGTCGCAAAGGTGAGGAATACAAAGAAAAATGCATGGTGCCTACAGTGAAACATGGTGGTGGCAGTGTCCTTATGTGGGGCTGCATGAGTGCTGCTGGTGTCGGGGAGCTGCATTTCATTGATGGCATCATGAATTCACAGATGTACTGCTCTATATTGAAAGAGAAGATGCTCCGTGCCCTTGGTCGTCGTGCACTTTTCCAACATGACAATGATCCTAAACACACATCTAAGGCCACTGTTGGATTTCTGAAGAAGAACAGGGTGAAAGTGATTCAGTGGCCAAGTATGTCTCCTGATCTGAACCCAATCGAACACCTATGGGGAATTCTGAAGAGACAAGTTGAGCATCACTCTCCAACCAGCATCCAGTCTCTAAAAGAGGTCATTCTTGAAGAATGGAAAAATATAGATGTTGCAAAATGTCGCCAACTTGTTTATTCTATGCCTAGAAGACTTGGTGCTGTCATTAAAAATCATGGAGGCCATACAAAGTACTAGATGTAGTTTTTTTGTTGTGGGGTGTACTCATTTTTGCATCACCATAATTTGAGTAAAACTGAAAAATGTGTAATCTAAGTTATATAATTAACCTTACTTTCATGTTAGAAGCTAAACAGATGTTATATTAAACTTAGTCTTGTCAACATTTTGGATTTTTTATTTGTGTTCATTGAGATATTGTTTAAAATTTTACTTTTCAAAGGGGGTGTACTCATTTACGCTGAGCACTGTATCTATCTCAGCATACAGACAAACACGGACAGAGCCAGTTCACAGTGTAATTAAGCGCACAGAAAATTTTAAACGCAGAACCGGAAAACCGCAATTCACTTACATGTATTGAACCTTGGAGGTCGTACCGAACGGTTCAATATTATATTGAGTATTGTGGCATCCCTAGTGTGTACTGAGTACATGTATGTGTATATTGCACATTGCCATCTGTATAAGTATGTTACTGTCTATATGTAAATTGTTTCTGCACTTTTCTGGAGCACGCTCTCAAGAATTTCACTCACTAAGGCACTTGTGCTGTTGTGATGTGACAATAAAAGTGATTTGATTTGAAAAGGTTTCCATGGTGTTTATGTAACCCAGTGCTACAGGAGAAATGTATGGAAAATGTTTTTTGCTGGTCTCTGAATGCAAACATTTACATCATGATTTCTGCCAAGATATCATGTGTCTGAATGTTTTGTTTCATCTCTCCTGCTGCAGGACTCTGTTCGCCTCCTGGCTGTTGAGGCCGGCGTCAGCATTGCCACCCTGTTGCCCCAAGAAGATCTGGAAGCTCTGGTTATGCCCACCTTACGCCAGGCAGCAGAAGACAAGTCCTGGAGGGTTCGCTACATGGTTGCAGACAAATTTTCTGATGTAAGAAAAGAAATCTTGTGTTATGTTTAATTATTTGCAGATTTAATCAATTTTAGCAATGACTTGTTTTACGACCAACAATATTTGTTATACAATGTGTTTTGGCCTAATAGGAACGGCACAGTTTGTCACATCAGACAATTACACGATGAATCTTAGTAGTTAAATAATTCTTGTCAACAGTTTGTCAGTAATTTCAGTTATTTAGGGTTAATTAACATGCATGGGACAGTTACGGAGGATGAGAACAGTTTACTCAATTTGCAATTTGACCTAAATCCAGCTGTCTTTCATATTAGTTAGTTAGTAATGTCATCAGGTGGTTGTGGATTATCCTGAGCCGCATGAAATGTTGGATATTTTGTGGCAAACTTAAAGGCCATCCACACGGAGACGCGGTTAGCTGTATACGTAAAGATTTTATATCGTATTGGCCTTTTTCGTCCACACGGATCTGCCGTTTTCGGAGCCTGAAACGGCTATTTCTTGAAACCAGGTCCCAGAGTGGATAAATCTGAAAACGGTACGCTTGCGTTTTCGTGTGTACAGCCGATCCGTATATTTTCTAAAACGATGATGTCATCACCCCAGCGCGCAAAGTTTATGCGCATGCTGCAAATCTTCTCCATTTTTAGTGTATCTCTGGCAGAATTACAGAAAATTTCCTTTGAAAGGGGTAAAGGCTTCGTGTGGATGCGGCCTTAATGTTAAATGCTTTGATGCAAATCCGTAGAAAAAGCCTGGGTAAAGGGTACATCCCACTTAGTGTTAGAACAGCCCTGACTGCATTCTAGCATGCGTCAGAAGTACCTTTGTCTCTTTGTAATGTGCAGTCTGCAGAAAATACTGCAGTGTTGCTTTGAAATGGAAATTAGAAATGTAAAATGTCACGCTTGTCTTTAAATTTGTAGCTGCAGAAGGCAGTGGGTCCAGAAATCACGAAGAATGACTTGGTGCCAGCCTTCCAGAACCTTCTGAAGGATTGTGAGGCTGAGGTTCGAGCAGCTGCTGCGAACAAGGTTAAAGGTGAGCTAAGGCCCCAAAGCAGTTTTAAATTTAAGAACATCACCACTGTTAATCAGGGTTGCTCAAAACACAATTACAATTTTTTGCACATTGCAAAGGCAAATCTGGAGTTCATTTTAAAAGACATTTATAAATGAGAGCTTTATGGCAAGCCGAATTAGCTTTTAATGATTCTCAGGATATGCGTTTTTGATATCAACAATTCAATTTTTACTAGTAAAAGTTATCATTCTTGATATCAAGAATTGAATTTCTACTAGTAACAATTGCTATTTTTGATATCAGTAATTGCATTTTCACTAGTAAAAATGTGAATTCTTGATATCAACAATGACGTCATCACTCGCAGAAATGTGTATTCTTGATATCAAAAATTGAATTTCAACTAGTAACAAACGTAATTCTTGATATCTGTAATTGTATTTTTACTAGTTAAATATCACAATAGGCTGCCATTCAAATTCAATTTCAGATATCAATAATTCATTTCTTACATGTTAAAAATCTTATTTCAGATATCAGAAATGCAGTTCTTATAGTAAAAACATAATTTTTGATATCAATAATTACTTTCTTACATGTAAAAATGCCAATTTCTGATATCAAGAATTCAATTTTTACTAGTTGAAATGTTCATTCTTGATATCTGTAAATGAATTTTAACATGTTGAATTTGGTATTTCTGATATCAGGAAATATATTTCAGACATCAATAAATCTGAGAGTAATTGTAGATATCTAAAATGGCTTTCTTACTAGTAACAATCACATTGTTGATATCAAGAATTAACATTGTCACTAGTGAAAATGTAATTATTGATATCAGAAATTGGCATTTTTACATGTAGTAATTCAATTGTTCATATCAAGAATAGACATTGCCACTAGTAACCACACAATTGTTGATATCAAAAATTATGTTTTTTACTAGTAAGAATTGCATTTCTGATATCTGAAATAAGATTTTTAACACGTAAGAAACGAATTACTGATATCTGAAATTGAATTTGAATGGCAGCCTATTGTGATATTTAACTAGTAAAAATGCAATTACAGATATCAAGAATGACGTTTTTTACTAGTTGAAATTCAATTTTTGATATCAAGAATGCACATTTCTGCGAGTGATGACGTCATTGTTGATATCAAGAATTCACATTTTTACTAGTGAAAATGTAATTACTGATATCAAAAATAGCAATTGTTACTAGTAGAAATTCCATTCTTGATATCAAGAATTATAATTTTTACTAGTAAAAATTGAATTGTTGATATAAAAAATTCATATCCTGAGAATGATTAAAAGACATTTATAAATGAGAGCTTGGCTTTTGTGTGTTAAACGCAGATAGCTGTTGTGCTCTTCAATAGCATATAAGACTTTAAAATGGTATCAAAATTAGTATTGAAATCCTAAAACTATTGGTATCAGCTGCTGAAATTTTGGTATTGAGACATCTCTCATTTTATTTTTCTCGTCATCAGAATTCTGTGAAAATTTACCAGAGGACAGCAGAGAGACCATCATCATGACACACATTCTCCCCTGTGTTAAGGTAAGAAGCATTTCTTAAGGGTTGTTGTTTGTGTCAAACAACAACATCTCTGCAGTCACGTATCAAACAGAGTGTTGAACACGTACCCCTGATCCACATTGTCACAGCACACATCACAATGAATTGTTGTACAGTGCCAATCCTGGATCAGTTACAGGCTGATAACTCAGCAGCTGTTCTCTAAGCACCTAAGACTTAAACAAGATCACATTAACATAGTGTCATTGTGTCTTTACTAGTGGTCGACCGATATATTGCAGGGGCCGAAATCTTTCCGTTTGGCCGGTAGATTCTCCGGTTTGGTCACGTTAGCGCATTATTTATTTTATAGTGCATTTTGTTAGGAAGATGGCTACACTCGACCCCACGCGGCTCCCCACAGACCGGTTGGCGCACGACACCAAATCACAACCTGAGAGCAGACTGCTTCATATGCTTTAAAAATGCTCCCCCAGCACGCCGGTGCCACGCTGTCCGGCCTACATGGCACCGAACTAAATCAAACACTTACAAACAAGACGCTGTTTCCCCCAGCACTCTGGAACCTGTCACTCTAATCCCAGCATGAGAGCTGTGTGGTTATGTCGTGTGTGAGGTGAACGAGACCGAGACACGTACACTGTATGTTAAGTAATAATACGTTAGCATTCCTATATATTTTTATTTAATATCCACCGCATTTAACTGTCCACGATAACTTCATGTGTGGACTGGAGTGTACGTTTAAAAATGCTCCAAACAGACATAAATCAAAAACAGACATAAACCCTAAGTATTATTTTTGTTTAACTTAGTACGTTTCACTTTCTTAAATTAGGTCTGAGTAAAATAACTTTTTATTTGTGAAATGATTTATTTGTACCGTAACTACATATTAATATTAAGGAATTACATTCTGTTTTTGTCATTATGCACTTTATCTATAATCTTCAATTGGATTAAAGAAGCAGTAAAACAGTTCAACAAAAAAGATGCACTAATTGTCAGTATTGAAGTGTTACCTCATTAAAGAAATTAAGAAATATTGCATAAATATTATGCAAAATGAATGTTCATTTTGTTTCACTAATTTTTTGTATGTTTCACATTTACTATAATTACATTTCTTATATCGGCCTATCAGCCACATTGCTTTCTCAATATCGGCATCGGACATTAAAAAACCCATATCGGTCGACCACTAGTCTTAACTCTGACCTACTAACTGAGATACTTTAAATGCCATCAGGTCACTTTCTGTGTAATTTTTTCAGGCATCCCTAGTTTGTATTAAAATTGTTCAAAATTGCTAAGTTTGTTTGTACTGGCATACATAAATCAGTTTGCTTCATATCAAGAACGGCTTTGATCAAAATTAAAAGATTGCATGGTTTATTTTTGTAAATAGGAACTTGTCTCCGACACAAATCAGCACGTGAAATCTGCTCTGGCTTCAGTCATCATGGGCCTTTCAACCATCTTAGGCAAAGACAACACCATCGAGCATCTGCTTCCTCTTTTCCTGGCCCAGCTAAAAGATGAGGTAAGCCTTCTGCGTGTGTGTTTGTGTGAGACAGGTCTGGCTGAAGTAATTTGCGTCATGTTCCAGTCACAGATGAGATGTCTGTGCGACTGGCCACTTTGATCCCAGCAAGGTGAGACTTTGCTAATGCTAGCCTTTTAGTGGAAAGCAGGAAGCATTGAAGTGAGAGATGAATGGACGAGTGCAGCACACTATCTTTCGTCTCATCTCTTTATTTAGTGGCTCTTTTTTTTGCGCTCTGCCATCTGAATTGTGATCCGTCTCTTTTTCAAGCTGTTAGCGAGAAGTCTTTGAACATCTGTCAGTTACGTTGACTAAACGAAATAAATAGAACAAAGCAAGCTCTTGGACTGCTGCTTGCATTGATCTGTTTTAAAAGAAAAGTTCACCTAAAAATGAAAATTCTGTCATTATTTGCTCAATTTGAGTTCCACAAAAGAACAAAAGTAGATATTTTGGAAGCATTTACAATTGTAGCTCGTAGTAACTAGGGGCTCTGTAGCTCCAAAAATACATTTCTGTTTGAAGTAAAGAAGTAGTTTCATGTTTCTTGTTGTTTCCTGCACCATTGTTCAGGAAATAAACTTCTTGAACTTTTTGAAGTTGTGTTTAAAGTGAAATATTGGAAGAAGAAAAAACATTTGGTTACTGTTATGTTAAATTATGTCCATTTCCTTTAGTGTCCTGAGGTTCGCCTTAACATCATCTCCAACTTGGACTGTGTGAATGAGGTCATTGGAATCCGCCAGCTTTCCCAATCACTGCTGCCTGCTATCGTCGAACTGGCCGAGGATGCCAAGTGGCGTGTTAGACTGGCCATCATCGAGTACATGCCCCTTCTGGCCGGACAGCTGGTGAGTCCCGACCCTCAATGTCCCAGAAGGCTTGATCCTAAAACATAGAATGGAAAGTTCCATTGGTCAAGCCTTACTCTTCAGTCTCTCTTAACACTTAAAGCATTTTAACTGATTATCCTGTTAGCTTATTGCACTCATGTCGAGTGTTGAGTGGTGTAACATGAGGTTTTCTGTGTCTTTTCTGCTGTTTCCAGGGTGTAGAGTTCTTCGATGAGAAGCTAAATTCTCTGTGTATGGCGTGGCTCGTTGATCATGGTATGTTACATATGAGCAACTCGAATGTATGTGTATGACAATAATTTGATGCAGATCTGGGCTTCCTGTGCTGCTTTATTACTTAATATTGTGCTCATCAAGCCATTTCATGGGGTCTTTAAACACAATTTGAAGTTACCTTTTTGTAGTAGTATATAGATTGCCTCAAGTTTTAGACATGGACTTGAATGTGCCAACCTCCAAATTTGATTGATTGGTGTCTTTAACGGAAGTGGTGACTCAAAGAACAAGATAAATATCAAAAGTAATATGAAAGATAATATTAGCGTTATAAAATGCATCCACATATCCTTTAAATATCAATTGAGTATAAATCAGCATGTACATCATTTAATGAATCTAAACCTCCTGTATGTCTATGATGGCATCTGTCTGTACACTTACTTGTTGGATTTTGTAATCCTCAGTATATGCCATCAGAGAGGCCGCCACATGTAACCTGATGAAGCTGGTGGAGAAATTCGGAGCAGAGTGGGCACAGAATACCATAGTACCCAAAGTACTGGGCATGGCCAATGACCCGAACTACCTGCACAGGATGACTACCCTTTTCTGCATTAATGTGAGTCATTGATTTTAACCTACTCAAACAGCTGCTGAGAAACATGTTTTACATTATATAATTTTTGTAGACTGCAAGAAATCCATGACATGGCATTTATGGCTATAAAACGTTTGTTTGATATTAGTACTGCAGTGCTGTTTTAGGACACAGTAACACCTTGGTTAATAAATTCCTCAATTTTTAGGCTTTGTCTGAGGCGTGTGGCCAGGAGATTACCACCAAACACATGCTTCCTGTAGTTTTGAAGATGTCCAATGACCAGGTGGCTAATGTACGCTTCAACGTGGCCAAGTCTCTACAGAAGATTGGACCTGTCTTGGACAGCAAGTATGTGATGTGATGCTTAAAATATGCAAGCACTTTGATTCAATCCTGTATCAGTTGTATCTTTTTCACTAATGTAGCTTCACGTTGCTAATGGGTTTTGTTTTTACAGCTGTCTGCAAACAGAAGTGAAACCGGTGCTAGAGAAATTGGCATCAGATCTGGACATAGATGTCAAATACTTTGCTCAAGAGGCCATCAGTGGTGAGTGTGGCATCTGTTGTTAAATAAAAATAGAGCAATAAAAGCACCGTTTCCATTATTTTCTGATTCCTTACTGCAATCTACCTCTATAGTGTATCCCTAACTTTGAGATTAAGCACCTTGAGAACCTCTAAAAACTTTCCAAACGTTATTAAAGAGATATCTGAAATGATGCCTGGCCTCTGTAGGATTCTGTATGTTTGAAAACGCTATTTTACATCATGCTGCTAAAAAACAACTCCCTACCTTCAATTAAACCTCACAATACACTTGCCTTTGCTTAAACCTTTTTGCTTCCTTCATGCAGTTCTGGCCCTGGCCTAATGTACCTTCTTGCTGAATGTGAGATCCACCTCAAGCTGACCTCCATTGTATTTATTGACGTCCAGAATCATCTACTGGACCATATGTGGAGAATCAATGTGTTTTGTTCCTTCTCAGTGGAAATGTTTTCGGGAAACTTGGCTTCTCAGTGTTTTGTTCGACTGTAACACTTAATCCTCAGCCGTGAATGAAATATCACGACAATACAGTCTTGCTTCATACCCCGCAATAATGCTGCTGTTCCCCTCTTGCTGTGTCTTCAACTTCCTCATCATCAGCATGGGGTCACGCAATTCGATGGTGTTTTACTATTCGTGTAACAATATAATGACTACTTGGCCATTATTGCTTCATTTAGGGACAATATTTTATTGGATGTTGTAAATTCAGTCGTCCATTTCATCTGAACCATATTGCTTTTAGTACTGCTTTTAAGTATGGCTTGAGTTTTGACCCATGCATGCATAAAGCATGGTGAAAATCACTACGGCAACTATCTTTTAATTCTGTATCCTGTATCTTACACTGACTGTTGTTGAACTAGGAGCACTGAAAGCACTAGACGCATGTCTGTTATTTAGTGGCATGCTTCGATACTTTTCTCCAATTCTTAACAATGCTTATCTTCTTAAAGGGACCATGACAAATCTTACATCCTTCCTGTAACTGTAATAACAGGATAGGCACTCATAAATGGCCCTTTTAACTTTCTGTGCCATTTGACCATGTTGCACGCTTTTTTTTGTGAAATTTTTTTTTTTTTTTTAAACTTGTCATTTATATGAACACATCTGCAGGCCTCTTGCGCACAGGTTACATATGCCATCAGTATATTTTGAGTCTCATTGACCACAGGGGACGTTTACGAACGTTCTCCCATGTTCCCAATTAACCCATTTGCTCTGTCTGTGATGTTGACTGTCCAATTCCTCTTCAGCTTCATAGTGCAGTCAGTAAAGTAGTATATTCTGTGTTATGAGTGTCATTAGAATGTGCTTTGAGTTTTATATGAATATGGTCACATTGCCCTTGATAGAAAAGGAAACTCAATAAAGAACATTATATAACCCCATTTCACTGTGTGGACCTTATGTCATCCATCAAGTCGTATACAGAACGGGAAATGCAATGTATCTGCTGAAAAATATGAATGCTAATGGGTAAGGTTAGAGCATCTTGACTTGGGTTAGGGCTGAATAGAGTTTACACTGCTCTAAACTCCCACCAGCCTCTTCACAGCTATATTGCACTGTGACTGTCACCGAACAGTCCATGCTGAAATGTGTGACACAAACTGTTAAAATCAGACTGGAATGATCAGGAACATTGTTAAAAATATGCTTGATGCTCTTTTCTAAAGTTTGAATCTGTGGCACTCCTGACTTATATATGTTGGTGAGGACTTATTTTAGGTACTAACCTGTGCAGTGCCATTATGACCCACATCTGGCACATTTTTTTGGTCCTCTTGCATGGTCGAATTGCTTATCCTATAATGTCACAGATAGCAGCCAAAATGAAAGCAGGTTGCTGATCTTATGGTCGTATAGGTGATGTATTTCTGGACTAGTCACAGAAAATGTACACTGAGGGTGCCTCGTCTCCCAGATAATCTGTTTGCCACCAAATATAAATGTTACTGACTCGCACTTAAACCGTTTGTATACACTGTAAAAAAACGGATAAAGTACTGGGAGAAAATTACCAGTACATTTTACTTTATTTTACGGACATTTCCGTTAATGCTAAAATGTAAAATACAGGTAAAACGACTGTAAAAATGAATATGGAAAATTCCTTCATATTAATACAGTATATTGTGCCCTATTTTTACAGATTTTTTTTAGAGTGTAGGAATGGTTAGCCAGTTAAATATTGAAGTCATTTTAGACATGAAGTCATGAAGTATATATATTTTTGTTTTAATGCACAAATTGAGAATAATTTGATTACCATGTTGGGTAGTTTTGTTTAATAAATAAATGCATTTAATTCCAATTACATTGAAAAGAACCAACTAGCAGGGTTTACTTAATTGTGACCCTGGACAACAAAACCAGTTTTATGGGTCAATTTTTCGAAATTGAGATTTTTACATAATCTGAAAGCTGAATAAATAAACTTTCTATAGATATATGAGTTGTTAGAATAGGACAATATCTGGCTGAGATACTACCGTTTAAAACTCTGGAATCTGAGAGAGCAAAAAAATCAAAATATTGAGAAAATTGCCTTTGATGTTGTTAATCAGGGGCACTGTGGCAGACCATCCACTCACAAAAATAAAGTTTTGATATATTTAAGGTAGGAAATTTACAAAATATCTTCATGGAACATGATCTTTACTTAATATCCTAATGATTTTTGGCATAAAAGAAAAATCAATAATTTTGACCCACACAATGTATTTTTGTCTTTTACTAAAAATGTTCCCGTGCTACTTAAGACTGGTTTTGTGATCCAGGGTCACAATTTTGTTATATTCATTTGTATAATTTTTGCACACCGTTTTTTAGATTAAAATGTTCATAAAATTGTTTCAAGTTTTTGCACACAGGTTTAGATTTACTTGACCACCAAAACATTTTAAGCAAAATTTACTTTGAAAAAATAGTAGGATTTGCTTACATTTTTGCACACCATTTTTTAGTGTATTAAAATTAAGTAGATTTGTGTGATTTGATCAAAATTCTACACCCTTGAACTTCCTACAACTAGGTCTAACAGGTTGCAAGAGCATGGTCGTGGCTTTGAGCATTTGTTCTATCAAGGTTGTTATTCGTGGAGTCTGAATTGTATAGATGCTGCTGTTGTGCCTGTCGTTGAACAGTTAACAGCTGGAACATCACGACTCACCTTTTGAGTGTTTGTGCTTTTCTAACTCGTTCTAATCATCAGGGGAAATTAACTGGCTCTTAACGGCATGCAACACTCCTCTATAACAGCTCTGTTGTTATGTCTTTATGCTATTGAGACAAAACATGCTGATATATCTACTTACCATCTGGTCCTCTGGGAACTACGTTTTATTTACTATTAAATAATGTCTGTTTTGAGGTGTACACAATTTTTGCAATATTTTCTTACAGTATACAAACCAGTGACTAACAGATTGCAAGCTCCTGTTAAATTTAGTATTGAAGGTTGCATTTTAAGCCTGCCTGTTTGCTGCATATTAATATATTATCCTTGTGTGTAGTTTGTAGTTTTTACATTTTTCATATATTTGTACATTCATCAAATAATAATAATAGATGATCGTTAATAATTGAAATCATTACAGTTTATTACAAATGTAATAAACTACTGTAAATACTGTAAATAATACTATACATACTGTAAATACTACTAGTAAATTAATTCTGTTTGTAAATAACAAATGTGACTGGGAAATATGATTGATTATGCAGATATTTTATTTGTTTATCACATTTTGCATTGCATGGCATGGCCACTTAGAGTTTATGAAACAAAGTCAAAATTCATCTGCAAGATTCTGAGGCGATTGTATAAAAACTACTTTTGGGCAGTCAGCTTTTCTTATAGAGCAGTGCATATATGGAATACCATATCTATAGGGGTTAGAAACATGACATCTTTTTCTACGGATAATGGTGGTTATTAGATAATCTAATATCTAAATCTGGCATATTTACATGATTTACGTTTAAATGACTTAAGTCCCATGTAAATTAATGTGCATTGTCCCCTTTCAAATACATAAATAAAATAATTTTCTATAATTAACAGTGTGCTAATATAGTGTCCCACTCTGAAGCGCAGTGTCTGAGACAGTATTTATTTGTGACTCCACACATGTGTGAGTCGCTTTATCATAAGAACTTTAGCATGCCCCCCCTTATCACAGTGCCTGAAACAATGTTCCCGGCTGTCTTCCTCTGACAAGAGTCCTGATTAAACCATTAACTTTTCTTTGCTGTGTGGACATTTCTTATGACACAAAAAGTTAGGATGGAAAGACTTCACATCACAACTTTAAACTTAATTTGCTATTTCGTATAGTCAGAGGTTGATGGTAGAGGGACAGACAGTCTTACTTTAGTGAAAATTTATTGAGGGCAGAACGACTATAAATTTGAAAGTTATTGCCAGTCTGTAGGAGTACATTCAGATGAAGCTAAAATGCATGAAATACAATGCATGGTGTACATGGCCATTTAGTGTTACATTAGCAATTACTTAGTTTACATTGTAGTTATTGTCTACAGTATTGTTTGCACACTGTTAATCTGTTCTGTGTGTCTGGTTCTGTAAGTAGAATCACGGTTGTGTACCTGTAGTCATGTTTGTATATTTATATTTTGTCTTGTCTCCGTAAAGCACCCTTACAAAAAAGAAGTGCGCTATTAGTATACTTTTACATTTACATTTATGCATTTGGCAGACGTTTTTATCCAAAGCGACTTACTCAACTCAACTCAACATTATTTATATAGCGCTTTTTACAATTTTCATTGCTTACATTGCAATACTATGCATTTGTTTCTTTTAAACTTAAAGTTATGTATACTTTCAATCTACTTTTCTCAGAAATACTTGAAAATATACTTAAGTATACAAATACATACTGTATTTGGCCTATACTTGTAGTCACTCTTTCATATACTTGCATGTATCCTTGGCTTGTAGTTGTGTTTGCTCTCTTGATTGAGTTGCTTATTCGATTCTTTTCTAAATTTTTGTACATACTGTCACATAAACTTAAAAGTGTACTTGAAATAAAAAATGTGATACAAGTATTGAACTAGTAAACTATTAGTACCTTAGTTTACTTGTAGTAAAGTTACAGTTCAAACATTAAATGTAGTTGTAGATTTGTGGTAATCAAAGTTTACTACTGTTACACCTAAAGTATACTTATAAGTGAGCCAATTTAGTCCTAAGTAGTATCGAAATAGTACAGTACACTTACAAGTATACTACTAGTACTAGTACCTTAATACAAAATAGTAACATTTCTCAACAATCTCCATTACAACCCTTAAACGTAACATAAATGGTATACTGGACTCTGCGCTTTACATGAAGTATATATGCTTAATAAAATCAATTTGAAGTACACTTATTTTTTTAAGGGCTCTACTGTTGCCTCTGACTTGTGTACAATTCTATCCTAATCCGCAAAAGTCAGTTTTTTTAAGCAATAAAGCATGTCACGTTTAAATTCATAGCTAGTTTTAACACCTGAGGTAATCTATGACATAGGTATAACAGAAAAAGATTACTGAAATTACTGCGAAACATTTCACTCAAGGAGCGTGACCTTTATTTCCCTCTTTGTGCAAGGAACTCAGCATTTTCAACTGAATATAACAAAGTGTATTTCGTGATTACATATTGGGAAACATTATAGCACTGAAAAACAACCATAACAAAACAGTTTACTTTTCAATTTTCAAAGTAATATCAACAATAGTCAAGAAAGACCTGACTGCAAGTTTTAATTTGTTACAATAGGATCTGTTATCTTCAAAGGCATAAGATGACGACACGTTTACTATCAACACCCATATGTTGAACATCAGAACTATTACTCTAGATATTGCTATACTGTGAATGACATATACTATTGGAACATGACAACTGTATCATGTAGCTGAATGGTTCTAAACAAAATCCACACAGTGGACTTCAAAACAGAACCTAAACAGAGACTTTGGTTCAAGATGTCTGTCAAAGAGGGTATTACATACTGCATTTCCAACTGTAAGGTACCTTTCATAAATGAATCTAAAATCAATCATCCTTCAAAAGGAACAAGAATCGAAAGGCACAACACTTAACTTTTCTAAGAAAAACTTGTTTAACCAGTCTGTGTATCAGTGCAGACTTTGAGAAGTTAATACTGCTCAGTTATGACCATGATAGCCAATAATTTTTGGTTCAAACCGATTCAATTTATGTAACTCAAGTCTGAATGTTTACCATGTACTGTAACCTTGTTCTTTCCTATTTATTAAAGTGTCCAACGTATTGTTATTTTAAAATCAACAAAAAAACAACACTGACAAAATTGTTTAACTACTTAATACATGGTCCTGGTTTAGAATTTTGTCACATTACGGAAGTTAAACCGGGAGCTAATGTTCTTTAATATTGAGGTTAACATTATTTCTAATAATTTTTTAAATCCTAATATTTACATACAGTATTTTCCCTATTAATTAAATATTATTTAAAAGTACACAATACTAACAGTAAAACTTGAGTAGCTACTGATAATTTATGGATAATACGAATAAAACTACTTATAAAAACACTGAAACTTGTTGAGCTTGAAAGTATTGTGGGAAAAAGGAATATTGCTTTAATACTGATCGAAACTCTAAGGTAGCTGCACTATTATTTGTGCTTACCGAACACATTTTCAAGACACTACCACATCTCAAATACTCTGGAAAAAGGTCTGTAATGGTCTACAACAGGACCAAGTGCACGAGATGGTAAGGTCTGTGGGTTTATATGTAGCTGGACACAAACCAACCCATCCTGTTTGACCCTGAGGGTTTTCTTCCCTCGAAACATCTTTAAAACGAGTCATGCCTGAGATCCAGCCTCAGTGTGGCTTATTTCACCCGGAAACCTTTAGTTGACCAGTACACAGCCTTGCGGGGCCTCCGCGGTCTCCATATCGCAGTCCAGGAAGGGCGTCTCAGGTGCGGGCTGGGCTGAAGGAGACTCCGCTTTACCTGAAGGGAAGCCAGACTGGGCAGGAATCCACGCGTAGAGAGGCTCCGTGGGGAGGGATGGTGTGTAGTTTGTGTGGCTGTCTGAAGATATAGATGGAGGTGTCGAAGGCCATTCTGGATAGATGGTTGATTTGGGGCTGTACGGGTTGGATGAAGTCCTGGGCTCCAGAAAAGGGGTTAGGGTTTGGGTTCTTGTGAAAGGAGGGCTAGAAAGGGGACTGCTGCCCTGCTGGGGGTCTTCTGCCAGCTGCATCTGATGGAAATAAGCCTGTACCTGAGACTGCTTCTGGAGATAGAGCCGTTTCTGCTGCAGTCTGCTCGTGGGGTCACAAATGAACAGGAATGTGTGAGAACTTCAGACTTGTTCTTCAGGATACCATCAAGAGTTCAGGGAACATTCAATAAGCCTGTAAACGCAGTCATTCCTGACCTGTGCTCCTGTAGCTGTTGCTCCAAAGTGCGTGGTGCAGCCTCTTTACAAAACACCTGACCACTTCCAAGACCACTCGCCAACTGACTGGCCCTCTAAAAAACAAGACATAATTTATATATATATATATATATGTTTAAAAATTACCTTTATTAATTGTGATATATTAAGTACAGCTTTTTTGCACTTCTCTATTATCAGACTCAAATTCTTCAACTGACTGCCCTCTTAAAACCAAGTCATAATACTTTACAATTACTACAAGTAATTTTTAAGTACAACTTTTACAATTAAGTAATTTTAAACATTTTATAAAAAATGAATTAAGTACAACTTTTTTTTACAATTACAACTACTTTTTTGCACTTCTTTATTATCAGACTCAAAAATCTTTTACTGACTGACCCTCTTAAACTCAAGTCTAAATAAATTACAATTATTACAAGTAATTTTTAAACACATTTTATAAAAATTAAGTACAACTTTTTGTTACAATAACCACAAGTAATTTTAAACATATTTGATAAAAACATAAGATTACAACTTTTTTGCACTTCTCTTTTATTAGACTCAAAAATATCTTCAGCTGTTTGACTTCAACTTAAAAACAAGTGATTATACAAGTTAGTGATAATAAAACGAAGTACAGGTTTTTTGGACTGCTCTATTAACAGACTTTAATAATCTTCATTTTCTAACACAAGGTTAGCAATATTATGCAATGTCGGGTCACACTTTATATTAGGTTACCTTACCTACCATCTACTTTTCCATTTGATACAATGTTGTTATTATGTGCATACATGTTGGTGCGTTGTAATTACATTTAAAGAACCTGCCCTTAGTAAACATGTAGTTACAACATATAACCCTTAATTGTATCAAGAGTAAATGTAGAAAATTTGTAGAACAACATATAGTTACACAGTAAATGTATAGTCTTGCAGGTATATAATGTTAGTAGTACAGTATGTAGTAAAGGTCACTTAATATAAAGTGTGACCCAATTTTGTGTTGGCACCAATGTCCACTGACACATGAAGATTATTGTGTAAAGCAGCACTAGTAATGTTTTATTTTGTAATACTCTGTTATGTCATACCTGTTGTCTCTGAGTGAGGTACTGTGTCTCCAAACTCTGTCTTCTAGACAGCAGATAGGGGTGCATTTTACCAGTAAAAACCATTGTATCTTTTCCACTTGGATACTGGCGGCCATCTCCCTGATGTTAATAAGGAAATACAAATCAACATATCAATGAAAAAAATGAGTCATATGACATTTTATAACCAGACTACAGTATAATTGGTTACCTGGTGACCATATGGATGATGAGGGTCTGAGAGCTCCTGCGTGTTGATGGCGAGGTTTGCATTTCCTCCAGCATCTCCAAACACTAACTGTGCTTTGTTCAGCTCCAGGAAGCCTTTGGTCCTGGCCAGGTTCTGTAGATGCTGCCTGAATGTACCTAAACCTATACAACCACAGGTGCAATAAATACAAAAGCCTTTGGAGACAGATCAACTAGTGTAGTTATTTCTGTGTCTGCTGCAGAGGTGGTCTGACTCATAGTTTGGACTACTGCTATAATTAGTTCAGAACTGAATCACCCAGATTATTTTCAACTTGTAGCAAGTAGACGTTATTCATGGAAGGTCAGATATCAGAAACAGCGAGCATTTTGTGTGGTACGGACGGATGTAAGAGATGCCTACAATGACCAGGATAGACCAAAGGGATGTTTCATTCATATGCATAAAAACCTGGGTAAATGCGCATTTAAAGGGGAAGAGGCATTGACCTTTTGGCTAATACTCGCTATTTTGCATAATCCTAATCAATATCATACAAGTTTAAAAGAAACCATGCCGATTAAGAAAATAAGGTGAATGGTGTTAAGTATATCAGTTGTTTGACCTTGTGTGAGAGACGTATCAGACGCCCGCCTCCCCTCTCTGAACATGACAAGGGAATGGTTGTGAGCATCCCGTCCTTCTGGGTTGATGGTCTGTAGCGTTGGGTCAGGAGGCTTCATGTTGAGGAAGACCGGTGCGGTGGAGCTGGCAGGTGTAGTGCTTAATATATCTTTCAGAACTGGATTCTCTTCAGGCAGACTGAAGTCACTTTGAGTAGAACCCATGCTGTATTCTGAGTCCATACTACCCAGAGATGGGTTCAGATCTGTGGTGAGTAAATTTAAAGAGAGTTTCTGGTTAGATGTTCATATTGTAAAAGTCCAGATAAAAGAATCTGTTTACTCTAGAATCTGTGTATTTCTTAAAGGGACAGTTCACCCAAAACTGAAAATTCTGTCATCATATACTCACCCTCAAGTCCAAATCTGTATAAATGTCTTTGTTCTGCCTGCAACCACACAGTATTGCCAGTATTGAGTACCATAGTAAGAAATTTCTTTATTCTGTTGAACACAAAAGAAGATATTTTGAAGAATGTAGCAAAGCAAACAGTTCTGGGGCACTTTTGACTACCGTTGTCATTTTTCCTATTATGGTAGTCAATGGTAGCCAAGAACTGTCTGGTTACAAGCATTCTTCCAAATATCTTTCTCTGTGTTGGTCAGAACAAAGAAATTTACACAGTTTTGAAACAACTCGAGGGTGATTAAATGATGACAGAAAGTTCATTTTTGGGTGGAGTGTCCCTTTAAGAGATATTGTAGCTGGCCACTATATTGCTCTCTATGTGTAACAGGGTTAGTTTTATATACAAAAAATATAATTGCACCAAAATATTCCTTTCTTTCCTTTCTTTTCATTTCAAATGTAACATTTTGTTTTAAAATCTTAGATGACTTGGACAGAATAATGAAGAGAAAGCAGCCAATAAGAGTCCAGAATAGATGGACAACCCTTCAATGCTGTTTAAAAACCATCCCAGGGTGAAACCTCAAGAAGCTGGTTGAAAAAATGCCAAGAGTACATTTTTGCAAAATCTAGATAACTACATTGAAAATTCTAAAATGACGTTGTTTGATTAATTTTCAAGAAACCATAGTTTAATTTATTGTGACTCAGTGACTGTTCAATAAATTTATAAGGTTCACTTCAATGTAAAAAAAATTCAATTTAACCAGATTGTGTTGTATTGATAAATACATAATATGCAGTGTGAGATGTCAGAAGTGCAGTACTAACCTGTGATGGGCAGCACAGGAGGTTGATTGGTGACCTCAGACAGAGTATGTCGTCGCTGACTAAAGCGAGCAGTATGAAAGGCGGCGAGAGGGACAGCGTGCTCCTCCTCAGCCTCAATACCCTCGTCGATGGACGTCTCCATAACGTTGCCAGGCAGAGAGCCGCTGACTTTGCGGGCGGCGACTGGAGGGAGCGGGTCCAGTAAGTAGCCATTCACCTGATATACAAATACACACTGTTGAGTTATTTCGGGCTGAAACAAGCTCAGCAATTTTACTTCACTGTTTCCAGAACTGACAAGTGAATCAAATCTGATTCATAATATAACTGTTTGTTATTCTCAAAGAGAGACAAAATGCTTGAAACATTTACGTAAAAGTCCTCAAACATAAATGTCAGTATTTTGAATAAAAACATAGAAAATATAAACAAGGTTGGTATCAGCATGATAATGAACGCTAGGCTTTTTGCTTGTAACATTTACTCTCTTTTTTTGTTTGCGCAAGACTGCAAAGCCATGACTGTGTCATCATTTTTCGGAATTATGTAATGCTGCTCTGTCAAATGCCCACCGGCTACCAGCAACTCGCCTGAATTACAATAAGCCAGCTGAAATGCGTTTGTGACCGTGTGACCTCAGCTTGTCTAAAAAGGTCCCAAGCTTGCCATCTGTTCTCTTTATTAGGCTAAAACGACTGACTTTTATTCATTAACTCCTCTGGCAGATCCCTTTCAAAGTGACTTACATTACATTCAATGTATACATTTGAGATGTGTTTTCATTTGGAATTAAACCCTTGATCCTGATGGTGCAAGTGCCACTATAGCAGATGAGGAATATGAACATACAGAGGAAAGACCTGTTGAAGGGCAAACATGCATGTGGAGACCCAGAGGGGATGTGTTAACGCTGAATGTCAATTAAAGGAACAGTAGCTATGGAAATTGCTTTGCCACAGTCAAGGTGGCAAATATTGTAGTCACGCATCACACTAATTGTGAGATGACACCCGGCATCAATCACATGGCTGGCAGATCACTGGCACGTCAAGGGCAATTACAAAGATGGGGATGTTGTGTAACCACAGGCAGCAAACCTGACATGTTGATGTTACAGTAACAAAAGACTGCAAAAAGAGTGATGTGCAAATCCAAGTGAAACTAAGTCATATGTCTGTGTTTTGTTGGAAATCGGCGCATATGTGCATAATGTAAAAAACACGAAGGGATTAATGCAATGATGTTGTGTGCACGTGCTGTAGTTCCGTCCCACTGCCCGCCTCCAGCAGCTCATCTTTTTCCGGAAATAATCGTACAGCTGTATCTCTCTTTTATAAATCTGATCAAACTAAACACTCTTCAAAGATACGACGTATGCAATACTACTGTATAGGTACTCAAGATTAATATGAGATTAACAGAAACTGAGTGTGTTACCCCATCTTTAATGATGCTTGGATAATCCAGAAAATTAAATTACTTTGTAAATCATTTGGAATAACTTTGTTACTTTGTAAAGGTCTTTTTACTTTATATGATTGTCTTTTCGCACTATTTGAAAATTGATGGTCTAAAAATATGTTATTTGCCTCTTTATCGCCATCTCTGGTCAAAACATAAAATGCAGGTTACTTTACATATTTATCTTTACAATAAATAATCAGGTAATAGAACCTGAAAGCTCAACTTATAAATAATTATTACAAGCTTATCGTTGTGAATCAGGGTAAGGTAAAGAAGCAGTTCTGAACAATTTTTGTACTTGCGCAATAACAGATTTTTTGTTTATTATTAACCAAAAAACTAAAAACAGAATAAACCTGGCAAAATCCAGAAAGATTAAGTAACACTTCTAAACAACGGATTAAACTGTAAACTATTATTAGAAGGTGGATAGTTCAGACTTTGAAACAAATTTCATTTTTGGGTGAACTATCCCTTTAAGGAATCCCACCCACTGATGTCTCACAAATCACAAATCTTCTGCGGTATAAGCATCTCCCTATAGCAAATCTCTGTCAGTTGACACATATCTACATCACACAGTATATACCGTCATATGGCCGAGCCCTACGCATCATATACTGTACATTCCCTTAGTGCTGTCTGAGTCACTTAAGAATGAGTAGCAATAACTGAGACATACCCACACTGACGCAAAGCCCCGGTGGACTGCACTGAAATCATTTAGAAGGGTTTTTTATTTAATATCTACGCAGGTGATATTTTAGGAGACTGAAGCAGTGCTGAGATATTGCCGGTGAGTAATGAGGAGGAGATCAGGCTGACACGCAGGCTGAGGAACTTCACACGCTATAAACAAAAGCTCCCACTGTCGTCATACAGCAGCGCCAATGAGTAACGCTGCTATTTAAAACATGCAGCTTATAAAACACAGCCTCAAGCCTTGGAGAAAGAGATATCTCCGTCTGCGTAATCAGAATCTGCATAACACCATTTCTCTTCGGTTATTGCTTCAAGTAAAATATATCTGACCTTGGGAGTGGCCACATCTTCCTCTATGAGTGTCTGGTCTGGTGAAGCAGGGGTTTGTGGGAAGGTAAACGTATCTATGGTGGACTGCAGGAGAACAGGAGAACGCAGGTGACGTGCCGCCTGTGGAAGGGTGCCTACTTGGGATGGAACTGCATTGGTCTGTGGAAAGATTACAACATTTGTACAGAAAACTAAAATACAATGACCATTGTAAAGGGACAGTTCACCCATAAACTGAAAATTCTGTCATCATCTACTCACTCTCGTCATTTCAAACCTGTATGACTTTCTTTCTTCTGCAGAACACAAAAGAAGATATTTTGAAGAATGTTGGTGACCGAACAACGGCAGTAGCCATTCACTTCTATTGAACGGACAAAAAACCAATGCAAGTCAATGGGTCCCGCCGTTGTTCGGTTACCAGCATTCTTTAGAATATCTTTAGAGTACATGATGACCGAATGTTCATTTTTTTCATAATTGATTAAGTATTTACAGTAGTATGTCCCCTTTTACTGTAATGACAACATGAAGCTGGCACGCACTGCACACGTTGCATAAGCATAGATATCGTAGGATCCTAAATCTTAAACATTTTGTTTTTTCAAACACTGGAATGTTAACAATGCAAATTTTCAAAATATTAAATCTATTCACAGGCTTAAATGATCCCAGATTTACAATGAGGTCTTATAAAGCCCCACTACAGTATGTGCCATAATAGTACTACTGATCCCAGCAGTTTAACCAAGGGAAGAATGTCTGGATTACAGTTTTTGTTCCAATATTTACATTTTTATGCCATTGCCATTTCAATATGTCTGGGTAGACTTCACAGACGGGGTTACCTTGACAACAGTCTGCTCAGCGACGGTGCTAGGGCGGCGCTGGCTGGCGTGCAAACGCTGTTCCACAGGGAAACTGCTGCGATGCGCTTTCAAGCGCTCCACAAGCAGGTAGTAGATAGCAGCAAAGTGGTTATAGCTTTTGTTCTGGAGAGACTGTGACAGGAAGAGCGAGAGTTTTTGATGAGCAACTCGGAACGAGAACAAGAACACTACGTGAAATGTTGTTGTGTTCAGACAGGCTGTTCTTTGGGAAAATCACATTTGCAATTCAAAGGAAAGAAATTAATATTGGCTTCAGACAAAATATCAAAGCCACCACCGGGTCTGTGCAAAATTCATAACTAATAAAAATGCCTTTTCAGTTTATGAGAGGACAAGACATTTACTGAATTATATTTTCAAATCAAAAACTGTACTTGCAGCAGTAATATGTATTTCTTTGAATGTCATGCTATCTCCTGTTTGCAACCTCAACTCAAATTCGGTTCAAATGAATTTTTAGTGCAATTCTGACTTGTGCACAATCCACCTTTTAAAAATGATCAACTGACCTCTATGGTTTTCTGCTGGTCAATGCCGAGGCTGTGCATGAGTCTGAGCACCTGCTCGCTGTGCTCACCCAATCCTGTTTTACTGTCGCTGGGCAGGCCCTGTCTGTAAAGCACGGGGCGCTGGGACGGGACCTCCTGCACCATCCAGCGGTGCTCTTTGATCTGACTCAGGGACAAGCGCCTGGACGGATCTAGAACTAACATCTTCCTGATCAGGTGCTCACAGTCTGAAATTGGGATACAGGGATAGAAAGAGGGCTTTTGGATGTGTATTGGTGGATTGATCTGAAAATCTGATATTATAATCCAGAAAAAATATATAAACTGTAAAAAACTGTCATTTTACATACCTTCGCTCATGAAGTAGGGGATGCGGAAACGGCCCTCCAGGACCCTCTGTCTGAGGACTGGAAGACTGGGGCCGTCAAATGGAAGAGCGCCACAGACTAACACGTACAAAACCACCCCCATGCTCTGTATCACACACACACATAGAAAAATCAATAATAACATATAAAACTCTGCCTAGGACCTCACATACAGGACCACCCCCACACTAAACAGGAAATAATAATTGTTTTCAATCAATTGAACAATCATTAGCTGTTGACGCAATCCCCTCTAGACTGGGGACAAATCAAAACATGGCAAGGATTTTGTCAGTCATCTACGTTTCATAATGATTTGATGCCATTAGCAAAATGGTCCCATCATAGTACTCTTTTGTAAGGGTAAAACAAAAGAGTATTTTACAATGCTTTATGAGAGTCACAAAATCCATGTGTACCAAACACAGTCTATACTGAGCTCTTACCCAGATGTCCAGTTGTGGACCCTCATACTGCTGACCCTCGAACACTTCTGGAGCTGCATACGGGGGGCTGCCACACCAGGTGGTCAGAGGCTCCCCGGGACGGAAGAAATTACCAAAGCCAAAATCTGCACCAGATTTAAAAAATGTCATTACCAGCTTTCATAAAGAGCATACTGATTTCTATTAAATTCTACTAAAGCTATTTGAAGCTTATTTAAACTAAAATAACACCTACTTTATGTATTGAAACTTTTGATATTGTCGCCGTGCTTCCAAAACCTCGGATATCCAAATTCGTGTTTTTCAGGAAATGGAAAAACACTTTACTTATTGAATAATTAAACACTTTTTAATACTTTTTATTTAGATATTTGCAAAACCCCAGTGACAAACATAAAGAGTGACTAATAGTAATGATTACAAAATATAGAGATACGAGGTTTCAAAAGGAATGCAGCGATATATAACATTTTAAAAGAACACCATTTTCAAACAAGCTTTTTTACATTTACTAAGGAGCGGTTCTTGCAAAATTTTAAATATATTCGTTTTCACAGCTAGAGGTCACAAAACAATAACAAAGACGTAGCTTGATGACACAAAGGAGTGTGGAGTGTGGAATGATGAGAGTTGTTGTCTTTACCTCCACGCCTGATGGAAATCCATCAGATGAGACTTACAGCATAGTTTTACAACCATTATCCTTCTTCACGCAATGACGAGTGATGTTACACTTGATAAAACTGTAAATTTCTTTGGATTCAAACATCATTGGAAACATTTGGGAAAAAGTAAGTACACAAGTGAACAAAATATATAACACTACCCTAGTGGTTTTTGGATATTTCAATGCAAAAGTCTTATATATTGTTCCTTTAAATGTATTCTGGGTTGGTAGCATGTTGCTTACTGGGCCAAGTACGGATCCGAAAATCCCAAGACCCCTGGTCCTCCCTTCAACGTAAGTGATATTTTATGCATGTTTTATTTTCATGTCGAAAGCATAAAAGATGTGGGATGAGTTACTGCACTGGAATACTTCATATTAGCTGTTTGTAAGCAATGTTACGGGGCTAAGTCCGTAATATATCTGCCTTAGCAAGCACCACTTATATCGAATTCAGTGTTATGTACTCAATATGGAAAAGTAATTACAGCTAATCTGATAGATCTGGTCACTGGTGCACATTCATATACAACACCAGTAATTGTACGTATAAACTGTCCAGATGGCTAAATAGATTCTGGCTGCGTGTCAGCAGCAGGAGGTGAGTGAGACGGCGCTGGATGTTGTGACAGTTCTGAAACAGGTGGTTTTCACTGGCTGACTGTACACTGCGTCTGTACTCACAGACCGTCAGCGCCAATGACGTAAATGGAATTGTGTAACGTGAACCATATAATTTGTGGATTAATTGATCTGCGTCTCCGATAATTGACGTACATGAATGATTGTTTGGGGGCTAGAATGTGAAGTGAACTCGCAGGCTGCATGATGCGAATAGGTTTGCCTGACTAACCCGCACGGTTATCAATCACATTAATGTAACATTATGGATGGTCTGTGCAGAGAGCCCATAGGAAAGATCGCAAATGAGATTTCTTCAATATTGGACAATGATGGGGTTCAACAAAGAGCAGATGGGCACTTTTGCTCAAGCATTCTGCTTCTCGTGTAATTATTCTAAAGTTTCAGAAGGATTTCAAAAACGTCTCAAACTTTTTCTTCAACAAGATACCAAGACTCCAATGCAAAGGCAGAATTCAATATCTATTTTGGAGCTCTTTACGCCTACCGTCTACAGAGGTCACAGTTGTTTCGGTTTTGTTTCTAAATTATAAGAGAAACATCTCAAAAGTCCATCAGAAGCTGCATCTGCCTTTAAACTGTCCTTTGCAAAATAATACCCCATAGTTTTTGACACAACTACAAAAACTCACTGAAATACAGAGATGTACTTTGTGAAGGCTGTGCGGTGATAGCAAGCGCTTCACATCTGTTATCTGTGTGCATGAGTGACACAATAGACGCCCTACAATGCAGCTTTAGTGCCTCTCTCGCAGCTTGCTATGACATAAATAAAGACAAACTGTCTGGCACAGAGCTCTATTCTCCGCTCAGTGACTGGTACTTATGAAACACAGCACGTTAGAAGTCTCTCTGTCACCCGCCATTACAACTAGTGTCTTTGTACCACTGTCATTATTTTACGTGACAACACAATGGCATTTTGTGTGCGTGTGTGTGAAAGAAAATGATCTGATCTGACTTGTGATATGTACAGGAGACAATGCAGGTCGGAGCGCTAGACCTTATTATTGGTAGATATCCACCTTATTAGTAAATAAACGATGTGACGTACTTCCTTTTTGTCTTGAGACTTCCGTTTTATTTGCCGGCTGGTGGAAAACAATGGAAGTGGTGTCACGGGAGCACTCTCAAAACACTATTAAAAACAGCTCTGGTGAATATTTTTCACACCCGCGATGTATGCACAGTGGGAGGATGAAGTGGCCTGATATATCATATGAAGATATATTCAATTATTTCGTATTTTCTCTCGGAGTTGACGGGTCTTCGATACGCAACTATAAAAGCACAGAATATAAACTATAACTATAACTATAAAGTTACCAGTAACATACATGCACAGTGGGAAAGTCGGTCGAAATTTGTACATAGAGTACATAGACCTAGAGACCATGAATTTGTGTTTTTAAAAGCAGATGTGAATCCCAGTCAAAGTGGAGCAAACATTCCTAGATCCTTACAACTAATAACGGAAGAATGGAGACGGCTGGTTTCTACTGTATCGCGGGTCTCCACCGAGCTGCAGCATCCATCACAACTTTATAAAAACAACTTAAAACATACTAACCAATAACTGTCTATTTTTATGTCTCTTAAATAAAGACTAAAGCTTTAATCCTCATAGTTACGTGGCCTGGTAAACTAGGTTATCAGTACTGTTAACCCCTAACAGCATATGCTGGGTTAGGTATGTTTTGATGCTGGTTTGACCAGTTTAAACCAGCTAAGGACCAGCACATGACCATCTTAGGACCAGCACATGACCAGCTTAAACCAGCACAAACCAGTAAACCAGCATCAAAACATACCAAACCAGCATATGCTGTTTTTTTCAACAGGGAAGCGTGTTGACAATGATAAATGTGATTTGGATAAAAGCGTCTGCCAAATTATTAAATTATCGTCTGCCTGTAACTGTTAACTTAGTCATGCAGCTGCGATCCGCTGGCAGAAAGGTTTGATTTAGCCTGTTAAGTTTTAAACTGCTAAATACATATAAAAATGCTAACAGCTAAATTTTAACTGCTGCTAATATTATTATACCACTATTTGCATATTGTTTTTTAGTTGTGCTAAATGCATTTTGTTTATATATAATCTATGATATATAATAATGATATTTTTCTACATTTATTGTCACTCTCGCCATAAATGCCTGCGTTTGAACGATGTTTATTAGTTATTGTAGTCAAAAAGGTAAATTGTCCAGGAGAAAGGGCATCCAGTAGGCTAAAATAATGAATAATGAATGCAGATTATACGGTGCGCGACATCCATATTCAGCTCTGGAACGTGGATTAAGGTCAAAACAAATGTTTTATAGACATTTTTTTGCGTTTGTACCGGCTATTATGGCAACCTCTAACTGCACACATTAAGCTTGTACCTTTGGGTTCCATAATAAATATTAACTAGCCAGTCAAAACAGCACACTTGTCTCACTCGCAAAACGACTGTCATTAGCTATAGAGGCTCACCGGAAGTCTAAACACAAACAGCTCAAAGATGGCGGCGCACATATTTACGCCAAAAATAAGGTGGATAATGTGTCTAAATTGGAAGTAAAATAACTGGAAATGTAAAATAGACATGTATTGGACATGGAAAGCATATTTTATAACAGTCAAAATCGTTTAAGCTATTTTGTTAGGAGAAATTCAAATTCAACTATGTTCTTAATGTCTGTCCTTGAAATTCTTGTGATTCCTGAATGAAGTGTCCCATTTGTGTGCCACTAAAGGCATTCAACAGAATTACAGGAATAATACAAATTTTAAAACGACTCCTACCGCTCTTTCTCCTCAGAGAATACATCAATCAATCAATCATTTTATTTGTATAGCACATTTAAAAACAACACACGTTGGCCAAAGTTCTTTACAGACACAAAATTACAAATAAAACATAAAAACACAACGTAAAACAAGATACAAACACGCCCACATAACTACTAATGGTTAAAAGCAGCAGTGAAAAGATGAGTCTTCAATAGGGATTTAAAGTGCTCGATGGAATCGCAGCGTTTAACATGTAGAGGTAGGCTGTTCCAGAGATGCGGTGCAGCCACCGCAAAAGCAAGGTCTCCCTTAGATTTTAACCGAGACTTTGGGACTTGTAACAAGAAACTTTGAGAAGAACTTAGAGGTCTCGCAGCACTATGATACTGTAAAAGATTGGAGATGTACACTGGGGCAAGCCCATGAAGACCTTTAAACACCAATAAAAGAACCTTGTATTTGACCCTGTACTCGACAGGGAGCCAGTGCAGAGCAGCCAGCACCGAAGTGATGCTGGAGTATTTCCTAGTTCCAGTCAGCAGCCTAGCTGCTGCATTCTGCATTCTGTGAAAGAAGGTTCTTAGATAAACCCAAATAAA
The DNA here is from genome assembly GCF_024868665.1 of Triplophysa rosa. Lineage (NCBI taxonomy): Eukaryota > Metazoa > Chordata > Actinopteri > Cypriniformes > Nemacheilidae > Triplophysa > Triplophysa rosa. Next base: position 6,296,451 of record NC_079891.1, read on the forward strand.
TTACAATAATCCGACCTAGATGAGATAAATGCATGGATCACAATTTCCAAATCTGAAAAAGATAGTAAACCCTTCAATCTGGAAATCCCCCTTAACTGAAAAAAGCTGCACTTTACCACGGCATTGATCTGTTTGTCAAATTTCAGGTCGGAATCAAAGATTACACTGAGGTTCCTTACCTGAGTATTAGCTTTAGAGGCTAAAGGGCCCAAATCAAGTGAAAGCTGTTCGGCTAACCTTGGTGGGTCAAAGATAACTACTTCAAATTTGGACTCAATCAGTTGTAAAAAATTTGAAGCCATCCAGATCTTTATTTCGTCAAGGCAGTCAAGCAGAACTGATTGTTTTGAAGCATCACTACAATTCAAAGGAAAATACAGCTGGCTATCGTCAGCATAACAATGATAAGCCACACCATGTTTTTGACAGATTAAACCCAGAGGGAGCAAATACAGAGAAAATAAAACAGGGCCAAGACACGAACCTTGGGGAACAGTGCTCCCTATTTCCACCGCAAAGGTTCTCGCCTGTAAATAAGATGCAAACCACTTCAGTGCATTAACCCTTATACCCACTCACCTACTCAAGCTATCGAGAAGAATCCCACGATCCACCGTGTCGAAAGACGCGCTCAGATCAAGCAGCACTAACGCCATACAATCCCCGGAATCCACCGACAGCAGCAAGTCATTAGTCACCTTAAGAAGGGCAGTTTCTGTACTATGCTGCCCTCTAAAACCTGACTGAAAAGCATCAAAGATGTCATACTTGTTCAAATGAGTAGATAATTGGTTGAGAACCGCCTTCTCCAACATTTTCGCTACAAAAGGAACCTTAGAAATAGGTCTGTACAGCCGGGTCTGAGCTCATTTTTTTAAAAGAGGCTATACTAATGCATGCTTAAAAAAACGATGGCACCCGCCCCGCTGGTAGACTCCGATTCACTATACAGAGTATCGTAGGGCCCACCGTATCCCAGACCTGAATTAACAAACGAGGTGGCATGATATCAAGTGAGCAATAAGTTAACTTGAGATGTTGAGCAATTGCTGACAAGTCCAAAAATGAAACTGGCTCAAATGTACTTAGCTGACCTGAAGTAAACGAATCAGGAGGGAACTGGAAATTACTTTGCACACAAACAGAACTAGAAATACTAGCTCTAATTGTGGTGACCTTATCCATGAACATTTTTATTTTTATTTTCACAAGCTCTCACCGGTTGATCAAAAACAAAAGGACAAACACAATTTGTAGCTGTATTAATCACCCGAAATAACACTTTAGGACAATGCCGATTCTTAGAGATCAAATCAGAGAAATACTGTGCCTTAGCCACTTTAACAAACTGTTGATAAGACATCATACAGTCTCTAAGTATCAGTTAAGACAGGTCATACATTCATTTTAGTCTAGGACTAGTCTTAAGCCTTGTCTGTGAAACCGGGCCTAACTGCCATGAGGGCATTATATTGTTTGGAAAACTTTGTGGCCGATAAGGAATTTATTCCCCGAGAGCAATGGCCGACTGACATGGGTCTCAAAGGAAGCCCTGATAAAGTAGCATTAAACTCAATTGCAAAATGATCAGAAAACCCTAGATTCTCAATTGTCAGCCCGGCCACCGGGACACCCCTCGACAGCACCAAATTCAAGGGTGTGGCCCTGCCTATGCGTAGCACCAACTACAGACTGCGTGAGATTAAAAGAATCTAACAGAAACAAAAATGTAAATCAAATGTAAAATGCACTGTAGAAGTCACTTTAGAAGAAAATAGGAACTGTAATTTTACAGAATTTCACATACAATGTCCAAAAACTGTAATTTTACTGTTTTTTTACAAAAAACATCAAATTACAATAAAGACTACAAAGTTAAAAGAAAAACATGGAAAGCATGTAATTTTTTTACAGGAAAAATGTTATTTTACGATATATTTCGGGCGCCTCCGCTACTGGAAATTACCTGCTTTAAGGAATTTTTTAATGTGGATGATACTTTTCGTTATTTTAGAAAATAAATTTCTACGGTGATTCACCTATGGTGCAACACGATCTCACCATCCAACTTGGCAATACCACAATCACTCCTTCCAAAACAGCCAGGAACCTCTGAGTCATATTTGATGAACAGCTGTCCTTCAATGATCACATTGCAAAGACAACACGGTCATGCCGATATGCCTTATTCAACATTAGAAAGATTAGACCCTAACTCACTGAGCATTCGGCACAACTCCTTGTCCAGGCCCTGGTAATCTCAAGGTTGGACTACTGCAATTCTCTTCTTGCTGGTCTTCCTGCAAAGGCTATCAAACTACTCCAGCTGGTTCAGAACGCAGCAGCACGCCTCGTCTTCCAACAGCCCAAAAGGGCTCATGTGACACCCCTTTTCATCTCTCTCCACTGGCTACCGGTTGAAGCCCGTATCAGATTCAAGTCACTAATTCTTGCCTACAGGACTATCACTGGATCTGCACCGGCAAACTTTCACACACTCCTACACCCCATCAAGAACCCTGCATTCAGCAAACCAGCGGTGTCTTGTATTGCCTTCTCATAAGGGCAGTAAATCGCTTTCCCGCTCATTCTCCTTCACAACTCCTTCCCGGGTGGAACATTCTTCCTAACTCGGTCCGGTCAACCACATCTCTCGCAACATTCAAAAAACTACTTAAAACCCATCTCTTCTGTGAATACTTGACAGACAAATGGGAAAGAAAAAAGAACTAACACTCTCTCTTTCTCTCAACAGGTATTGGTCTGGCTTTTGTTGAAACTAGTAACTTTGTATTAGCACCTATTGTATTATTGCTCCTGTATGACATATCGCTTATTGCTCCCTGAACTCTCTGTAAGTTGCTTTGGATAAAAATTAGCCACTAAAGGCATTCAACAAAGTTGAAGGAATAATTTTATTTTCAAAACACTCCTACTGCTCTTTCTCCTCAGAGAATACATAAAATGTAGAATGCACTGTAGAAAGTCACTTTAGAAGAAAATAGCAACACTGTAATTTTGTAGATTCTCACGTATAATGTCACGTACTGTATAATGACCAAAACAAATTAGAACATTTCCCACTAAACAACATTTTAAAGGAAGTTCTGCTCCAAACTGATGACATTGGTTGACAAAGTTGGCCCGAAGTTGACATAAGCCACTCAAATAAACACTGAAATACATCGAAATACATCCCTTTTAGATCATGCCAGTGTCACCTCATCTTTCAATCTACAACGTATCTGTCCTTCAAGGCACCATGTCTGGCTCAGAATCCCCGACCTCAAGAGCTAAAATTAAAGATGGACCTTCTCTTACCTGCTATCTTGATATTCATGTGAGCATCCAGTAACAAGTTCTCAGCCTTCAGGTCCCTGTGAACAATGTTGCGCTGGTGGCAGAACTCCACCGCTGAGAGGATCTGCCAAAACTTCCTCCTCGCGTCCATCTCGCTGAGCCGCCCGCGGCTGGCCAGGTAGTCTGTGTTGCCAGACAGGGATCAGGTGTTAGTGGGTCGTCATCTGCACATCCAGGCGACAGTTATAGTCATGAATTTTTTGTGGTTTGAAGGTTGTGAAAACCAGCAGGGAGCTGGAAGGAAACACTTCACAGTAACTGTCATATACAGTAACTCCCGATTAAGTGCTTTGTTAGACTTTGTCCCTCAGATGTAAAAACTTTTATAATAAAAAAAGCAGAAAAATAAATCTGAAGTTTACTATCTGTGCTTTAGCTCAATTGAATGATGCCACATTTAATCATTTTTCTTACGCAGTGATTATAAAAGAGATGATATGTTAGTAGAATCAGAATCAGAAAGAGCTTTATTGCCAAGTATGTTTGCACATATAAGGAATTTGTTTTGGTGACAGGAGCATCCAGTACACAGAAACAGCAACAACAGTACACAGAGACCATAACACAATAGAATACAGTACACAGATGATTTAAATAAGGGCCTATGGGTATAAAAAGAAATACAATACAATAAACATAAGATAAAGATATTGAGAGTAAAGCTATGTGTGTATGTAAATATGTACAAGTAAAAAATAAGAATAGACTATTGTATGTACAAGGTATGTGCTATATACAGCAGAATGAAATATAATTGACAGAAAAAGTTGTATAAAAATAGATAGTGTATTATCTGGAGGATATAATTAATATTGCACTTAATTATTATTGCACAATAAAAAAAACATTTAACTGTTCAAGAGGTAGATGGCCTGAGGGAAGAAGCTGTTTTTGTGTCTGGTTGTTTTGGTGCTCAGTGCTCTGTAGAGCCGACCAGACGGCAGCATCGTGAAGAGATGATGGCTTGGATGTGAGAGGTCCAGGGTGATTTTCTGAACCCTTTTCCTCACTCTGGATGTATACAGTTCTTGGAGGGTGGGCAGGGGAGCACCAATGATCTTCTCAGCAGTCCGAACCGTCCTCTGTAGTCTTCTGATGTCTGACTTTGTGGCTGAGCCAAACCAGACAGTGATGGATGTGCAGAGGACAGACTCTATGACTGCTGAGTAAAACTGTTTAAACAGAGTTTGTGGTAGGTTGAACTTCTTCAGCTGATGTAAGAAGTACAACCTCTGCTGGGCTTTTTAGCAATGGAGCCAATGTGATTGTCCCACTTCAGGTTCTGAGAGATGGTGGTGCCCAGGAACCTGAATGACTCCACTGCTGCCACAGTGCTGTTCATGATGGTGAGAGGGGGGAGTGCCCTGCACTTAAGTTGGGTTTCTCTCCTTTTAAGCGTGTTCAGCTCCAAGTTGTTATGACTGCACCAGACAGCCAGTTGCTCAACCTCATGTCTGTACGCAGACTCATCACCATCCTAGTAAAGTGTCAAAAAGTTTTTGGTGGGTGTAAATACTTGAGTAATTGAATTTGAAATTATTTTGTAGAAGTTTTACTTCACTCAAGTTCTATTAAAGCTGAATACTTTTACTAGTACCGAATACTTTTCCTCAACTGAACAATATATGCTTTTCATTTCTTACAATTTCAAGTCATTCAATTCTGGTATTATTGTAAATCTCTTATGTAAACCTACCTTCTATTACTGCTTTCCTGAGCGGTGGCTGGATTTACAGCTTAACATTTCATGGTAACATTTCAAGTTATTGTATCACTTTAACATCTGGTGTGTCATTAAGCTTCACAAAGTCAAACTATTGAGACAATTGTGAATAAACTGATGGCTTTACACAGTTTGAACACAACACAACCTTTCTCGTTTTCAGCAGTCAATTACAAAAGCAATGATATAAATACATATACATATACTACATACACTGAACAAAATTATAAACGCAACACTTTTGTTTTTGCCCCCATTTTTCAGACTTTTTCTATGTACACAAAAGTCCTATTTCTCTCAAATATTGTTCACAAATCTGTCTAAATCTGTGTTAGTGAGCACTTTGCCGATATAATCCATCCACCTGACAGGTGTGGCATATCAAGATGCTGATTCAGGGCTTGACATTAAGCATTGAAATTTGTCATTCACTTGTCCGAGTACAAAAATTACTTGTCCAAAGATAAAAAAATATATATTTCATTTGAATAATATAATATAATCAATATAATTGTTTCGGTCAAGCCCTAGTTTCGGATAACTTAAACTGGTCAAGTTTGCTTCTAAGCATTTTAACTAGTGTCCACTTTGGCCGCCTGAATGTGGTTATAGGCCTACTCTCCGTGACTGCTATAAACCAAAAGCAAGCAGTAATTATTATTAGTATTAACTGTTAAGGCTGTAAGTTAACTTTTCTTGCACATAGCACTGGTGCTAGAGAGGTTTAAAGTTTGGTAGCACAGGCCAAACAGTATAGCACAAGTATAAATCATCTGTTGTCATCATTAAAAAAAAATATGCAAGTGCAGTTCATCATGAATAGACAGGTAACTGACAAAAGACATTAATGTTACATACAGATGGATAAATTAGGGCCATATCATTTTTAGATAACCTAAATTTGTTTTCATTTTTCTAAGTTCTGTGTTTTTCTATGTGTTTTCTGTGTTTTTCTTTTTTTACTATATAATAGTGGTATATTTGTCCACATAAATTACTGTAGTATACTATAGTATTTACTATAGTAAACTGCAGTAAAATTCTTAGATACTATAGTGCTTTTGAACTTTACTATAGTATAGAGTGTTTATCAATTTACTACAAGGGCACTACAATTTTCAAAAGCAAATATTATAGTACACTACAGTATTTTTTTGTCTGAGTGTTCAATTTAACGGGACTTTTATTTTGACGGGTCTTCGGGAAGACTCAAGCTTTTGTGTGTTTGCCAATAGCTTCACTCAAACAGTAAAACGCTCGTAAAATAAACTCTCAGAGCAACTCTGGAGATAAAGTTCATGTGTTCATATCCTCATACAGTGCAGACGCAGATAAATCCTCGTGTTGTATGTTAAACTGTGCACATAATTCCCTCAGACACGCAGAACAGCCAGATGACATTAAAATAACAGGATTCTGTGTCCGTAACAAGTTACATGAACTCTGTGTGGTGCGCCATTGATTATTGTCAAACACAAACAAGCACAACCACGCAGCTCTGTCTAATGCACATATTCTTATTATCCGACATATATGTCGCACTGTTGTTATTCTTTTTTTTTTTTCAAGTTAATGTTACTTGTCTGGTCAGGCAAGTAAAATTCTCTCTCACTTGCCCATACAAAACATTCACTTGTCCCGGACAAGCGGACAAGCGTTAATGTCGAGCCCTGCTGATTAGACAGCATGATTATTGCACAGGTGTGCCTTAGGCTGGCCACAATAAAAGGCCACTCTAAAATGTGAAGTTTTATCACACAGCACAATGCCACAGATGTCGTTGTTTTGAGGAAGCTGACTGCAGGAATATCCACCTCAGCTGTTGCCCGTGAATTGAATGTTAATTTCTCTACCGTAAGCCGTCTCCAAAGGCGTTTCAGAGAATTTGGCAGTACATCCAACCGACCTCACAACCACAGACCACGTGTAACCACACCAGCCCAGGACCCTAACATCCAGCATCTTCACCTCCAAGATCGTCTGAGACCAGCCACCCGGACAGCTGCTGCAACAATCGGTTTGCATAACCAAAGAATTTCTGCACAAACTGTCAGAAACCGTCTCAGGGAAGCTCATCTGCATGCTCGTCGTCCTCATCGGGGTCTCGACATGACTGCAGTTCGTCTTCGTAAACCAACTTGAGTGGGCAAATGCTCACATTCTATGGCGTCTGGCACTTTGGAGAGGTATTCTCTTCACGGATGAATCCCGGATTTAACTGTACAGGGCAGATGGCAGACAGCGTGTATGGCGTCGTTTGGGTGAGCCATAACCCTAACCCTAACCCAGCCATTGAAGAGGAATGGACCAACATTCCACAGGCCACAATCAACAACCTGATTAACTCTATGCGAAGGAGATGTGTTGTACTGCGTGAGGCAAATGGTGGTCACACCAGATACTGACTGGTTTTCGGACCCCCCCGAAGCACACCTGTGCAATAATCATGCTGTCTAATCAGCATCTTGATATGCCACACCTGTGAGGTGGATGGATTATTTTGGCAAAGGAGAAGTGCTCACTAACACAGATTTAGACAGATTTGTGAACAATATTTGAGAGAAATAGGCCTTTTGTGTACATAGAAAAAGTCTTAGATCTTTGAGTTCAGCTCATGAAAAATGGGGGCAAAAACAAAAGTGTTGCGTTTATAATTTTGTTCAGTGTATATATATATATATAATATATATATTTTAGGGCTGTCAAACGATTAATCGCGATTAATCGCATCCAGAATAAAGGTTTGTGTTTACATAATATATATCTGTGTACTGTGCATATTAATTTTGTATTTATAAAGACAAAACATACACATACTTAAATTTTATAATAAATTTTAAATGTATTAATTTATATTTACCAATAATTGAAATTGTAAATAAAAGTTTATTAATAGTTATATTTTATATTTTTCTTAAATATATGCATTTATGTGTATGTGTTTATAAATACAAAATTAATATGCACAGAACACCAGCATATATTATGTAAACACAAACTTTTATTCTGGATGCGATTAATCACGATTAATCGTTTGACAGCCCTAAAAACAAAAACAAAAATATATAGTGATATTAATATATATATATATATATATATATATACTTATAAATACTTAAATTATACTAAATGTGGAATTTTTTTACTGTTACTTTAATATTTTCTCAAAAGATAAGACGATCCAGAACACTCATGTGCCCTTCCATGGTGTTTGCCTAATACCCTTTGCTATGGCAGACTGTAGTGAATATGCAACCGCCAGCATTTCATGAATTTAAATCCAACAAAAACAACCTTAGCAAGCGTAATATATTCATTCCCCATCAAAACATGGCACGAAAAGGCCAACCTGTCATCCTCAGCTGACCACACATTCAAAAAGGGAGCCGACTGTCAGTCCCGCCCGGTTCAGATGCGAGTGGAGTGCTGATAAAACAGCAGTCCTCCAACTTAATCAGCTGACAAGGGCATGGAGATAGCACCTGCATGCGTATGCATGTATGCGTCACGCAGCCCATGTGTCAGTGACATGTAGGAGATGCTGTTCATGCAAACGCTATGCGTGGCAGTGTGATGCAAGCGCAAGTGGGATGGTATTATATTGAATTGACAGATGGCTTGACCTCCCCATAGATGAAGTATACAAAAGCATCATTTGCACGCAATAGGTCTAATCTTTATGATGATAACACCACAAAAAATGTATTTCTCTAGATAGGAGGGAAATACAGTATATAAGAAAATGTGATTAGTGAGCAAACCATTTTTAAGTTTCTGAGAGGAAGACATATTAGTCTTGCTCAAAGATATGATGATGCCCTAAATGATGAATGATGCCCTTCGACGTTAAATAACGTGTCTGATGTCAACAAATATTTCATCGAACATTATGGACAGCAAAATGGGCCAAAACAATTATTTAAACCAAGATGCAACTAAACCTGCAATGTTTGTACCGAAGGATAACGTCCATATAATTTCACATTGTGGATCTACAATAGCAATTTTTACAGCCCCTTTCAGATAATGAAATATAATACAGAGCATTAATGCTAAATTACTACATAAATCTATATATCTAATTCCAAAAGCCCAAAACAATCCCGTTTTTTCCTGAAGTTTAGTTAATATGTAACATTCACAGCCAAACAGACCAGCAAATCACATCGCAAACACTTCCCGCAAACCTTAGCATTGCAACACGAATTCACACTTTAAACTAGTAAATCTCCATCATCCTCCAGTGATCATTTAAACCATACTTCAACACTCATACCTGTATTTTTCAAACAATCCTCAAAATTTTGATTATGTGTGTTTAAGGGTTGAAGCTAAAGTCTGCACAAAGGTCATCCTCCAGAATCAGGGTATGACACCTCTGATCTAAAACATCCATAACATCCTGTTTCGAAGCACTGGCTGTGCTAAAATGAAATACTACATGTATTATCTACATACTGCACATAACTGACTAATGCAATTGTGAAAAAGTATGGTACAGTACATGTCACATGACCTTGTTAATTTTCAGTTTATTTGTCAGACTGGAATGCAAGCATGCCACTGTGGGACACAGCATCTGTTGCATATTGCATTTTGGCAAATGAAGGTCAATCGTAGGTCATTCAGTTACCTGTATAAAGAAGATTCACATAATACACAGTATGCAATCTGTACACTGCAGAAATATTACAAGTAGTACGGTAGTAAGCTCTTCCAAACACATCTTACTGCTACCTGACACTCAATGTGATGTGTTCCAAGAATGTGAACAACTGTACTTTGATGTCCAGGAAATGCACATCTTAAATAAGTGACGACAACTAAAAGTGACTCACCAATAAAAATCACACAAATTTCTCTGTAAATTATTATCTTGTTTTTTGGCAGCAGTTGTCATGTCATATGCAACCTTTTGCCCCTTAATGAGGCTGTAAATCCCATTTACTCTCTTTCAAGAATGACTCTTTCAAGAAGTACTGCATGGGCCTATTATGGATGAGATGATTGTTTTCCTTGGTCACGTAGCTTTCGTGTAAAATACAGGTGACACAGATGATTATCATGTATTAAAAACAAATCTTTTGCTTAGATTACCCATTAGGATTTAAATTGATGTGCAGATAAAACATACAAAAATGTGGTATTTTATTGATAAAGCATCCAACATATAGGTTCTTGTCATGGGTTTGATACCAGAGCAACACACAAACTGATACCTTAAAAGAACTTTAAATTGCTTGAGATAAAAACCGTGATTTTTTTACATAACGGCCTCAATACTGAATGAGGTCTATAAAGTGAGTGAATATTATTTCGAATGAAATGAGAAATTTTGCACTGATCTATCTGCTAATACAAGAAAACAGACACTCACCGAATATCTCGCCATTCCTGGCATATTCTGTGACTAGATAGAGCATGTTTTTGGTCTCCATTACCTATTAAAAGAAAGAAGAGGTAAGTTTCATCACTTGAGATTCATGCGAGGATAACAATGCAATTAAGATCACAAATTACCAGCACAAAACCTGAAAGCTCAAGAACACAACAGACTTGACGGCACTTCCACCTGCCACAAGTGTTCACACGCCTTCAAGTGAGAAAACAGTCCTTCATCTTATTTTGTGCGAGACGAATGAGAACAACAACCATCGTGACTTTGACAGGTAGATTCACACTGAGTCACAAATATGACTATTATTTTATATGCATTGGTGTAATATTTCAGTAACCCATCCATTTATCTAGATAAATAGATTATTTTGAACACAAAAGAAGATATTTTGAAGAATGTAGGAAAGCACACAGTTCTGGGGCACTTTCGACTACCATTGTCATTTTTCCTACTATGGTAGTCAATGGTGGCCAAGAACTGTTTGATTACAAGCATTCTTCCAAATATCTTTCTCTGTGTTCATCAAAACAAAGAAATGTATACAGATTTGGAACAACTTGAGGGTGAATAAATGATGACAGAATTTTTGGGTGAACTGTCCCATTAAATGGCAATGTATTTTAGTTTTAATAAAATTAATATTATTCAAAAAAGAAGACGTAATAACAAAGTATGAACAGGTGTGTCTTGCAGTACTGTACTGGTACAGCAACAGAATGTTTTTATTTCAGTGTTACGTTGCAGGCTTGGTGTCAGACTAATAACAATGCAGACATTTCTTTTAGATTTTCATAAGTTACTGATATTTCTAACACAGTGGGCCATTTTTTAGGAAGCAAGCTCTATGCATGATGTCAGCCAGACAATATGACTAGTGCTGTTTGTAGACGTCATGATTTGACTGCTGCCGCGGTGTTGTGTAACAGTGCAGGCAGCTGTTGATACTGCCAGAATTCAGGCCCAGAGTGACCTAAAAATCTTACATAATGTAACAGGCTAACCATATAAAGCTTCAACAACTGGAATGGGGACTGGTTCAAAAGATCTCATTTTCTAGGAACACGACAGTCCCGTAGGATACATAATGATAGAGGTATGACAATTGAAAAATTCCAAGCACATGTGAATAATGAAGCCGGTACCTGGTAAAGCTTGATGATGTGCGGATGGTCCAGCAACTTCATGATTTCTACCTCTCTGTAGATCTTCTCCAGGTTCACAGCATCCAGCTGGGTCTTGTCTATGATCTTAATGGCCACCTGCAGTTTAGATGCGGATGTTAGTTCATCTTTTAATTTCTGTGCTGTCTGTGACCTGCTGATGTATAAAGCAAATGTATCTGGATCCCTGATGGATATATAAAAATAAGTCAGATGCATCAGATGTTCCTGTCCTGTTTGTCTCTTCCTTCCTGAGTTTGAAAAAGACCTTACACTTGATTTTTGTATATACGTGTTTTTTTCTGGTAGACATGCAAATGAGCATAAAATAACTGTTTGCAGACCACATAATGTCATACTTAACAGCACTTCTTCAGTTGAAAACGTAATATAAAACTGTTACACGTTCCTTCTGAATGTGAAATGAAGCTGTAAAACTTTTATCTGCCCTGATCATTAGTCTCTGTCGCTCAACAGTTTAAAGAGTAAGTTGACTATTTTAATAATAACAGGCAAAAACTAATATAACTGTTACGCACACAATGGCAAACACTACTACGGCCAGCTATCTAAATGAAACACACCACATTACGCAATGCAAAATTTGGAAGGACATGCGAAAACGTTTCAAGCTGTGATACAGTTGCCACTATGCCCTCGAGATCAAAGGTGACCGTCTCTTGCGCCGCGCAACTTACGCGTAAAAATACAACTACATAGCAACAATTATATCAGATATAGCTAACAAAGGTTTGAAATGATTTTTCTTTCATGCAAGATAAAAGTAAAGATGTAACTTGCTTCGACTGCAGACAAGCACACTTCAAACACTACAATTAGTGCTCGTTTACTCACCTCTGATTTTGTGATACGATGTCTCGCCAGCTTCACAACTGCAAAATTGCCTTTTCCCAGCGTGCGCTCAATATCATAGAATCCGACTCGAACCGGAGCCCGCTGCGACTGCGTTTGCTCTTGGGCGGCCATGACCATAGTTTTTTTTAGTGGAATAAAGAGGTATGTGGATGATTTGGGCACCCTCACCTGTTCCTTACAAACAATTCAAGTGGCGGGGTATGATTATGTTTCTAGTGCCAAATCTAGATGGCAAACGGGGCGCACGGGTGCCATGGGTTCCTGCACATTACTTCTTTTCCAGATAAGGTCTCTACATGAGTGTGAAACGAGAGCGCATTCCAATCTGATGCTCGGCATGAGGAATGATGTTCTGGCGCTCGACATGCATTGACGTCAGTGCAGAAGGGATTTTTATAAAGGGGGCGGATCTAACAAAGCGGCTTGAATGTCCGCGACCAGTGTGTCACCAAGACAACCTTATCCGCTGCGTACGTCAATCAGCTGCTGCTATTGCAATCTGCAGTTGGACGGTTACTCTGCAAACACGGGCAACTCTGTCCTCATGGCTGCGCAGGTTACATTTGACATCTATGCGATATATTATTTTGCAAACACAACAACCAAATATGTATACGGAAGCACTGATTTCAATACGTGCTGCAAAGCATTTGTGCTTAGATAATCTCTTGTGAAAAAATCTGTCTGTTCTGAAAGGCACGTCGTAGTGACATCATTACAACACTTCTTTTTTTTTTTTTTTAGATTTATTTGATTATTTATTGCGATGAACATCAGTGCTCCGACAGGGTAGGCTAATACAAGGAACCGGGTTATGAAAAGCAGATCGATATTCATTTTAGTAGCATTACGCATGCACATACAGAAAAAAACATAGGCCTATAACTGTATAATTATTTAGTTTGAAAAACATAGCGTGTAGTGTTTTTTTAAAATAAAAATATTATTTTTACGATTAAAGAAAGGTTGGGTACGCTCGAGCATGATGTCAAACAGCGACCCCTGCTGTCAAAAGGGTGCCTTCTCGTCACTTCTCATGCACTTTACTAATGATAAAAATGTTTCCAAGACCTTTTGAAATGTATAAGAAACTATTTAAATGACATTTATTTTATTTTGTTTATTAAGGCTTCATTAACATCACGGCATACACATTCCAATATTTTGCATGTGAGAAACAGTACTTTTTTATTATTTGGTGTTTCATAGGAAAATATTCTGCAAGAGATTGTCAAAGTGTGATTACTGAGGCAGACACAGCACATCCAATAAAAGCAGCATAACAGGGTCATGCAAACCATTTTCATGATCATATTTCATTTTTATAGCATTTTATAGCAAGTGTTTTCACTTACATAGTGGCCAGAAGTTGGCTTACAGATAAGTTTGAAAGACTGTTCAAATTTAAAGCATGTATCATGGCAGCCTCATAACAGAATCACTAATAATGGTAACACTACACCTGGTAATCTTTAATATAAAAAAACTCAGAGAAAGATACAAAGGGAGAATGCTCAAGCTAACTTTCCTCTTGCATATCAGTAGTAATATAATTCATCCATCCATCCATGATCTCTCAAGTATCTTCCACTTTCATGGCCTTGCATTGTGTCATACATATCAGTGGTCACAAAGCCACTTTCAGTGCTGGCTAGTGTCACAAAACCACTTTCCGTGTCTCTGCCTGCCAGGTTGTCATAATCTCCCGGTGGCGTGTCTGGAGAAGAACCAAGGAAAGAAGTGTTCTTGATATCAGGCCGAGTGTCAGCGAGGTCCGACTCGCGCTGCCTTCGAATGACGTTGTAGACGTCAGGGCTCGGGCTGTTGCATCTTTCTCCGGCTGCCCAGTATCCTGGTTCCTTTTGGCAGATCTCAGTCTGTGGTTTCTTCCTGCTTGCATAGATAAAATGATCACGTGGTATCAGAATTATCAAATTAAAAAATGTTGTGTTTGATGAAGGACGTGAACAGTGATCACACCTCTTTGTGAAAAGCTTGAAGCAGAAAACTCCTGTAGCCACAATCAACAGCAGTAGAAGAGGTATGGTAGGTAGTACAATGTAGACAATATTGAGTGCATTGTCTAAAAGACATAAAAAAGGATAATGAACTTAATGAAAAGTAATCAGAAAAACATAAAAAATATGTGTTCAACCTTTACGTTGTTTTTTTAAACACAATATCTAAATTCAATTATCAAGAGTGTCAAATGAGTCCATGTGAGTTTTAATACAAATTGTATATTCTGCGTGTTCCAGATATTCTAGAAAAAAGAAAATATTCTGGAAAAAAGGCCAGATATACTGCACTATATTATTAAGTTTCAGAGGTCTGTACAAAGCTAAAAACATTCACCTGCCGGTTCAGTAACAACCCCCCTCACGGCATCATCCTTTACTGTGACGGAGGGGTATCTGGATATTCTGGGTGTTGGAAGCACATCTGTAAAGGGATATAAGATCAACATTATATAAAGCATTTCAAAATTTTTATTTAGTTTGTAAAGCCGTGAATATCTGCACAGTCTACCTTCTAATGTTCCATTTTCTGCAGGAACACGTGCCTGAGGTTTATCTGAAACATCACATTATGACGATGTTATTCTATGCTAAATGTTTTTTTGTAGTTCTCTTAGTGTTCAAATGTTTTGAGTCCCTTTCTGAATCTCTATTTTTTTGTTAGGTGAACATAAATTCATGAATTTGATTGCTTAAAAAACAACAAGCTGCATTATTTGAGGTATCATTTGACATGAATGAGAGATCTGAGAAAAGCACGCTTTTCCAACCTTTGGTGTACTTGCAGATAAAGTTGTTCTTGGTTTCACAATTGTCATCGTTCCACTGGAACATGTAAGGACCACCCTGGCCTGGAGGAGCTGACGGCTGATGATACATCACTACACACACCTCGAACCCGCAAGAAGGTTCATCCCAGTGCCAGTTCCTGTCACACAAACACATGTTCATGACAAATTCATATATTCAAAGACACACAAAATTCTATGGTACTCATGAGCAGAAATAGGAGTACTATACTGTCTGTATCTGAAGAAAAGTGTGGTTTGAATCCATAGATGTGTTCAGTAGGACTAAGTACATTTGTAGCCCCAAAACAACCATGAAAATGAAAAGCCTCTATAGTTGTTGTCACCTGAAGGTTGCCTGGCATCCATCCAGCCAGTAGTACTGAGATGGACAGTATCCAGTTATTTCCTCATAGCCTTGATCCCTTCGAAGACCGATCCAAAAGTCACCATCAGACGCTTTAAGTTCCTCCATTAAAGCTTGTATAAGCTCCTGCTCAGCCTTTGACTCTATACTGAGAAGATCTCCACCATCACTCCTGCATGCACGACTAGCATCTTCGAAGTTGAGTTTACGTCGGTTATCCTGAAAGTACGCGATTTTATAGCAGGGTTTCTCAGTGCCACGCTTGCATATCTGTTGGCCTTCAGAGAAACATTATAGGGGTTTGGTTAAATATTTGGAAAAACAATGGAATTTAATTAATGACACCATAATTTCCTGAAAACATTTCACAAGAGCATTTCAGTGGACCTACAAATTCGGAAGATGTATCACAGTCATGTATCAGACACAAAGACAGCAACACCCTCTTTTCTTTTAAAGCACCCAAAACCAAAATGGTACTATTTTGTGTGTATTTGGGAATCATTAAAATTTTTGTCAGCATTGCAATTGTTGTGTTTGCTTGAAGATATAATGCTTAACTTCATTTTAATGTGTACATGATCTTTGAACCAGTGTTCCCTGCAAGGCGCTTATTAAAAAATACAAAATTTTTGTAATTTTGTTCCAACATGGCACAAATCCTTTACAAATCAGCATAATATGCTTCTTTATCTAAATGAAGTTATAGTGTAAATGTGAAAATGGTCTGTCCCAGAAAACATTTGGCAAAGACACTTAAAAAGCAAACAATGCTTGAATTTGACTGCTTTTAAACTGACGTTTCATTTTGTGGTCTTGCTTAGATATTGAATATTTGGGAGGCGGAGCTATTATTTAATTTAGAGAAAACCATTACATACCTCTGGGCTCGTAAATGTCTGCACCACAGGGAGGGACAAGACATTGGGTTTATAGGCAGTGAAGAGAAAAAAGTGTCATATTATGGTCCAAAGAAATTCAAGCAACGGATTATTTAAATTACAAAAATGACAAAATCTGATAATTAAAAACGATTTAAACTGGAAACAGACAGGAAAGAAAATATCGCACGAGACACGCACATACAAAAACTTTACCATTTCAAAATAAATATAATAATAATAATAAAAACACTCATAAAGAGCAGTTTCTATATCATAAATGTTATTTTAAATGGTCCACTAAAAGAAAACAAGATTAAGAAGTCACATTTCAATAATCATAACATATTTCTCAAGCCTAACGTGTTCAACGTGTTAATTCGAAACAACATATCTAATTTAATATTTGTCGCAGTTAAATGCATCATTTTCTTTTTCAAATGTCTAACTCACCATCCAGAAGCCTTGCCGCGAACACGGAGACGCCGTACATCACCAAAGCGCAGCCTGATATTTTCATCAAATCCATTATAGCGCTCTTATTCAAACTTCTAAACATAACAATTTCAAGCTGACCAAGACATCAAAAGGATGATCCGATGCCCGGAAGGCTATGTCCAGTAGAAAAAGCGCCCACTTATCCCGTTATCCACTGCGCGCTCTTAGTGCGCATCCAGAGAGAGAGAGAGAGAGGTTAGAATGAGACATGGGTGGGTGACTGAACAGACAGGAGATCATAACACGTCATCAGCTGCCAGCATCTAACAGGCCAAAAGCTTTTTATTTGTAGATATGAAAACAAATCGCATATTTTACAATATGTAAGTTTTTCACGTAGGCTATTATTTTTTCCCAATTCATATTTTATTAATATTTGTGTCTAATAAAATATGGGTTGTTATTATTATTAAGCTCTTAGTAAAATAACTTGTTATTAATAAAGTACTTTAAAACGTTTTCGTTTTGTACAGATGCATTGTAGGTCAATCTGTGTAAGTCTTTACACAGTATGTTACTGGAGCTTCATAACATCTTTCTGGTCTTCATCCAGAGGTGACGAAAGGGTCTTTGGAGCAAGTCTATACACACAACACACACAAAATAATATAAATGATATATGTTTTTTGTTCACTTTTTTCAGAATGCATATCATCTTTAAAATGCATGATAGTCTAAAAATAATTTTATTGTGTTTACATGCAACAAAAATCTAGTCAAACATGTTCAATTACAGTAATGATGAATGTATGTGTCAGAAGATGTGTCATATAAGAAATATTTGGCATAAATGTAATAAGTGCAGATTTAGCTTGTAAAGCCAATGTACCATACAGGCTAATGAAAGTCTTCCTATGACGTTAATTAAAGGATTTTGCAATGAAGCATTTGCCAGCAAAGGAATTGTTTTGTATAATAGGACAGCTAATCAATGCAGGTTTGAGCCGTGCGGACAGCGCAGAAAAGATCGGACATTTCAGATCAATATAATCTTAAATTAGTTGATTTTCCACTAAGCCACCATTATTTGCTCAATAGGTCCATTTTTATGGACTATGCATGCAACTAATGAGGAAATTGTTACAACCTGCAGAAAAAAATTCTTCAAAACCGTTTAACTATAAAGAGTAAATAATACTTTGTTTGAGGCGTTGTGTTTTCCCCTTTAATGATCAGACGTGATTTACTGTATAGTTGCAATATCAGCAAAATCTCTCCCCTGGCCTGTAGCAGCAAATTGCTGATAGTTCACCCAAAAATGAAAATTCTGTCATCATTTACTCACCCTCTTGTCATTTCAAACTTGTCTGACTTTCTTTCTTCCGCAGAACACCAAAAAAAGATATTTTGAAGAATGTAATTAACTGGCCCCTATTCACTTGCATTGGTTTTGTGTCTATACAATAGAAGTGAATGGCTGACACTGCTGTTTGGTTACCAACTTTCTTCAAAATAGCTTTTTGTGTTTTGCGAAAGAAAGTCATACAGGTCATACATACTTATGGTCAAGAAATAACCTTTTATAGACACATACTGTACCTTTCTAATGGGTAACCCTTTCGTGATTTGTGCTGGAGGGAAATCATCTCCTTCTGTAAAAATATTAAATAGAAGTAAACCTTTTCAATTCTCAAATGAGTCAAAAACAACAAGAACAGAAAATACACTTATAAGACTTTTTACTAATTTTAATTCCTTTAAGTTTCCACAACAATCGCAAGGTGGCCATTAAAAAAACAAGTGAGTTCAGTGCAACCTGTATTAGCAAACGGCTCTCAACAGGAGCAGGATAAAGCACCATGACCACACAATCATCAGGCTGCTCCCCAGAGAGCCATTAACATGTGGAGGAAGCCCACCCCTTCATTTACTCTCCACCTCCACAGGGGAGGATGCCCTAAGAAACGCTGAGGCTCTGGGGAAAAAGTGCTGAGGAAGGGAGAGAGAGCACTCTAATGAATGGGAGAGAAATAAAACACTTGGCTGTCTCAGAAACCCTGTCCTGCAGCATCCAAATAGGCAAAGGCTGTGCTAGCAAAAGACCTCAGATGAGAATTAGGCTAATACAGACTGAATCCTGCAAACAACCGAGTGGACGGTGTTTCTTTAAACTTAATGTGACGGGGGCCAAACCAGTACGCTTGATTTTTCTTACCTTGATTCGCTGATTTCTTTGCCTTTTCAGAAGGTCAATAATCTGGTCTCGTTTCTTGGCCTAAACACAAACACAAACAAATATAAATAAATGTGCAATCAGGATATTGCATAACAGTTATTAAAGTGGAATGCTGGACAGCTCTATTGGCGCTTATCAATGCCCATCTGTAAAACCTTCCCTACACTTACACACAGCAACAGTACACAGTGCTGTACACACAGCGAGACAGCTGAATTTACTAAACAAACCTCATAATTTTGATTTAGCACCCATAGTTTCTGGCTACAGGACTGGCCGCACTTAATGGGATTTCATTAAATCCATTACATGCTTGTACACTGTAACCATATTTCAAGCCAATGTCATTTTATGGTAGGTTGATCAGTTATAACAATGTAATGTAATGCCTTTCTTGATTATCATAACCATATGTGCACCTGTCATGCTGCATTCTGCTTAAATGGTATCGCAACACAGAACATGACAACTGCATTAAATCTGATTACATTTTGACACACTGTGGGGAACGGCGCAATTAGGCAAAACAACGTTTTTTGTATTCAACCAAGAAAACAGACAGACAGTCTCAAATGCTTCTTTGTTGTAGGTTTTCAAAAAAACAGCCTTTCGCTGTCGATGTACTGAAAGTGAACTCAGATTCAGAAGGTTTAAGGAGGAGGTTAATTAGCTGAGAGTAATCCCATAAAATAGATCTGTCCTCCAGAGAGCAGTCCATCTAGGGGTTTCCATCTTGATTACTCAAAGTGGGAATGCAGAAATGTTACAGAAATGCCACTGCCCACTGCCCTCTTAGACCACTCTGTACTCTCTTCAGAAGCAAACAGATACATAAGTTGCGTGGAACACATATGGGCAATTCCAGAGTTGTGGATGTTACATTTTTCTGTCAAAACTTGAAATATACATTTTCAGAGAATGTATTTATTACCAATATATTGTTTATATTTTACTAAACCCCTGATGATAGAGTCCATACATAAAAAAAGTCTATCCATTTTGAAAGAGAGGACAAAAATCACACTTTGTGGATGTTACAAAAAAGAACGCATGAATTTCTATGTAGGATTTCTGTGAATTAAAATGTACAAACTAGAAGCAATAATACCCAAAAAATGGAGAAGGGATGTCTCTTCATAGACCCCAAAAATGGTTGTTTAATTTTAATTTTCATTGGCCTATTTATGTGGAACATTGACCATTATGGAGATGACAATTCACTTAACTGTCTAAAGAAAACAATACTTTAAAAACAGTTCTGTGCTTTTAAAATTTCACATGGAGGATGAATCACTGAATACTGACATCTGACTGATCAGTTAGGTGAAAACGTTTGGTAAAAACTAGATTTTTTTATCTTAAGGTTGAAATTGGCATGGATTTGCCTGCATCCAGTTGGTACAGTACACGAGCACATGAAGATGTAGTACTGTATTAAAGAAGCAATTTGTAAAAATGATATCACTTTTATTGAGTAGCTAGGATGACACAATCAAGTAAATGATAACAGAATTTTTTTTAGGGTGAGCTGTCCCTTTAAGCTTTATATCATTACAATGACCTAAGCCTTTTCCCAATCGGAGTCATATTAAAAAAATTGCAAAATGTAACGTAGAAAAATAGAAAAATGTAGAAAAATAAAACATGCTCAGTCCTCAGGTTTGGTGACAAAAGCTACTGCTTCTGGTTTTTGCCTCAGCATGTACCCTGCAAAAAAGATAAATCAATAGTTCCTTATTCTCATACTCAAATGAATTGATCTGCAAGACCAGTGATTTCCTGCTAATCCGATTAGTTAGTGCAGCGTCGGGAGATAAAGTAGCTCTGCGAAAAGATTCATCACTGCACAAATGTAGCGCTTAAGAAAGGCTAAAGGCTTTTAAGTATGCCAGCCAGCTAGATAGCATTACAACGGGCTCCTCTGTGAGAAAATTTACACGAGTCAGACAGCAACAGAAGCTTTTAAATGAAATCTACAGGCTCATCAGGGAGATCTGTTTGAAAGCATTGAGGTGTGCACCTAAAGTGGACAATCAATCAGCATGATTTCATTCCCTGGTAATGTGACGCATAAACATTTCACATGTTTTTACACATTGTGGAGCTACAGTACAGTGAAGTATTCTCAAAGAGATCTGAAGCCAGAAGTGTAACTGATTAAAGTGATAGTGTCATGGAATAAGTGGAGGGAAATCTACTGATTTCATTTTTGAACTTTAAATTATAACATCCTTTAAAACTACATTTTCACATTTAAACAAGATAGTGGTGTTTGCCAACACTAGTTGCCAGGAGGACAGGGCATTGCTATGCAACTGCTAAGGTTGAATGAGTTGATGAGGTCAAACGGACATAACCGTTAAATTGGACCGGACAGGTAAAACTTTAAATCCTAATTTTAGGTTTATCATTATGAATTAGGATAACATTTTGTACACTGATTTTTCATGTACTTAGTTGAATTGTGTTAAATGTTAACCAGCTTTAACACTCAGGTATGCTCTACACCACTAAAAAGTCCCTCCTAAAGAAAGCGATTTTTAAACTGCCAAGCCATCTAATGGCAGTATATGGCAGAGTTTCATTTCATGTTGATCTTAAATTATCTGTAATGCTCCTTGGAGACTTCTTTTGCTAGCACAGCATGCTGAGTACTATACTAAAACTGGCCAGATCCACTCAGAACCCCCCATTCCAAGTCATCTTTCATAAGCGATCTATAAATGCACACCATAGGCTGGCTCTTTATCTCTTAATGCAGCAACACGGTTGCAAATGAGCATCCCATTAAAAGGAAAGTAGTGACAGAAGCTGGGACCATTATACTGAACATTACTGATTTGTTATTTAAAAATGAAGTAAAATAAATACCCTGAGTAAACCCTGGTTGAGAACTTTTTCTTCTCACCTTTCTTCCACACATGTCATATTTATAAAGCTGTTGTTATTTTATGTTTAGTATCTATTTTATGTTTAGTATTATCTTTCTGTTAAAGATTTTGGCTCCTTTAGAGTTGCCAAAGGCATATTTCTTAGCTTTTGTTAAAAATCGACTATTGGGTTTTTTCATTTTCTGTATGGATATTCTCCACGAAACTGAACAAATATTTAAAAAACCTAGCCAGATATTGATTCAAAATGATCTTTGTACAGTGCAGATTTTTTGAAAGGGTTTATTGTAAAACTTTGTGAAACACTCACAAGTGAATACAGTGTCCTGTTGGTATCTGAGTTTATAAGAACTTAATTTTCTTTGTTTTCATCAATAATTATTTAGGTAAATGGCTGTATTTTATGTAACTTTATGATAGAAGTGAAAAAAAATAAGTTGAGTAAAAAGGAACTTTGAGGCCGTGCACAAAAGGCACAACACATCTAATTAGATCCAATTTGAAGATCACATATAATGCATTTAACCACATTACCATCTTATATGCATGTGATATTTAATCATACACTTTAACCTTACATTTAATACCATTAAACTTTCATTTTCCCCCATATGAAACTTATGGGCAGGCCTTACCATCTCCATGTATCTGTGCTTCTCCTCTTGCTTTTGCTTCAAGTAAGCATTGTGTTGAATATCATCTGTCTCTGACAAGCAAACATACAGGCCAAAGCAGATTATATTTCATAAACCTGCTGCTTATATGAAGAAATCAATACACTAAAGTTCACTCACCTGGCCAAGATGCCAGTTTACAGGCTGCATTTGTGGCTTAAAAGAAAATAATTTCTTATTCAAATATTTGATTTTATTATTTCTTACTTTCTGTAAATGAAAATAGATATCCCTTCGAAGTTACCAAAAGAACACAATATTTAAGATATACTAGATGTTGTACTGTGCGTTTCACAAATAATTAAATAACAGAAAACGTTGTGATGTGTTTCATGATCACTTTTAGGATTGCTGAGCCTGTCACACTTACATTGAGGCGCCTTCGCGACTTTCAAGCGCTGTCTTATATCAGCAGAAACGAGGCGGGACTCTAGCGGTGGCTGTAAGAAGAGGGAGCTCCAGAATACCTTTGCATATGCCACATCGTCTTCTGAAGATCCGGCAAAAATCGTATAATGCTTTTCGATGTCTGAAAGAGAGTCTAAAACGTTTTCGTCTACTTCTTCAGTCATAGTTAGCGTGCTCGCTTCAAAAGCCTACCAAAAGCTAAACAGCCACTGCCTGTGGGATGTGTGACGGTTGTCAAGGCGACCAAATAGTAAACGGAAGTAGCCTGCTTAGCCTACTAAAGAATTGTCTGAAGGTATAATGTCATTGGGATCGCTAACATTTTTTGGAAGAAATGTAAATATGTTTAGTCGCAACAAATAAAAATCATCTTTATAATTTTTTTTAATCAAAAACCGTTTCCGTTTCACAAATTAATATTTTTATGGAAAACATTTTTGTTCAAAAGGAACTGTATGTCATTATAAAGTTCACAAATAAAAGCACAAAAAAATAAATGGAAGCAAAGATTGTTGTTGTTTTACAACTGGTCTTCACCCGGTAGTGAGGTTAGTGATTACTATAAATATCGTAATCAACTAACTACACTGCCTGGCGACCACACAGCATTTTCTGACAGAATCCCATTTTCGAGTTTACTCCCAAAGCACGCACGTGAATTCTTGACTTGAGAAAGCTGGTTTATCCCACAAATAGATCAGCACCCTGGCAGTTTTAGCGGTCAGTGTCATAATGAAAACAACATATAATTTTATTTTATTATTGTGCTTCCTTGGAGGTCGTTGTGTTGGCAGTAGGTTAGTGATTGTAACTCACGTAAAACAATCAGCTAACAACACTGCCTACAAACCAACCCCAACAGGTTTTAGGCAAACACATCTGTTTAATGCTGATGTCTTAACAAATGTAACACAAAAATACAACTCGCAAAATATAATTTATAATATTAAATATAATAGGCTATACAATATACATACCAATATAATAAAACCGAAGTTGTAGTCCCTCTGATTACACCTGCATAACAAATAGTAAAGGCAAACATTTTAAAAGTGTTTAAGAGACTGGCGATATCTGACGACACGAGTCTCTAAAGTTTGTATTCATCTCCAGTTGTTATGACCATGCTGACGTCATATCCAGGTGGGGTTTAAGCAAATACACTTTCATAAAATTAAGGTGACTTTGTAAGTTATAATAAGGCTTCCAAATATTATTTTTACAACAAGAAAAACAACCAAACAATAAAGGTCTCACCTGAAGACAGGAGCTCTGCGTGTCTTCATCTTTCAAGGTCCCTCTGCGTCGGATTCCAGCACATGCCATCTGTATTTATAGTCGTAGCCTATGTTTAAATTCAGCGCCATCTGAGGCGGGAGGCACATGAGCGCGAACCACCAGATACTGGCGCTATTTCTCAAAACTGGAAGATCAGGGATGAGCGCGGTTAAAGAATGCATATGTAGAGGCGTTAAGGTAACGAAATGTACTTAATAAAAACACTAAATTCTTAAGAAAAACGTTTTCACATGCAACAGTAAAATTATTTAATAGATGAATTGTAAATGTCTGTTTTTTCAAAACCCAGTAACCATGAAATAATTGTAAATTATCCAGTCACGTATTGCTTTTATAAAGGAGCAGCAAAAACATAATAAGAGACAGCAGTATTCAATAAATAGTTAAATTTATTAACATATCTTTTACATTCTGTTCTATTCTAATATTCTTCTAAGTAATCTCGTCTACCTTTAGGCGATTTATGGTTGCCAAGCAACATAGAAACTTGACGCACTAGAACGTGCCTTGCGCAGTTTATGCGCAGAAGTCGTCGAATGCTCCTCATCACTTTAGAATTTAGAATCAGATTTATTTTTCATTTATATATAAAAATAGAAATAAACCCTGCTCTGCTGGTAACTGTTATCATTGGGTAACTAAACAAAAGTCACGCGTATCGAACCTAGGAGACAGCAAACCGCCTTATTATGTCAACACTGAAAAAATGGTTATGTTGTTAACTGTTGGCAGGCAATAATATAAATGGTGATTATAGCGGACAATGGTTCTCTGGACTTGAGTTACCAAAGAAACCTATTTAATTCATTCAAAGACATGTCTAGGCTTGCCCAAAGAGTGTAGCAAAAAGTTGACGAAACAATGAATAAATAAAGAACGAGCTTCATCATTTATATAGGGCCTGCGCAGTGCAATAGGCTTATTGTAAAAATGTAACACACTGATGATAATAATCATCATTAACTCAACATATCACTTCTAACATTTTGTTTTTCTTTGCGTGCTCACCTCACCAAACATGATAATGAAGAGAAGGACATTTCACTTTTCTTGTATAAACTATTGATTGAAGACTTAATTTTGTGCAATATTCCGTATTCACGTTAGTTGTCCCACCATGTTCTACAATTGAAAACACCTGCTTAAGCTAATTACTAATTAGCATGTCTACAGATATTTAAAAGCTGACTGGCTGTCAATGCAAATGAAATTGTTAGTTGTGGGATTTTGAAAAAAAACAGCACAAAAATATTTCATGATCAAGGAGAGGTGATGCTGGAGCATGTTTATTTGCTTCTTTAGTGCAGTTATTGTAGTTTTATTATACTTTTAAAGTCTTTTTTTTTAAAAGAAGCAATTGTACAGCTTGTCTCTTAAGTCTTTTCAGCGTTTGAAATGAAAGAAGAGATTGCAGCCACTGTGTTTTTCATTGCGAGGTTGGCAAAGAAGCATGGCAAACTGGATCGTGTTCGCAGAGAGATGTTTGCTGTGGAACTAACTTCAGTACTCTTTGAAAATTACAAAAGCCATTGGTACCCAGAGAACCCACCCAAAGGCCAAGGTTTTCGGTGAGTAGCCTTGGGTTTGGATGCAGAAAATTTCAATAGTCTTACCAAAGAAACTCAAGTGCATGTGTGTGGGCTGTTTTTTCCCCCATTAGGTGTCTAAGGATGAACAAGGCTCAACTGAAGGACCCAGTTATTGCGCGTGCATGTTGTCGAAGTGGTATTATTTATGAAGATCTTTGCCTACCAAAGGAAATTACCATTTGGGTGGATCCTGGAGAGGTGTCATGCCGGTAAAAATGTTGCTGGACCTTGCATATGTACTTTTGTCATGCACCGAATATACCGTATGCCTTCTAGTTGATAATCACCACTACTAATGCTCACTTCATGATCCCTGCAAAAAGAATTTAGATGTGGTGCTTTGTTTCTTAAAGGTATGGTGAGAAGTCAACCCCGTTTTGTGTGACCCAGCTGGAGGGTCAGAAAAGAGATGTAGAGTTCTCTCGTAGGATCAATAACGCAGTGGAAAGGGCATCATCTGACTATCACTCTGGAACATCCTCTGATGAGGAAAGCAGCAACACCAGCATGAGCAGCAGCATCAGCACTACCAGCAGCAATCTTTCAGTTCCAGAACCCAAGTGCATTCCCACGGTCTCAAACCCCAACAGTGTCTACCAGGTACGGCCCAAAATTAACTTTTCATTGTGCAGAATTATTTGGCTTTAATGTCTTCAAGGTACCGCATCTCTTCCTTTCACTTACCTGTTGTCATTCTGTTTTCAGCTCAGTGAGTTTGGACCACCCCAACCCCCACAGAATTGGGGTCCGTACCCCAAAAGAAAGCCGTATCCGAATGAGGGCTACCAGCAGCATTCTTCAGGTGGGCCATACCCACCCCATAAGAGCTTCAAGGGTTACCGGCTTTCCTATGCCTTCTCTGGGCCAAGGGTGGACCGATATCACTGGGTCAGCAAGAACCGCTCTTAGACTTTTAAAACTAGAATGTGTCATCTTTTTGCTGTTCAGCTATGCAGGCATATGTTGGTGTCATTTTAATACAGGTTAATTTAAAAAGTAATGCTTTAATAAATTATTTGAGATGCCGTGAAGGCAATTTTAACGTCTTGTTTTAATGCTTTATTTGTGGAGTGGGAGAAACATTCTAAATAAAAGTGTTTTTTTTTATAGAAACCGCTAGTTGGGACATTCATTTTGTTATCCGCTAGATGGCAGCAGAATACACGATTTTGACTGTACTCGCAAGGATATTCTCTTTGCACGGATAGTTGCTTATTTCTAATGAATTATTTTAGAGGATTACTTTAAATGTTGAAGTCTGTGAGCGGTTTCTTCAATTGTGTGTTGGGCTTTTTTTTGTCATGCATATTTCACTTCTAATTTTACATAATCTTAAAGGAATAGTTCACCCAAAAATAAGAATTCTGTCATTTACTCGCCTTCGAGTTGTTCCAAATCTGTATACTTTTGTCTACACAGATATTTGAAAATGATTTTAACCTAAATTGGACCCCGTTCTTGGACCCCATTGACTACCATAGCAGTTTATATATACATTTTTAAATATAATTTTGTTCTGTTGAACGCAAATTTTGAATAATGTCTGACAGCAAACAGTCATGGGGCACTTGAGTACCATTGTTATTTTTCCTATATGGTAGTCCATAGGGTCCAAGAACTGTTTGGTTACAAGCTGTCCAAATTTGGTTTGGAACAACTAGAGTGAGAAAATCATGACCGAATTTTCTTTTTTGGTTGAACTATCCCTTGAATTCAGAGTGTGCGAAGATTTTCGACTACAAGCATGTTGCTGATACAGTACATTGTTTACGGCTAACAATAAATATGAAACATTCTTTAACTTGAAACTAAAGTTTAGGCCTGTTTGTTAACTTCAAGTGCACATTGGAATTTTCGTTATTGTTCAACTTATTCATCCCTCCTTTAAATAAGCATGAATCCTAAAACTTGCGTTTATTTTGTCCGAAAAGATGCGCATAAACTATGATGGAAATTCTTTGCGCAACAAAGTCTGGTGACAACTGTACTGTAGCCTTATCCGTAGAAAACGACCAGGCGGTCCTCCGTTCAGCGTTTTTATTAGCACTTAAACAATTAAACCAGGGTCACTGTTCTGTCCATACATCGATCCCCACCAAAAACTCCCCAAATAACTTCCCATTCCCCAAAAGCCAACCGCCCTCAACCTAGCCCCGCCCCTCTCCAGAACTGTGTTCGTAATGTTGCGGATTGTGACTGCGTCTGAATCTATTCGAAGATATAGCGCATTTGTTGGCGGTATATCTCATCGATGTCGTCTCATTTAAGTTAAAAACATTATAAAATTAACATTTATTTCTCGAAAGTTGTAGTCATTGTAGTGTCATTCTTACCATGAAACGTAAGTTAACTTGATGACGTAATGCAGCTTTGAATTTGAAACGCCTCCCTCCTTCCGAGTATGGACAAAGTGTTTGTGGGAAGCGTGGGAGGAGTTTACCGCCAATCTATGTTTATCACCAGTCTGTGATGGGAGGGAGTCGAAGTCCACACATTTTTGGCTTTTTTTTCCACATTGCAGGGCCTTGAGGTATGAAGCGTTGCAATTTCCCATCAAGATTGTGAAAATTATAAGAATGGTCTTAGTCGTTCGTCTGTATATTGTGGTATTGATGAAAAGGGGGAGGTTTGCCTTTCTTGCTCGCAGTGCCTGAATCAGGGTATTAGTGTTAACATATCCACAAAGAAAGTGAATTACCCCTTTCAGACATAAACAGCTCTGACTGGGATGGACAGCTTATGACTGGGAAAGGATTAAGTTACAGGAAGGATGGAATGTTCATTTGACGTTTCCTGTAAACACTTTGATTTTAAAGAAACACTTATGCTGATAGAAAGTCTACATGGTGAATGCATTAAGATGCTTTCAATTAAAGTGCATACAGAACCAAATGCATAAATGTGGTCAGGTCGTACTGTAGCACTTTTTACAGTGCACAGTGATTCAAAGCACAGAAAAACATATTGTAGCAGTCATAATTCTGAAATGTTTCATGTAAAAATAAAATACAAATATTTTACAGTATTAGTTGCTTGTTTTTATAGTAACTTTTTGGAACTAATCAGGGGCCCACATCCTATTAAATCATTTATCACCGACACAACTCAGAAAATAAAGTGGAATATAAATAAAAGGGCCGCTTCATTTTGAGTTTGAGACATTCGGGGTCACATGTCTATGTTCGTAATCGGAACCATTTGGTCTGACGATGGTTTGTGCAGCACAGTTTGTTGGACTGTTTAACGAGTCTGTCAAAATTATTTTGCTAACTATTTTAGACAAGTTTAAATGGCTTTTTTAATTCTAAGGGTCAGAGAAAATGTGGAAAATTGTCAAGACCAAACCTAATGTCACAAAACATCTTTACTAGCATACAGTAAGAAGACCTTAATTAAAATGCACACTAAAAAAGAAAAGTACACTACACATTTCACAAAAGGGATTGGAATGTTGAGGTGAATACAATTTAATTAAAAAATGTAGGTGATTAAAATATTAATTTTAAGATTAATTTAGAATAGGATTGTCACAGAAAATAATAATAATAATTAATAATAATAATACATATACTATGTATACTATAATATGTGTATATATATATATACTACTTTGTTTCTAACAAAAAATAACATGTATGTACTGCACAGTATACTGCTGTCAGATGATTCATGCTGTGGCCGAATTTTTGTCAGTGGGTTTTGCAGAACTAAATAGTACACATATGTTGCAGCATGCCAGCTGTGTTAGGATCTATATACCGATTTATAGAATATAGACAGATCCAGTACCCTTCTAAAATTCATACACTGGATGGTAGAATTCACAGTGCATTGTGTACTAGTGCAGTGTGTAATAGTGCATATAATGTCCTTTGGGACACAACCTATTTCAATGTAGAGATAGAGTCATGCTGGTGTGCAAGCTGGCAGATCTCAACTCAACTAGGTCATGAATGTTTAGAAATAACAATTCTTTCTCACAGATTGTACCACTCAGTGTAACACTGGATTTTAAAGATTATCACAATATAATAAATATAGTCTCTGGCATCTTACACAAATGTAGAATATCTTTTTCACACAATTGTAAAGACAAGTGATATATGCTGTTTGGTTTAAAAGATGTCCGAATGTTCTTTCCAACCAATCTCATTAATGACCTTTTAGACAATAACAAATAGACATAATGTTTACATTTTCCACAGAAGAACCAATGAACAAAATCAATAAAAATGTCATATTCTTTAGATGATTGTAAATTGATAACCATGACTGAGACCCAAAAGTTATCAGCTGAAGAACAACTAATCAACATAAAATATGCCACGTTAAATAGTTACGAATTCCCATGAGATCAGGTTGGTTCTTCCTATGCCTCTATTTTTGGACCACTAGCCCTTTAAGACGTAAATGTAAATGTCCCCTTTTTTGATAGTTACCATGTTGCAAAGTTCTTAATGGCATTTCACTGTATGCTTATCACACCTTTTTCATGCTCCACTTGTACATTTCATTATAATTATATTTATAATTATATTTTATTTTAATTAACACACAAGTCTAGACAATAGAGTAAAAATACTGCCTCTTTAGTGCATATAAGAATCTGTGCTGGAATGTGCTACATAAATGGTTATTTCTTTTTTTGCTATCTGTGCAGTCAACTTCTTTTTGCTCTTAAAAAAGGAATTCATAACTATTTTTATGAGGTGGCTATTTCATACATTTGTGTGGAGTGAATTGTAAAAATTATATGATTATAAAAGAAAATAAAGTACCACCCCTAACCCTGCCTCAATGTTTTATATTGTGTTATGTTTTATTATATTTATTATTTTATTACATTTAGTATTATTTTAATGATTAGTATTACTTAAAACAACCCAAGTGTAGTTTGATTGATATTACTTAAAAAAAAAAACCCAAAAAACAGAGTTATCAGTTTTTTCATTTCTTACATGACACTGCAGAGTACAAAGTATTTTTTATCAAATCCATATTACTGGAGATAATACTAAAACGTTCCTCCAACTTTCTCAGGTTCAGACATGGCCAAAGTTGACTTCAAAAAGCTGTAATTAAAACAAGCATGCTCTAGTCTGCTGTACTTTTGGTTGGTTTATGTTTTTAATCTGTTAAAAAAAGCTTAAAAAACTGCTTAAATAAAAATGCTACTTTGACAAACAGTTTTATAAGAAACACATGTGCAGACAACGTGAAATATTCTGTGTGCATTACCAAATCCTTGCTCTTGATGGCCAGACACAAAATGCCTTCTTGCAGCTATATTTAGTGTTACAAGACCAAGAACTGGTTGCATAAACTGCTTAGGCTAGTTTTAGATCTAAGACTAGGTCATCATCTAATTTTTTCCTTCAAAACTGGTCATAACTTTAAATCAGTTACATAAAAAGGTAGATTGGGCTAACTAATCCTAACTAATTCCTAGTCTGCGAGAATAGCGGTTAAGACACAGTCTTAATTTAGTGGCTAAGTTTATGCAACTGCACCCAAGTCCTGTCTACTTAATGACATTTTGCAGGTAAATCCAATTAAAGCCACAATATGGAATATTTGGACCACTAGATGGTGCACTTTCGAAACAACAACAAAAGGCGAAGCTAAATGACGTTGTGTAGGAGAGTGGAATTATGGGACATATCGTTTTCACCATCCAGAGGCGTATGGAGGTCGCCCATCATGTTCACGGACGAGGTAATGAATGAATTTTATGTCATCGTAATGAATTAGCTTGCAAGAAACGTGGAATGTAATGCTACGTTAGCCCGCGACTGATATTGTACTTTGTCAATTGATTTGGTAGCGTAATGCTACACAGTTTTATGTGTTTGAACAGTCATACAGTCGTCGTTTAAAAAGTAAATTTGAACGAACCCACAGTATTTACAAGTAACGTTACTGGCTACATATTTTTGTGCGACGTATACTGTATTGGGTATACATAGGGTAACTGCATTCATAACTATTCAAATAATCTGTGTATGAGTATTTCGTGTACAATAAAAAAAATTGCTTACCTGTCTATTAAAACACATGCGAGAGCGGAGTCTCTGTCGAGTCCAAGTTGGTCGCGAAGCTCTCTCCATTTAGAAAATGCCACGCCGATATTAATCCTTGTTTTATTTCTTCGTTTGTCCATAAGACTGCTTGCCTCATTTGGCCTACGTTTACGCTTTTTTGGGTTTCCTCGCCAAAGAATAATCATGAATAATCGTGATCCATAATAACAGAACAACAGATGTATAACCACTTCCGCATTTGCGTGTTGCCATAGTTTCTACAACCGGAAACTGAGGGTAGTGCGGATCACCGGATATTAAGTCACTGATATGCGACAAATACAAGGGAGACAAGGGACGGGCCATTATTTTAAATAGGAATTTCTCTGGATTTGCACATTCTTGGGAACATTTGGGATAATGTAAGTACACAACTGCATGAAATATATCACACTGTGCAAGTGATTTTTGGATATTTCATAAAATTTATTCCATATTGTGGCTTTAAGGAGACAAGCATACTCAAGATGCCACAAATCACTATTAACTCCCATAACTGCAGAATAATCCTAACATTCACTAAGTCATCATAAAAGCCAACAAAATATACAGTCTTAAATATAGGCAAACACAAATGACATAAAGCTGTTGGAATTGTTGATACGATCAAGGAGCCAGGTGGAGTGCCCTCTAGAGGCTATCATTGGCATTCCAGCTGACATTTGTGACATAGAGACACTTCCCCATTTCTATCAAATAATGACCTATGTTAAATTAGCGAAATACCCATGATGCTTTTACAGCAAGAGATGAAACACTTTAGACAAAGTGACCTTTTAATAGATTCAGTTTAATTAATTAATTGTGACGTTTTAATAGATTCAGTTTAATGAATGAAGTTTATATATTTCAAATTACAGTCTTGAATATGATGGCAACTTTTTAGATTTTCATCACATTTGCTGAACACATTTTAAACAGTTTCTTCCTAAATCTAAGCAACATGTGGCTATGATTTCCAGCCTGATGTCGGAGAACAACCGGGCTTCATCATCCTTGGAGTTCGACAAAAAAGTTTGTTTGATATATAAAAAACAAAATCTCAAGTCACACGATAATGTTGCTCTGATCATATTCACTTTTGTAGCACACAGGCCACAATAATAATAATGATGCAAATAATCCCGATCACCACTCCAGCAATATTCAGGTTCCTGGCTGTCCTGGAGGAATCATGAGCTTTTGCGGCATCTCCAGATATATTAGCCTTGTCTGCCTATACAATTGCAATAATATGAATTAAAAAACGTAAAACTTTGCCTTATTATTTCAGATTGCTTCTCTTTCTTTTAGACGTTCATTTACATTGTAAAGAAATGGAACAGAAGGTGACTTACTCTGCATGAGTATATAATAGCTGCAAGTCCAAGTGGAAAACAGCAAAATAAAGTGTTGAAGATGGACCAAGCAAGATAAGTTCGTTGATCTGAGAGTCCAGCCATCTTTTCAAGCTCAATAAATGTCTTCCAAGTTTCTAAACTGTAGATTCAGTTTATAATGTGGGCTTTTTACAGTGGCACGGCCTTAAATAGAGTGGTGTACTGCTGTCAGTTAGAGAGAAAAAACACCCAGGAAAGGGGAGGGGAACAACATTTAAACTTTGTTCCACAACAGAACTATTCAACCGGTTTAATGGCTGTATTTGTCAAAAAAAGCCATGTTCTGACAGTTACAATAGTTCCTAAAGCACCTTAAATTTTATAAGAATGTAAGATTTGGAATATTTATCAATAGTTGAAAGCTTGTGTGACGAGTCACCCCTTGTGCAATCAGCATCGCCAGGGAAACGGATGAGACACAGCTGCCGATTGTCAACTCACCAATCAACTGGGCATAAAAGCCAGCGGAGCAGAGGACACGGGGAGCTAGGACTCCCATACAAGTCAGGGTTAACTCTTATATCTTCTGTCTCGCAGGCTCGGACGATTGATGATCGACAGCGCACTCAGGAGCACGCACGGAAGGGATACTTACACGGTGGATGGACACGCACTTGGGCACAGAGATCACGGTGAACTGAAGGAAATAGTTCAGAGACACTCCCCCGCCGGGCAGCCACCAATACCTCCGAACTTTACACGAGACACCCGGCACTCACTGTTTGAATAAAAACACCCCTCCGGGGCTAAAAAAACCTACTCTTTGTGTATGTGTCGTCTCTCCACCTGCTACATTTGGTGGAGAATGCGGGCAGCCTAGAGAGATTTGGCACATACACAGGGCCTTTCCAACGAGTTTTTTTTTCTCTACCCTTTCAGATCCTCTCTCTCCCTCTCTCCCTGCCAGCGGCATAGCAAGATGGAGGAGATCGTCCGCCGGCTCGCTGAGATTACAGTCCGCCAGCAACAGCTTACCGAGCAACTGACCCAGAGGCAAAACCGTGCGGATGCAGCTATGGATCAGATGAGAGAGGCGATCGCGGCCNGAGATCACGGTGAACTGAAGGAAATAGTTCAGAGACACTCCCCCGCCGGGCAGCCACCAATACCTCCGAACTTTACACGAGACACCCGGCACTCACTGTTTGAATAAAAACACCCCTCCGGGGCTAAAAAAACCTACTCTTTGTGTATGTGTCGTCTCTCCACCTGCTACACTTGGTTAAAAGGCACCGACAAACTGGACTCCTACAGCTCCAGAGGTACTTGAGGGCCTAAACCCAGCTTTTGTTTGCTTTTTGCAGTCTTGTGAATCAGCTGTTGTAGAGTAATATGGTAACATGCCACACATTTACATTTCACTCCACATAATATAGCAGAACTGTTGTGTAAACTGTGTTTACAAAGATGTTTAATGCTGTTCAGTTCCAGATGTATGAAATGTATTAAACAGAACTCAAAAAATGTATCATTGTTGAGAAAGACAAAGAGTTTCATATAAGGAATGGCTAAACAGATTTTGGAGATTTACAGTTGCGTAATGATGGGGCTTAATGAATTCTCATTGCCCATCAGGAAGTGTTCAGGCCACCTTTTCTTTAGAGATCCCTTGAATTTTATTTGGTCATCACTGTCTCAAAACTCTTGACTGATTAACTGCTTCTGTTTTTAATAGTAATTACTTTGTCTCTAACAGCTATTTTTCAAACTTCAACAGAAAATGATTGGTTTTACACAATTCTAAACTTTTGTTGACAGACGATTATTCTTGTGTGATGTTTTACCAGTGTAAATGTCCCCTTTTTTGATAGTAACCATGTTGCAAAGTCCTTAATGGCATGTATGCTTACTACACCTTTTTGATAAGAATGTATTCCACTTGACCAAAAACTTGACCAGTAGCTTTTGAAAATGTCAGTCTAGACATTAGGCAACATTAGAGAAGCAGGTTGCCATATGGAAGGTACTGGCAGATGTGTTACTTTTAACAAAATCAACCTTAATGTAAACAGTCTTTTAAATTATCACGGAGGATGAGAATATCAGTCTTGGACACTTCTTTTTTTTCCCACAAATTCCTTTTTATTATATTTTGTCAGTGTTTCTTTATTCTAGTAGAATATCCAGTTATTTTTATAATATTTTAATTTTACTCTGTTATTAATTACATATCATGCACTCAAACATAGCCAGACATGTTGTGGTAATAAGCTTTTCAGCAAAAAACACTACAGAACCAATCAGTGAAAATGAGCTTTATTAGACGCTATGAGTCATGCAAGGTGGAGTTATCGGGTCTAATACTGTACCTGTTGCTGGGAGAATTATTTTCTTAGTCTGTTAACATATTATGATGATAAAGATACGCTTTTGAGTAATCCACCTACTGTAAGAATGCAATATTGTGTAGTGATGTCAGCTGTAAAGATGTACAGCAACGGAGGGAAATCTGCTCAAATGATAGAGTAAATGCCCTTTATGATGGTAGCAAGTCATATCATAAGTAGGAAAGAGTGAGATAAATAATCATGACCATCAAACAGATGGGCCTAGGCATGGTCTGATGTCAGAAAGACATGGTCTTCTATACGAGTTGTTCGCCTCCTGCTTTTAGGGGGAAAGGAATCCACTTAAATTGTGCCAAAGATAACCAGCAGGTGTTTTTAATGGTAATGCTTAATGGGCCGAGATTTTCCCCATGCAATCAAGTACTTCTGAAGTGCTATAATCTGCATATTTATGTTCTTCCTCAGAAAGCACACACCGTAAAAAAACGGATAAATTACTGGCAAAAAATTACCAGTATTACCCTTATTTTACGGACATTTCCGTTAATGCTTAAAATGCAATTTAATGCAGTGGAAAATGTAAAATACAGGTAAAACAACTGTAAAAATCAATACGGAAAATTCCTTCATATTAATACAGTATAGCTGTGCCCTATTTTTTTACAGATTTTTGTAGTGTGCGGTAGTAACTGATAACAGGCCCCAGCATGTTTTATCTACAAAGAACACAACTGACAAAAAGGTCAAATGTCTAAAATTGCTATAGCTTTATTCAGCCTGGCTTGTTTTTTCAAATCTTATACCCCTCATTTTGATCATTTCCTTTTATCCACTTCACAGATGCTTAAATCTGCAGCGACTCCCAATGTCTTCAAAGCACACATTTTATCTGTGTTTCCCACAATCTTAGTGCGGCTAATGTCCCGCCAATTGAGCTACAGGAACACTTACTGTGTCCCAATTTGCATACTATCCGTCCTAAATAGTATTCGAAAATAGAATTAGTATGTCCCAAATCGTAGTATGTTGAAACGACTATTCCAAAGATTCCCGGATGATCTACTACTTCCGGTAGAAATTCGAAGTGCAGAATGATGCACACTCTAACGGCTAATATTACCCACAACTCACCGCGAGTAGGCGGAGTTAAGTGATGCTCCACTGCATTAATAAAATTAAATAATTGATGCGTCACTAAATTAATAAATATAAGCACAGAGTTAATATTACATATGCAACAATGAATGAATAAATACGTAAATGGACAGAAGAGCTGTATTTTGATGTGTGTGACAGTTAATGGCCACAATGTTGTCTAGGCAGAGGTGGGTAGTAACGAGCTACATTTACGTCCTTACATTTACTTGAGTAACATTTTGTAAAATATGTACTTTTTAAGTAAAATTAAAAGTGTGTACTTTTACTCTTACTTGAGTAAATTTCTAATAGAAAATCTGTACTTTTACTTCGTTACATTACGTGACGTTCTTAAAACGCGTTGTTTATTTCAAGGTTGTCGTCTCTTTTTACGGGCATTCCCGAGTGATCGATTCTTTTGAGTCGATTCTTTTGAAAGCATTAATTGAACAATGGGCAAAACCATTTGAATAGGCTAATGAATCAGTTCAAATGATTTGTTCAGTTCGCAGCACGATCTGAATCATCTGAAGCGGCGGATTACTCACTCGTAGCGCGAAACGCAGAACACAAAGAGCGTTGGATGAAGTGGATATTAATCTATATCTATACAATCAAAACTGCAAATGTGTCATATTGTTTGCTAGCAATGATAAATGCCCGCCATATGCGCGCACGCGCGCGACCTATTAGTCAGACACAGCAACATGCGCGTTACCTGTCAGACACAGAGACGTGGGCTTGCAGAAATGTACATTTGAAGAACAGAAGGAAGAAAACTTGTTGATGGGCGTGTGTTTCACTGTTTACTGTTTGTTTACAAGTAAGAGCATTTCACAACACACACGTGACACAAAAAGAGAAAACATGAGCTTTGTTCAAAAATGTGTATTTCATTTAAGAGAGCACTGCAGATGTTCTAGATCAGGAGTCTTCAACTAAAATTGCTTGAGGTCCAGTAAACGAACCCTCCTTACCAGCCGAGGCCCGGACAATTAAATACCTAAAACATGAATTGATGTTTTTTGGCAGACTAAAGAAATAAACGTCTTTTCATATCTATACTATACGACGGCATAACAATGTCTGACAACAATATAATGAAGGAAAATATGCAAAATGCCCTAATCTCTAAACCTGCACTGAACATACATTCATTTCAACATTAACAACTTTAAAAGAAAACTAAAGTGTTGTTTTCTGCTGAACTGAGATTAAAAAATAGCAGCATCAAGTTGTGACTGAACATCCTCTGATAACATTTCAGCTCTTCTTGTGGCTGTTGCAGCTGGGGGGTTTGTTTAATATTTTCTTTTACTTCATGTCTTTATTTTCCTTCTACAAGTGTTTCACACGCAGCCTCCATGCAATCTTTTACTATTTTCCCATCAGTAAAGGGCTTGTTATGTTTTCCTAAGATCCACTGTATTCTTAGGGAACATTCATATGCTCGTTGTTGGGCGGTAAGTGAGTGAGGGAGGACCCGTGTAGATCGCTCCTACTGGGCTTTGAGCTAATCTATTTTCTGTGTCCTTACCTCGGACTGCTGCGGGCAAGTTTCTTCAAAGTGTCTACGTCTAGTTTTATAATGCCGTTTAAGGTTTCCACTTTTGATAACCGCAACAGACTCCGAGCAAATGAGACAAACCGGCCTCGTGCATGTCGATGCAGGAAGAATAAATTCATCTCGGAAAACATGGTTTTCAGCATCAACTTTTCTAACTTTTGAAAAGGACATTGTTTTTCAGTCACGGAGAGTTACATCTGTCTGCGCGCTGTGCAGCGAGTCTGTCGCGGCTCTCTTCACTCATTGACATCTGAAAGTACTAGCAACAGTGCGCATATGTTAACATATGTACCAGAAAGTATTTGCAAGGCTTTGCACCATACGCCATTGCTGCTTGTACAGGTCAGGCTTCCCAAAGTCCCCGGGTGGAATGGAGCTAGCTCCAGTCTTTTGGGTTAGTAGCGTGGCAGGTGTTAAAATGAAAGGGTTTGCTGGGTCGGTTGATACAGGTATCAGCGGTCTGTTGTTCATTATACGAGCGTATGTGATGCTCAGGGGGGTTCAGTGGTGTACTAGTAGAAATGGTGAGAGGGGTTTCCGATTAGAGAAACGAGAACGAGAGATTTCCCAGTCGAAGGCTTTATTGGGATTATTACTGAAGGCGTAAAGTATTTGCTTGCATATGTGTGGTCTACAATAAACAGAAAAAACAGAACACAACATTAAGTTATCTATTATAAACGATATAAACCAGCTTTATAAAGTATTACAATGATACAAGGAAATTATGCCGTTTACAATAAGTAATAACAACAAACCGGGTTGCTAGATGTTGAACAATTTAACTGCTGCATGCTACAGCTAGCATCAGCCTAAATTATAAACTCACTCAGGTTTGTATTTAAACAGTAGCATTACAATATAAGGACATAAATATTACTTGCACATCTAAATGTCACTACAGAAAATGCAACAGTGAGTTAGCATCGGACCCGCTACAATGCTAAAGTTTAAACAATATGATTGCTACAATCTGTAAGCGACTGTCAATAATACACAAGATTTACTAAAGGTAGTTGAAATGTAAACATAGAACTTACTTTTTAATCAATCACTCACACGCAGCGGTCCAGCTTGTTTTACCACAGCGAATTCTGTGGGTTCCAGTTGGAATAAGTTAGCCCCGCCTACCTGCCCGGGCATGTCTGGACTCCTCACCTCGTAAAGGCAACATAAATACATGTGCCAGTAGGGGGCATTATTGGGCTTTCGTACATAGCCGCCCCAAATGTCGACAGACATTTGATCCTGGAAGAAAGCTCGTACTAAACGGCTGAACTTGTGCTGCTTTCATCAATGAGTTTGGGAAGTGGGATTAGTCGAGCCACAGGTCTTCTATATGTCTGATTCTGGACCTGAACTTCAACTGTCCTTATAAGTCCGTCGGGTCCAGGAAATATGCGTGTCACCTTGCCAACTGGCCAAAGTGCTCTTGGAAGTTGGGGGTCCACGATGAGCACGGCCTGTTCGATACTTAGGTTGTTGCTGTCCTTTTGCCATTTTTGTCTTTCCTGAAGATTTGGAAGATAGTAATGGATAAACCTAGTCCAAAATTGATCTGCAAGTATTTGGCTATATCTCCACCTCCTAGTTCCTAAGAGATTGCTGGAGTCATATATGACTTGTGGTAGAGATGAGTCATGGCGACCCAGTAACAAGATGCTGGGTGTGATTGGGTCAGGATCGGCAATATCGGATGACACATATCCCAAAGGTTTAGCATTCATAATGCCCTCTACCTCAATGAGGACCGTGCGGAGGACAGTTTCAGGGACTGTGCGTTCCTTTAGAATGACTTTCAGGGCTTGTTTCACCGATTTCACTTCCCTTTCCCAAATACCGCCAAAGTGCGGAGCACTACGAGGGTTAAATCTGAAAGATATTTTCTGTTCAGCTAGATCAGTGGTCGCCAACCCGTCGATCGCGATCGACTGGTCGATCTTTGAGACGTTAGGCCTACTTGTCGATCCCCCAAAAGTAGGCTAATACGAAAATGGAGAGACAAATATATTGTGCCTGATCAATGTCCAGTTTTGCAAGCGCATCTCTCTTTCTCTTCATTCAGTGGTTGTATGTTTTTAAGTTCTGCATTAATCTTTTCATGGCTGTATAAATAATGATTCCCTGGCCTGCGTGAGTTTTTAATGCGACTGTTATCATTAATCACATTTCATTGTGATGCGCGACTGCGCGTGATCGCTCTTCAGTGTTTCTAATGTCGGTGGTCAGTGATCAAACGCAAAATGAGACTCGCGCATGCACTGGCGTAACTGTCATTTGGAGGTCACTATACTGTTGCGGTGCATTACGCTTAAAAACAGTTTATTCATATGACATAAAAATGTCTGTTTGTTGGCGTTTTTGTGCTTTTACACTGGATGAGCAAGCAAGCGCCGCGGTTTCATACTGTCCGCGTATCTGCTGATATCCTATTTATGTTTTCAATTAGCCTAATATGATAGCCCATTCCATACTACTACCTTTAGCTATTTTATGAAACAGATACTTATTACCAAGACATTATTAGACGGGTAAAAGTAAATAGATAAATGATTTAAAATAAATAATTAATGTTGTTGTTATTATTAGGGCCTATTTATAACATTTCCATCTATATGATGTATTTACTTAATAAAAGTAAACTAAATAAATGCATCATAAAGAACAAATCTTTATACAGTAAATACCTAAATAATTAGGGTCTTGTTAAACTTATTCTAAACCTTGTTTTAATGTCAAGCTGTCATGTATGAATTAAAGTCCTTGAACTGGTGTTTAAATTGGTGTTTTTCACCTCATTATGGCACACTGAAAGTGGCAACTCTACATGTTACAGAGTTTGCTTAGTTGCATCTGAAAAGTGGAACAAAGAATTTCAGGTAATTCAAATAGACCCACAATTATAGACTAAATAAAAGGCCTCAAGCAGGAGGTTCAATCTGGGCTGTTTTTATTTTCAACTTTTTGAATGGTAGTTCTTGCCTTTCAACAATTCTGACGTCGGAGATCTTAGGCTCAAAAAGGTTGGTGACCACTGAGCTAGATGTTCCTTCAATTTGGGTGCCATAGCTCCATAGGCCTCTTTCAACTCTCTACTTCCTCCAACAAAGTTTGTGCCATTATTTGAGAAGAACTCGAAAGGCTTGCCTCGTCTGGCTATAAATCTCCGGAGAGACATCAAGAAAGCATCAGTGTCAAGACTCTCAAGTAGCTCCAGATGGAGGCATCAGGTGGTCATACATTTGAAGAGTATACCCCATCTCTTTTCGGTTCGTCGTCCTAATTTTACAGTAAATGGGCCAAAGCAGTCCATTCCTGTAGAATAGAAGGGGGGTTTACAAAGCCTTAGACGAGCTGGTGGGAGATCTGCCATCTTCGGGATGGTAGGTTGTGCACGCCACTTTTGACAGTCCATGCAGGTTATTTGATGCTTTTTTATGGCTGCTCTGCCCCGCAAAATCCAATACTGACGTCTGAACTCTGCCAGAACTCTTTCTGGCCCAGGATGAAGGAAATTGGCATCGTATTCCTTAATGAGGAGTTTAGTCAGCTGGTTCCCTGGTTGTTCCTCTGTTGTCTGTTGTTGATCGCGGAATGGGACCGGGTTGGACCTGCACGGTTTCGGCGGGTGGGGCTTCCTGGGTCGCGGCTCGTGGGGTCTCCCTGTTCTTCGTGGACGTTGCTCGGTGGCTTTGGTCGGGGTCACTGAGTGCAGCTATGACACGTCAGAGGAGATCTGGCCCTCCCGGCTGAGCCTGGTTTCTCCCGAGGTTTTTTTTTCTCCATTTATTCATCATTGGAGTTTGGGTTCCTCGCCACAGCAGAGCAGTGCAGTGTTGGCTTGCTCACCGGGAGACTGCATTTATTTATTTATTTATTCATTTATTTATTAGATATTATTTATTATAATAATCTTGCTTGGTCTATAAACACCATGCACTGTGCTGTGTTTTACGTTTCTGTGTTTTTCTTATTTGCTCCTGTAAAGCTGCTTTGGAACAATGCACATTGTGAAAAGCGCTATATAAATAAAATAAAATTGAATTGAATTGAATTGAAGCTTCGTCTGATTCTGGTGCAGAAGGCTGAGCCGCCCCGTGTAGGTACACCACTGTGGCCTTAACCAGGTCTTTCCAGGTAGAAAATTGATTAATGTCCGGGAGGTTTGTATCAGAACGTGTGCACAGGTGTAAGCAGAGTGTTGATTTCTTTAATTCCGTATCTGGGTCAGGTTTAGCAACTGGCATGGTTGGCCAGAATGCTTCGGACTGATGCAGGAAATCTGGTCCATGAATCCAACGGCATGGTGACGTTAACTCCCTCAAGGATTTGCCTCGGGTTATGTCATCAGCTGGGTTGTTGCCAGAATCAACATATCTCCAAGAATGAATATCTGTGAGGGACTGAATTTCAGCAACTCTAGTTCCTACAAAGACTTTATACCTGCAAGAGTCAGACTGA
The DNA here is from genome assembly GCF_024868665.1 of Triplophysa rosa. Classification (NCBI taxonomy): domain Eukaryota; kingdom Metazoa; phylum Chordata; class Actinopteri; order Cypriniformes; family Nemacheilidae; genus Triplophysa; species Triplophysa rosa. Next base: position 6,339,469 of record NC_079891.1, read on the forward strand.
AGCCAGTGAAGGACTGTGGTGGAATCTCACCAGAGTGTGACTTGCCTGATAGCAATTGTGAGCTCTGTTTGGAGGAGTTTAGCTATCTGTGCTCCAGTGAGTGCTGCACTCAGTTCTAGTCGTGGTATTGACATTTGTTTTTTAGGTGCTACACGTGAACGGGACAACACAAAGGAAATGTGTACCTTGCCATCTCTATCCTCTGTGCGCATATATGATACTGCTCCGTATGCTCTCTCTGATGCATCGCAGAAGATGTGTAGGTCTCTGGTGCATGTTTCATCATACTCTTGAGATGTAGTGTAGCATCTAGGAATCTCCAGCTGCTGTAGGTGAGACAATTCTTGTTGCCAGGTTTGCCATCTGTTCCGTAGGCTGTCAGATTCGATGAATTCATCCCATTCTACGTGATGCTTCCACAGATCCTGGATGAGTACCTTAGCTTGGGTGGTGAATGGAATCAGGTATCCGAGAGGGTCGTACTGCGATGCCAATACCTTATAGATATTTCTTAAGGTTGGTGGGAGGCTTTCCACTCGGTGGGATCTGTACCCCAAGGAGTCAGTTAGACAATTCCATCGTAATCCAAGTGTGCCCTCTAAGAGATCCTGACTCTTTTGGGATAACCACAGTTCACTGCTTTGTGACCTTGCTTCAGGTTGGGGGTGTTCAATCACTTCTGGTTTGTTGCTGGCCCATTGCCGAAGGTCAAACCCTCCAGAAAGGAGTAACTGTCGTAGTCCATTTACAAGAGCTCTAGCCTTCTCCGTTGTTTCCAGACTTTGAAGACAATTGTCTACATAGAATGACCGGGTTACAGATTCTTCTAGCATGGGATTGGTATCGCTACTGTCATGGGCTTTTTGTTGCAGTGCAAATATAGCACAACAAGGACTGCATGTTGTGCCAAAGGGCAGCACTTGCCACTCATAAATCTTTGGTTCCTCTGTTCTTTGCATGTTTCTCCAAATGAAGCACAAAATAGTCTTTTCCTGTGGCAGTAGATGAAACTGACGAAACATACCTTTTACATCTCCACTTACAGCCACAGTGTGTTGTCTGAATCGAAGCAGAAAACCAAGTAAGGATGGGCCAAGTATGGGACCAGGAAGGAGCTGATCATTGAGTGACTAATTCTGATGCTGGAAGGAACAATTAAACACAATCCTGTTCTTGTCGCTGTGCTCCACTATATGGTGTGGGATGTACCAGGATTCAGCAGATTTCTCTGTTTCCTGACTTGAGATTTCTGCTAAATAGCCAGCTTTCTGGAGTTTTTTCATCTCCATGCAGTATGCTTCAGAGAGTTTCGGGTCTTTGGCAAGCCTTCGTTAGGTTCTGCGAAGGCTGGCAAGCACTGCTTCCGTTGAGGCTTTAAGAGTTACAGAATTTGGACGTCTAAGCAGAGGCGTAGCATATCGTGTGAGGCCATCCACCTCTACTCTAGCGGTGTGGGTTTGAAGCAGTGTTAGCGCATGTCGGTCCTGTTTCGAATGTGTAGCCACAGTTTCATTAAGGTAGGGCAGGGTGTCGGTCTGCCAAAGGCGCTCAACATTCTTTATGAGTTCAGCATTCTGAGAATCTACAGAGATATGCAGACATTGCTGATTGGAGGTAGCTGTTTGGCTGTATCCCACAGGGCCTTGGAGAGTCCAACCTAGTCTGGTGTGCACAGCTATGGGTGCATTAACAGGGCCCATACGTACCGGCTTAACTGGCAATAGTAGGTGTGGCATGTCAGACCCAATTAATAGCAAGGGTTGGGCTCGCTCGATCTGTGGCAATGGTAAGGATCGGATGTGAGCATATTTGTGTTGGAGAGCAGCTACTGGATAAGTATGCTCGGAAAGTCTTAGATTCTCTGCTGTGAAGGCATGATTAATCTGGAACTTTCTAGATGGTCTGTTCAAAGGAGAGACAGCCAGGGAAACAGAGGCGCCATTTAGCTGGATAACATCTTGACTTAACGTGAGGGTTTCAGGCTCTGTGGTGAGGTTTAGCTGTTCCACAGCCTGTGGTAGCACAATGCTACGTTCAGAGCCATCGTCCAAGACTGCATATGCCTCCATAGTTTTGTCTCTGTTATGAAGTAGAACCTTTACTACTTTCAGCATCAAGAAGAACACTCCTCTGTGACTGTAGAGCTGCTTCATGGAGAATGGTCAGATGCAGCTCCTTACACGACTTACAGCCGCGCTTCAGCGTACAGTTGTCTGAACTATGTGTCCTTCCGCATTTCCAGCAACGCTTTCCATCAGTGATCCACTTCATTATCTGCTCCATGTTTAGTAGCTTAAATGTGGAACAAGAATTCAGGAAATGGTCCTTACTGCTGCAATAAGGACAGTATGGTTGAAACTTTGGTAACTTAACTCTCACTTCCCCTTGAACAGACGAGCTACTGTTAGCTGAGTAAAGGATTGAGGTGGATCTGTCTTTAGGACGAGAAGGCATGTGTAGATCCTTCTTAGTTGTCCTGGATACGTCACTGTGATAAAGTGCTGCTGCCCTGTTTTAAATACGCTTAGCCTGAGATTTCAGTTGCAACCATGCAGAGAATTCCAGAAGAGTGTATGTACGGTCTGTTCCCGTCTGGAGAATGCCATGGCTAAAACAGTACTTAACAAAGCTGTCACGATATGATGGCTGCATTTTGCTTAGAAGGCGATCAACATGAGATCCGCACCTTAACTCGTAGCCATTTGGACCTTCTAAAGTCCTGAGCATTCCTACCAAAGAGTGAATGGACATGGCAAAGTCATCGAATGCTTCAGCGTCTCTGAACTTAATGGCTGGAGCATTTAGGATAGCACCTAACTCACACTGGACTAACTGTCGCGGTTGCCCATATTTATCCTGTAGTGATTGTAGTGCAGCAGTGTAGGGCAGGGGATCATGCATGTATGCCTTTGCGAGCTTGAGAGCACTGGGAAGCTTTAAGTGTCCTAGAAGTACTTGATACTTGTATTGTTCACTCGGGTGCTGCTGGTTGTTCATGATATTATCCAGTGCCATTTTGAGCAAGGCAAAGTCGCTTTCACGTCCAGTTTCAAAGGTTGGGATGACAGGTTTACCATAGGCAGAAGCTGCTAACATCTCTAGGCCAGGTGGCTGGGCTTGAGGTACATATATAGCGGCCTGAGCTGGCTGGGCATAAGATGGCATAGATTGAGGGAATGCCATTCGAGGGTTTGGATGCCGTACTGGGGGTGCCTGAGGATGTCCTTCAGCCCCCAATTGTCCAGGAGCAAGAGGTGCTGCAATGGAGGGAGATACATTGACAGTAGGCATCTGATAATATGTTACAGTGGTAACAGGAGGGGTTGGTTGCACGGAAACTGTTAATGGGTACATGGGTAGAGGTACTGTAGGAACTGATCTAGGCTCTAAAGTAGACTGAGCTGCTGCCTGAGGAGGCGATGACCATGTCACGACATTGGGCTGGGGCTGACATGTCTCTGGAGTGAAGTTATAGTCACAGGAGTAATTCACAGTTGTCAATTCAGCAGATGGCACTTGTGGAGCTGAAAGCAGTAACACTGATGCCTCAGAGCTGCACAAAACAGGATGCGGCATGGAATGAATCTGCATTTCCTGGGCAGATGATATAAGGAAATCACCTACTGCAACTCTCTGTTGAGGTGGGCTTATGTCAGGTTGTGACTCAGGTGAATTACTGTCGTTACTAGACTGAAGTCCAGATTTACTCTCATCATGGGCATCCTGCGTAAGGAGAGAGGTGACTAGCTTTGCAACCTCCAGGGCATTTTGCGCCTTCTTGAGACGACGGCGTGTCTCAATCTGTTTCGCTAATGCTTCTCTAGCTTTAAGTGCATCTCTGGTTTGCTCATCAAGTCTCTGACATTCTTTGTCAGCTGTAATGTCTTCTTCACACTGGCGTCGCATTTCCTCCAACTCGAGAGCCTTCACTTTCTCCTCCAACATCGCTGCTTTAATGTGTGAAAGAGCATCCCTTAGAGATCTGCTGGCTGTACTATGTCGAGATCTGAATGTAGATTCAGAGGCTGTGCCAGACGAATTTGCTTTGGAGGAGCGTTTAGAATGTTTCTGGGAAGAGGCGTCAGGCGGGGGTTGTGCGTAACTTAGATGAAGTGGGAGCTGGACATCATAATCCTCAAGGTGTGCTGGAAGATGTCTCTCTCTTTTGGTGCGTGGTCGGACCGTAGGATCTGCAGAGTTTGCTTCATCAGGATACATTTCTACTGAAGTACATCCGGCTCGAAGGACCATATACGAGCGTATGTGATGCTCAGGGGGCTTCAGTGGTGTACTAGTAGAAATGGTGAGAGGGGTTTCCGATTAGAGAAACGAGAACGAGAGATTTCCCAGTCGAAGGCTTTATTGGGATTATTACTGAAGGCGTAAAGTATTTGCTTGCATATGTGTGGTCTACAATAAACAGAAAAAACAGAACACAACATTAAGTTATATATTATAAACGATATAAACCAGCAATATAAAGTATTACAATGATACAAGGAAATTATGCAGTTTACAATAAGTAATAACAACAAACCGGGTTGCTAGATGTTGAACAATTTAACTGCTGCATGCTACAGCTAGCATCAGCCTAAATTATAAACTCACTCAGGTTTGTATTTAAACAGTAGCATTACAATATAAGGACATAAATATTACTCGCACATCTAAATGTCACTACAGAAAATGCAACAGTGAGTTAGCATCGGACCCGCTACAATGCTCAACATGAAATGGACGTACATTTAAAGTTTAAACAATATGATTGCTACAATCTGTAAGCGACTGTCAATAATACACAAGATTTACTAGAGGAAGTATTTCAGGGCCCGAAATACAGCCATCATCTCGAGGCAATTGATGTGCCAATCAAGAAGTTGACCTCTCCAGACCCCCTGGGCTGGACGGCCATCTAAGACCGCGCCCCAGCCCGTGAGGCAAGCTTCTGTCGTTAACATCTTGCGACGACAACACGGACCGAGAGTGGGACCTAAAGTCAGAAACCGAGGTCTGAACCACATAGAAAGGGTGCGAAGCCCCTGGCGCGTCACCCTTATCTGCCTCTGGGGGTTGGCCCTTGGATGAAACCCCCTGGCTCTGAGCCACAACTGAAACAGTCTCATATGCAGGAGGCCCAGAGGCATCACTGTGGAAGCCGCCGCCATGAGACCTAGAATTCTTTGAAAGTGATGAATAGTGACTTTCTGGCCTAGCCTGATGCTCCTCAGGGTGCTCAGGATGGATTCGACGCGTGCTGGAAACAGTTGTGCCTGCATCGCAGTCGAGTCCCATATTATCCCTAAATACGTTGTATTTTGCATAGGGGAGAGAACGCTCTTTGTCGCGTTGAGTCTTAACCCGAGAGCTTTGAGATGAGCTAGGACGACATCCCGATGTCGAAGCGCTAGCTCTCGAGACTGAGCTAAAACCAGCCAGTGGTCTATGTAATTCAAAATGCGGATGCCCTGGAGTCGCAGAGGAGCCAGAGCTGCATCCATGCATTTCGTGTATGTGCGAGGTGACAAGGCAAGGGAAGCTAGGTGTAGCGAGGAAGGCGGGACGAGAGCTGTGGGGCAGGAAGGCGGGGCCGGTGGCGTGAGTGATAATGAGTATCAGCTGTACACGCACCGGTCCCGCATGCCTCACGGGGAGCTAGGGAGCATAAGAGGACGAGCGACGGGACTGCCGACGAGAGAGGACCGGGCCCGGACATGAGTTGAGTTTTCTTTAAGTTTTCTTTATGTTTGTGTGGTCGGCAGTCGACCGTGAGGTGGCTGCCGGCGTTTTACTTCCGTGTTATTGTTTGTTTATTTTTTATTAAAGTTTATTGTTTAAATGTTTGCCGGTTCCCGCCTCCTTCCTTCCTGTTCCCTTGAACTTTGTTACACTAGGTAAATCGTGGACAATTGTCCATTCATATAGATTGCCCGGTCGACTAGGCAGACGAAGGGCTCGTATACCTGAATTTGACACCAAATTCTCGATCACCCTTATTATGATTGGGACTTTTTTCCCTTATCGGAGTTTACGGGCCGTTTTCCCGGAGAGGCATCGTACGGACACCACAAGGGGTGGCAAAGTGCTGCGGGCGTGGACCCTCGCGCCACAAAATGCCTATTCATCCCCTCACCACCTAATCTTCATCACCGCATCCACGAGGAGCAGTGCCTAGACTTGCTAGTTTGCTGCCCCTTGCTGCCTATTCATGGCGCGACACCCAAAAGAAGCCAAAACGTCTCGCTCGCCACCCTTGCGTCCGCAGAGCACCTAGAGTTGGTAGTTTGCTGCCCCTTGCTGCCTATGCGTGGCGCGACATCCAAAAGAAGCCAAAACGTCTCGCTCACAGCCCTTCTTTCTTTTTTCTCTCCCTCACGGCCGTGGCGCCCCCTAGAGGAGCCGGGCGTCCTTCATGACCTTGCTTAGGGGAGGTTTCTGTCAGAAAGACATCGGATACCCGAGCCAACGCGCGAGGGGGTTTGCGGACCCATACAGAACCACTAGAGGCAGGGAGATGTATGTAAAATAAGAAAAAATATTTAATTTCACTTCCCGACCAAGCCCTATCGGTATGACGTCGAGAGTCACGTGACGCAACTTTCTGTAATGTTTCAGGCTCCTGGGGCCTCCGCGGCCCGTACAGGAGCCTCTGACACCTGCAACATATCCTATTTCTCTCATAGGTGGCTATCGTACGATGACCCCGGAACGGCCAGGGAGTTTTCAAGTGACCCAGATTCAAATTCTATAGCTCCTCGCGGCCCCCTCATTCGGTTCCCAGAGTTTGAAGTCGGTACGGCCTTGTTATGTAATATAGTGCACGTTTTGGGGATGTTGTGGGCCGTTTATTTTTCTGGAATATTTTTTGTGATTTTTTTCGAGCACTTGCCATACAGCGAGGGGCATGGGCCCCAAGGTTTTTGTACAAAATAAAGTAGAATATTGCTGAAAATGCTGGTCAGAGATTTATTTCTGTGAAAACTGCATTTGTATAACACATGAGCATTTTGACAGCCTGAAGTGTGCAAAATACCAATACGGGGCGCTTCTAGGATACATATCTGTAGGTTTGTCACAAGAAAATGGGTTTACAGTATGAAAAATTGACCGTTTACAGCATTGTCCACCGTTAGCCTAAACGGCTACTGTCAAATAAGTTACGACTGGGACTTCCGGTGGTTTTGCTGAGTCACAGGAAGTCCCAGTCGTAACTTATTTGACAGTCGGTCGGTAGGCTACTAATGTACAAAACACTTTTCACACAAGAAAAAGCAGTAGAAAATGTTCTCTAGGTTCCAATAAGCCACTCTCTCGGTATGTGAAACAGGGGCCAACAGACTACCAGAATATAAAGTTTGGGGCCCCTCGATCCCACTGCGGCTCAACAGCTGCTGTCGACACTCTTAACCTATCCCATTCCTTTTCATAAGCTCATGATGGACACATGGGACAGAAAGGTCTGATCGACCTGCAATTCACGTATATGCCTCGTCACGGGGCCCTGGGTCGTGTTCTGGAGTTCCGCGCCCCTCGGACCTCGTTGACCTCTCACTTTGCCCAAAAAGACACCAGCAGCCTACATATAGGTTGCGAATGTACGCTCTAGAATACAGGGGTCAAAAGGTCACAGGGTCTCAATACTCGCCACGGTATACCGTGGGGTATCACAAGCTGGGGTATCGAGTACCGTGGTTCTCGGTCACCTCGAAGTATCTTATTCTTGAAAAAAGATTGAAGCCTAATTTTGTTCAGTTTGCTCATTCAAGAGGGTCTTTATGGCTACAAAAACGAAGAAGCCTGCATGAGAGACTTTTTCAAACCGCACTATGAATCTTTTTCCACGGTTCTAGACAGCCACCCTCACGGTATGTTTAACAAGGGCCTACAGACTACTAGAATCTAAAGTTTGGGGCCCCTCGAGCACCCGGGGTCTGAACGGGAGCCGCCGACACTCTTAACTTATCCCATTCATTTTCATAAGCTCTTGATGGACAATTAGGGTTGGGGTACAGAATGGTCTGATCAACCCGCAATTCACGTATATGCCTCGTCACGGGCCCCTGGGTCGTGTTCTAAAGTTCCGCACCCCTCGGACCTCGTTGACCACTCAGTTTGCCCAAAAAGACTCCAGCTACCTACATATAGGTTGCGGATGTACGCTCTAGAATACAAGGGTCAAAGGGTCACAGGGTCTTAATACTCGGTACGGTACACCGTGGGGGTCTTCCAAGCCGGGATACCGAGTACCGTGGTTCTCGGTCACCTCGAAGTATCTTATTCTTGAAAAAAGATTGAACCTTAATTTTGTTCAGCTTGTTCATTCAAGAGGGTCTTTCAGGCTATGAAATGAAGAAGCCTGCCACCATTTTTAAGCATCCGAAGCACATCTATGAGCCTTAATGCACTTCATTGGGAAGGGCTAAGACTCTCATACACTCTACTGTTGGATAAAGCTATAGAACTCCTTACTTAGGCTTATAATGACCCTTAATAGGCTTTGTCCATTATTTACCTATGAGGGTCCCATTAAATAAGTTACACATGTATTGTCATTTTGAGCATAATAACCATGTTACAAAGCTGTAATAAACAGGTAATTGCCAAACTGAGTCACACACACTTTTGGAACGGCCACCCATAGGTAGCTAATGGACACACCATTTTTAAGCTTCTGGAGCACAACTGTGAGCCTTAATGCACGTCATTGTGAAGGGCTAAGCCTCTCATACACTCTACTGTTGGTTAAAGCTATATAACTCCTTACTTAGGCTTATAGTGACCCTTAATAGGCTTTGTCCATTATTTACCTATGAGGGCCCCATAAGATAAATTATGACTGGGACTTCCTGTGGTCACAGGAAGTCCCACACGTAACACTTTTGGCGCGGCTCCCATAGGTAGCTAATGGACACACCATTTTTAAGCTTCTGGAGCACAACTGTGAGCCTTAATGCACATCATTGTGAAGGGCTGTGACTCTCATACACTGTACTGTTGGTTAAAGCTATATAACTCCTTACTTAGACTTATAATGACCCTTAATAGGCTTTGTCCATTATTTACCTATGAGGGTCCCATTAAATAAGTTACTTATGTACATGCCACACGTAACACTTTTGGCACGGCTCCCATAGGTAGCTAATGGACACACCATTTTTAAGCTTCTGGAGCACAACTGAGAGCCTTAATGCACGTCATTGTGAAGGGCTGTTCCTCTTATACACTCTACTGTTGGTTTAAGCTGGATAAATCATTGCCAAAGCAAACGAGCCACTGACAGGGGTCTTACTCTGTCTACCTAATTTTGGGCCCTTCAAGTGAATCGCAGATGTGCATTGTGTCGATGCACACCGCGCTTTTCTGTGCACGTTCGACTCGAAAGTCAAAGAAAAGGGCTTTGGGCTGTTTAAGCGTGTGTCACACAGCCGCTGGGCTCAAATGAGGCAGTCAGCTCCGAGACGGGGTCCCCCGGGGCGCCGGGTGGCGTCCGGGTCTTCGGGCAGGCTTCGGGGGCGTCGGGCAGGACTCCCTCAAGTTTAGGCTGCAAAGGGGATGCGTAGGCGTTCTGTGGATGGAGGCGTGGCCAGCGGGAAGCCCCACCCAAAATAGGTTACAAGGGGCACGCGTAGGCTTCTCGTGTACGTCGGGGTCCGGAGCCGGCCCGTAGGCTGCAAGGGGGATGTTTAGGCGCTCTTCGGGAGGCCCAGTCGGAACCTGATCGGCGCGCGTGGCTTAGGCTGGTACCGTACGTCGAGTCGCCCCCTCGTGGTTCTGCCCAAGAGAGCGCCTAACCCTTCGTTCCGTGACTCAAAAATTAGGCACTTTGGGCCTTTTTCATGGGTCCCCCGGGCGTCTCCGCCGCCCCATGACGCTTCCGTTCGATCGCGGGCGCTCTCTCCTTCGTTGCGGCACCACCGGGCGACCTGGGAAAAATTTGGGGGCGTCGGCGCGCAGCGTCCATAACTAGCCGTCCGTCGCGTGTCAACTAAGTTACACGTTACGTTTGATGGCCTTAGGCATGCAAGGCCGAATGGAAGAACCCGATACTGGTAAGCTTCGCTCCCGAAAGCGAACCTCAGGAATTTCCTGTGTTGTGGCAAGATCTCTATGTGAAAGTATGCATCTTTGAGATCGATAGTTACGAACCAGTCGTGTGACTGAATTTGAGAGACAATCATCTTGATTGTCAACATTTTGAATTTGTGCGTCTTCAGGTAGCGGTTTAATCCGCGAAGACCTAGAATCGGACGCAACCCCCCATCCCTCTTGGGAACTAGAAAATACCGGCTGTAATAGCCTGTCTCTCTGTCGGGTAGGAGAACACGTTCTATGGCTCCTTTGTCCAGCAGAGCTTGTAATTCTTGTGCCAACAGATGCGCTCGCTCCGGTTGCACGGAAGTTGAAACTACGCCGTTGAAACGCGGAGAGCAATATGCAAATTGAATCCTGTAGCCCTTGGCTACAGTCCTTTCTACCCATGGAGAGATACCTGGCAGTAGTTTCCACGCTGCCAGCTTCTCTGAAAGGGGTATCAATGTTGACACTTCGACTTGTTGGGGAGATGCAAAATGCCCGACGTCCTGAGGTCTGGCAGGAGACGACCGAACATTTAGCATTCTTTTTGAAACCGCTAAGCCCCGAAACGCCGGCGGCGGCGGAGATTGCAAAGTGGCCCTGTGAGGGTGCCGAAGAGGAGCCTCTAATTTCTCTTGGAATTTGATGCACCCCTCCCCGGGGGGGGCACACCCCCACAGTCCCGGGCACACATGTCTCAGGATCTCTTCTTTTTAGAAGAGATGAAGCGCCTCAGGTCCGACCCTCCCGAGGCGGCCTGAGGGGAGTGGTGGGCTGCTCCCCTGCCTCTGCGAGGGGGGGCGCGATTCGCCACACTCTCCCTGATGGCCTCGCGCCTCAGGTAGACCGGACCCACCCGAGACTGTGTGCCTGGTCGGGACTGGGGAACTGGTCCGGAGTGGGTGGCCGACACTCCGGACGCTTGAGCATGGCGGCGGAGATACCTCACGAACGCCTCCTCGTGGCGTCTCGCCTCCCGGAACCTGGTGACCAAATGTTTTCCTGTAAGAGCATTGCATTAACAACGCAAGGTTGTGGGTTCGATCCCAGGGATTGCACATGCCTATGTATAAATGTATAGGATAAAGCAATGTAAGTTGCTTTGGATAAAAGCGTCTGCCAAATGCGTAAATGTAAATGTGACCACGGTGTTCAACGCATCACTAAAGAGTCCGGAAGGCGAGATCGGGGCATCAAGGAGGAACGCTCGGTCCCTGTCCTTGATGCCTGTGAGGTTTAACCACAGATGTCTCTCAGTGATGACCAGTGCAGCCATAGAACGGCCGATGGCACGGGCCGTCTCCTTGGTAGCACGGAGAGACAAATCTGTGGCCCGGCGTAGCTCTGAAAACGCCGTCTCATCAATCACCCCGCCAGTGCTCACGTCATCAAGCAGGTCAGCCTGGTACGCCTGCAGAACCGCCATGGTGTGCAGTGCAGCACCAGCCTGACCCGCTGCCTGAAAAGCCTTAACCACCAGCGCAGATGTAACTCTGCAAGGCTTGGTGGGGAGAGAAGGCTTTTTCAGGGACGACGATGTCCCAGGGGAGAGATAGCACGCCAGCATCTCTTCCACACAGGGCACCGTCGTATACCCCCGTGGTTTCACACCAACGATAGTAGAATAAATCAACGTCGATGGCACGAACACACGGGAGGAGTGAGGCTTCTGCAACGAGCGAGATAACTCGCTGTGTAGATCCTCAAAGAAAGGGAGAGCCCGATGTTGGGGCTCATCCCCCCGGCCACCCGACAGATATCTGTCGTCAAGTTTTGATCCCTTGGGGGCCTCTTGTTCCTGCAGCCAGTCGAGCTTGAGGCGGTCGACTGCTTTGGTTACAGCATGTATGAAGGTGTTATGGTTTTGATTTTCCCTGATTGCATGAACACTGATTCATAGTTTGGATTCATGGTAAACTCCAAACATTAAGGTTAAGAGAGTTCACCCAAAATTGAAAATTCTTTAATCATTTACTCATTGTTTTGTCATTCCAAACCTGTATGACTTTCTTCTGAAAAACACAAAAGAAGATACACTGCCCGTCCAAAAAAAGTCACCACCTGGATTTAACTAAACAAATGGGTAAGAGCCTCCCATTGGATTGGAGGTCTAGGTTTAGCAACGTTATGTGCCCAATGAATGAGGTCAGTTGACAACCAGAATATACTGAATGACCAGATTATTCCATTAATTAGTTTTTTCTTCCCTGATGGCACGGGCATATTCCAAGATGACATTGCCAGGATTCATCAGGCTGAAATTGTGAAAGAGTGGTTCAGGGAGCATAAGACATCCTTTTCACACATGGATTGGCCATCACAGAGTCCAGACCTTAACCCCATTGAGGATCTTTGGGATGTGCTGGAGAAGAATTTGCGCAGCGGTCCGACTCTCCCATCATCAATACAAGATCTTGGCAAAAAATTAATGTAACTCTTGACGGGAAAAAATGGACATTCTGGACATTGCAAAAGCTTATCGATACGATGCCATAGCGAATGTGTGCCGTAATAAAAGCTTAATGCGGTCCAATGAAATATTCGAGTGTGTGACTATTTTTTAAATGTAGTTTAAACATATAGATTAAAACACCATAATCATATTCTGTGGGTCATTTATCATTTTATTATCATTTTAATGCAAGTACAACAAGCCAGATCAGATCACACATTACTTGCTCCTACAATAGGTCAATTATTTCATTAAAAACAGGACACATTATTTCTCCATCCAATCACATCCAGGACATTTCTTTGGTGATAATCACATATGAAATCATTGCTTTATCGTTACGTTTATGGACTTTAGATTACTTAGAATTTACTTTTAAAGAAACAATATCAGAAAAATATTTTCAACTTTGGGTAGTATTGTTGGATGGACCTTTGTGGTACATTGCAAACACCGAAACAGCTTTTATCGTGTGATCGAGATTAATAATCTACCAGTATGTCAGATGGGTGATGAATACAAACCTCATTCCTTATATCACCATTGTGAACTATTATTGAAACAAGAGTTTATCCTAAAATGACTTTCATGAATAACTTTAGAGGGTCTAAACTGTGTTACACGTTCTCTGGCAGCAGCTGATTCTTTGTATAGGCATAGAGTCACGACTGCTTTACATGTAGATTTAACACGCGCAACACCGGAAAATATAGGTCCGTATTTTAATATGATGTGTAATGATATGCATTTTCGTTATATTTTTACAAAATATTTCCATTACCTGTATGATGTAGACGTAATCTTGCTTAAGGCGCACAGACTCCACATTGTTTGCGTCTTGCTTGCGTAATCTTCCTTTTGGCACACAAGCATCATTACTGCCACTCGCTGGACAAACTGTGCATTGCACCCGAAATTGCTCGTTTGTGGTAAAAAATTCCAGAAACAATTCCAGATTTAGGGGGGCCAGTGGGGTGCCAAGTGTGCTGACCCTCTGGCCCCCCCTAGAACCGCCCCTGCTTTTGTGTTTCATGTTAGCAAAAGAAACATGTCTCAAGAAGAAACACAAGTTTCTTAGAAGAAATTATTTTGTTGTTTAAAATACTTAAAAACAGCTTTTTAACAGTTTTAACAGTTAAACAGGAATAGATTCAGTCATAAACTTCTGTCTGTACTTAATGAAGTGCTAAGTACTGTATATTGTGTATTCTAAAACACCATTAGGCCTGCCAACAAACCACCAACTTGGTAAACCAAGTCTGTTTTTGTATGTGCAAAAAGATGCTCTATTGTGACCTCATTTCTGTTAGTATCTGAATTTTTTTGACCACACCAAAACTAACAATACTGCTTAACCACTGAATTGAGATCTATTGCTAATGATGAGTTATTAATCCAGTAAATGAAAGGGTATATGGTGTACAATCGGGTAATGTTTTCAGAACATTTTGAAATAGTAAAAGTGAAAGCGTTTCTTTGCCATTGACATTTGTACCTTCACTCATGTTTGCATTTTACAATAGGAACAATGATTCTTATCAGGTCATGAATTGGTCTCATGTGGCTCTGAAATCAGATTCATAACATTTTTGGTGTTTCTTTCTATTGGTTTGATTAGCTTCATGACATCTGCACTGACACATATGAACACAGATGTTGATGTGACAGAGCATTCTGCTACCAACGTCCTGCGTGCTAACGGATGTTGTGGTGGGTGTCTTTCAATACGTACAAAGCACAGCATACGTACAAAGAGCTTGTGCTTTTATCAGACTGTTTTACAAAACAAGTTCAGCAAGCTCAGAAGTTACACCTGCTGTAAAATCTGGCTGATGTATTTGTACCCTCTCTATTTGTATTTGTTTTCTTTTCAGTGCAAACACAGGCAAAGAACTTCTAAATTACCTCCATTTTCTGGAAGCATTTTGTGATAAAATCTGTCATTTTATGTCTTTAGGCCAGTGGTTCTCAAACTGGGGACCGTGGCCTCCTGGGGGACCCCAAGATGGTTCCAGGGGGCCACAGATTTTTTGGCATTTTAGAAATATTAGATATCTATCATACATTTTGTGCAATCAAACATCAGAAAAACAACGCCACCAACCAAAAGAATTGATGTTTTAGCATTGTTTAACTGAATATTTTCTTGGTTTAATTAAAATTTTAAGTTTAAGATTATAAGTCTTTGTTTGGGGGGCCGCAAAGCAATGCACGCTACACAAAGGGGGCCTTACAACAAAAACATTTGAGAACCACTGCTTTAGGCAACATGGGGGTTGGGCCACCGATTCAAGAGATAAAACATTCCTGTCATGAATTTATAATTGTATCACACTTGCCTATTTCTCATTTGATAATAAATATGCCTGAACGTCTTAAGGAAGTTCTGCAAGATGCTGTAAAAATGGTAAACTTTATTAAAGCAAGGCCTTTGAATTCTCGTTTGTTTTCTGCATTGTGCAATGAAATGGGCAGCGACCACGTCACATTGTTACTACATACTGATGTACGATGACATGACGAAGAGTGGCTTACAATATTGGCCTATCTGGGTGATGTTTTTTCCCGTCTGAATGAGCTGAACATCGGATTGCAGGGAGTTGCCACAACCATATTTAATGTACAGGACAAAACTGAGGCCATGATCAGAAAGTTTGCTCTCTGGACTAATTGCATTAACGAGAACAACACCGAAGCCTTTTCATCATTGCATGATTTTTTGCTAGCAAACAAACTCAGCCTTACTAACAGCGTTAAGCGTTACATAATGAAACACCTTTCTGAGCTGTCTTCGCAGTTGCGCAAGTACTTTCCCGAGACAGACAATTCAAACACCTGGATTCGCAATCCATTCTCTGCAAACAGCACAGCGCACCTTCCTGTTTCTGAGTGAGAGAGTCTCATTGAAATCTCTATAAGTGGCGCTTTGAGAATTGACTTCGCACAAAAATTACTGACAGACTTCTGGATAGCTTTGCATGCAGAGTATCCTGCCTTAGCCGATTGCGCTTTGAAAACATTACTGCCCTTCTCCACAACGTATCTTTGCGAGAGTGGGTTTTCAGCACTTGCCCACATAAAGACCAAATATCGACACAGACTCTGCATAGAGAATGATTTGAGACTCAGACTTTCTCCGATACAACCAAACATCACAGAGTTATGCAAGTCATTTCAAGCACATCCACCTCAATAAACAGTGAGTCATTTGTTTATATATGAGTCATATATCATTTATTGTTTGATAAAAGAAAATTACATGTATTTAGAATGCAAATAAAAAAATGTTTGAGACCACAATTGTGGCTGTAAGAAAGGGGGTATGCAGAATGATGTTAAATCCCTGGGGGGGGTATGCCATTGTAAAAAGTTTGGGAACCACTGCACTAGACCGACAGGAACATGTACTTGGGTGAGATCCACTAGACCGACAGGAACATGTACTGTCAGGGGTGTGGGGGGGGGAAGAACCCAGGGGCAGGCAGCAGCGGTGAAGGGGTTAACACAGATTTATTAAATACAAGACAAAACACCCACAATGGGGAAAACTATAGCAAAACACGAACTAGGGACACAGTAACAAAAGAAGAATTCAAAAGAAAACACTTCCCACGAGGGGGCAAAAAATAAACTAAATACAGGGATCGACACAACGTCTAACAAACATGGAATAGGGTAGGCAAGGCAAGGCACAAGGCAAGCCACAACGCAAGGAGTACACGCACGTAAATAGCAACACGCAAACAAGCACACAAGCACAACGAACAAACACAGGACAATAGACACGAGGGTATTATATAGGGAGACAAACAAAGGATAATTAACAAGGGACAGGTGTTGGCGATGAAACACTGATGGAAAGCTAACGAGGAACGAGAGGGCGGGAACAGGGACGAGGACCGGAGAGAGGGCATGCAAGGCCGAAAGGGTCAAAATCTCTCTCTCCACATATAACCTAAGGCTTTGCCATGACTCTGCCACAAGACCAAGAATAGACATGACATGATGAGGCAGAATCATGACAGAAGCCCCCCCTTAATGAACACCCCCAGGTGTTCACCAAGAGGTAGACTAACGGGACAAGACCGACTGGGTGACAGACAAAATCCAACAACACATGGTAAACATAACTAGGGGCAGACAAGCAAGGATGACAAACGGGTTGGGGTGGGATAATAAAAATAACAAACAAGGGAGGGGGGAGGAGGAGCCATAAAGTCCATGGGGGGACAGTCTTAGTCCCTGGGGGCGCTCAAGGGTGCGGAGTCCTGGGGGACTTAGTGGGGGAAATCCTGGGGGGAACTGCCGACTGGAATGTCGGCCGGACAAGGCTGGGCGCCGGCTGGAAGGCCGGCCACACAAGGCTGGGGACCTGCTGAGTCGCTGACTGGAAGGCCGGCTGAGTCACTGGCTGGAACATCGGTCGGAAGGCCGGCTGGAACATTGGTCGAACAAGGCTGGGGACCAGCTGAGTCGCCGGCTGGATCGCTGGCTGGAAGGCCGGCTGGAACAGCTGGGACACCGGAAGCACCGGACTGGACACCGGACTGGACACTGGACTGGACACCGGACTGGATACCGGACTGGACGCCGGCTGCAATGGACTGGACGCCAGCTACCTCGGACTGGACGCCGGCTGCCTCGGACTGGACGCCGGCTGCCTCGGACTGGATGCAGGTTGGAGGAAGGAGGTGAAGGGCGCAGCAGGCTCCGGGTTGGAGGCCTCCGAAGAGGACCCCAGGACTCTCGCCTTCCCCACTTGCCACCAGGGCTGGCTGGTGGTGGAGAGGCTGCAGGGGGTGAGGCGGACGGTGTGGCAGTGTCTACAACCCCAATCTGCAGGGCACGACCCTCCGGGATCGCGGCCAGCGGAGATGGGTAGCTGGATTCTGTTGAGACCCTGGACTCCGATCGGTACGTGGTGTACCGCCACACGACGTCGAAGTCCAGTGGTCTCAACGACCTCATCTCTGCCCGCAAAAGAGGGTCCCTGAGACCGATGTTGAAGATCACGGCCAGTTCCGCCTCCCCGAAGACCACCTCCTCTGGAGGAGGCGAGCTTGACAAGACCGTGTGGCGTCCATCGCTACCTGCTGGGTTCAGCTTTGGCTTCTTCATTCTGTCAGCGGTGTGGGGGGGGGAAGAACCCAGGCGCAGGAAGCAGCGGTGAAGGGGTTAACACAGATTTATTAAATACAAAACAAAACATCCACAATGGGGAAAACTATAGCAAAACACGAACTAGGGACACAGTAACAAAAGAAGAATTCAAAAGAAAACACTTCCCATAAGGGGGCAAAAACTAAACTAAATACAGGGATCAACACAACGTCTAACAAACATGGAATAGGGTAGGCAAGGCACAAGGCAAGGAGTACACGCAGGGTAAATAGCAACACACAAACAAGCACAACGAACAAGCACAGGACAATAGACACCAGGGTATTATATAGGGAGACAAACAAAGGATAATTAACAAGGGACAGGTGTCGGGGATGAAACACTGATGGAAAGCTAACAAGGAACGAGAGGGCGGGAACAGGGACGAGGACCGGAGAGAGAGTATGCAAGGCCGAAAGGGTCAAAATCTCTCTCTCCACATATAACCTAAGGCTTTGCCATGACTCTGCCACAAGACCAAGATTAGACATGACATGATGAGGCAGAATCATGACATGTACTTGGGTGAGATCCACTAGACCAACAGGAGAAGCATACTGGGGGAAGTCCTAAAGACTGGCGAGCAGTCCCTTGGGAGGCAGAGTTACGTGACAGACGGGGAAAATCCTCCAGATCCGTCAACCCAGCCAGACGGGAGACCAGTATCCCTGAAGCGAGGGAGACACTGCAGGCAGACAAGAGGAAGACACCATGTGGCAAACACAGCACTGGAACCTCGAGATCCCGACCAGGAACCGCTTTGCCGCCCCTCTGCGAGACGGAATGCAACGCTGTGGTCATCGGAGACTCAATCGTCCGGAACGTACGCGCTTCCTCCACTAAAGGTAAGGTGCGCACTCATTGTTTTCCTGGCGCCCATGTTCTTGATGTCTCTGCGCAGGTACCTGCGATCCTGAAGGACGATGCTAACGTCGGAACTGTCATGCTGCATGCGGGGGTGAATGACGTCAGGATGCGGCAGTCGGAGATCTTGAAGAGGGACTTCAGGAGTCTGATTGAGACGGTACGCAACGCATCGCCCACGGCGAGGATCATTGTATCAGGGCCGCTTCCTACCTACCGACGAGGGAATGAAAAGTTAAGTAGACTATTTGCTCTAAATAAATGGTTGATGTCATGGTGTATTGAACAGAAGCTGCTCTTTGTTGATAATTTTGATCTGTTCTGGGAGAGACCTAGGCTCTTCCGCCCTGACGGCCTGCATCCCAGCAGCATCGGAGCGGATCTTCTGTCTGACAACATCTCAAAGACGCTACGCACCGCTTGACTACGTCTCCCAACGGTAAGTCAAAACTTTAACTGTAGTCTGTGTTCCTCCCACTCATCTGTTATAAATGTTACTGCTTCCAAATGCATAGAGACTGTGTCTGTCCCCCGAAAAATACTACAAAATAACAAAATAGCCAAATCTCAGAGAAAAAATCTAATCATGATTAAACCTGAGGACAATGTAATAAACGACCAAAACAAACTCATAAAGTTCGGCCTACTTAATATTAGATCACTAAATTCAAAAGCAGTTATTGTAAATGAAATGATCACAGACAACAGTTTTGATATACTTTGCCTTACCGAAACCTGGCTTAAACCAAATGATTATTACGGTCTAAATGAGTGTACCCCACCAAGCTACTGTTATATGCATGAGCCACGTCCGGTTGGTCGAGGTGGCGGTGTCGCAACAATCTTTAGAGACTTTCTTACTGTAACTCAGAGAACGGAGCATAAATTTAAATCATTTGAAGTGCTTGCGTTGAACATAATTGTTCCAATTGACAGTAAAAAACCATTGCTTTCTTGTACGTTGGCTACAGTGTATAGACCCCCTGGTCCCTACACTGATTTTCTGAAAGAGTTTGCGGACTTCCTATCGGACCTATTGGTTAACGTTGATAAAGTACTAATTGTCGGAGACTTTAATATCCACGTAGATAGTGCTAACGATGCATTAGCAGTGGCGTTTACAGAGCTATTACACTCTTTTGGAGTAACACAACACATCAATGGACCCACTCATCGATTTAATCATACACTAGACTTGATTATATCTCACGGAGCCGATCTAACCAATATAGATATTATACCTCAAAGCGACGATGTCACTGATCACTATCTTATAACATGTACACTGCGCACTGCAGAAATCAGCCGTTTAACTCGTTATCGACAGGGTAGAACAATTACCTCGACTACTAAAGATAGTTTCGCAAAGAGCTTGCCAGATCTGACTCCTTTAATAACCATACCAATAAATACAGAATCGCTCGATGACATGACCAGCAAATTGGGCACTATTTTCTCTAATACATTAGAAGCTGTCGCACCTATGAAGTCAAAAAAGATTAATGAGAAAAACGCAGCACCATGGTACAATAGCACCACTCGCGCCCTTAAAAGAGAAACACGTAAACTGGAGCGCAAATGGAAACAAACCCAATTAGAGGTCTTTAAAATTGCGTGGAAAGAGAGTGCAAACTGTTATAAAAAGGCACTAAAAGCAGCAAAGGCTGAGCACCTCCGTAACCTCATAGAAACTAACAAAAACAATCCAAGGTTTTTATTTAGTACAGTTGCTAAACTAACAAATAAACAGACTTCACCTGACCTGGGTATTCCGCCGCACCTTGGTAGCAATGATTTCATGAATTTTTTTACAGAGAAAATCGAAAACATACGAGACAAAATAGTAAAAACTCAACCTCCAAGTCTGTCCTATAAATTAGTACCAACCATCGCCCCAAAAGAAAGGCTACAGTGTTTTTCACCTATAAAACAGGAAGATTTAATTAAACTTATTGCAACATCTAAACCTACAACTTGCTTATTAGATCCCATACCAACTAAATTATTAAAAGAGTTATTACCCGTTGCAATTGAGCCCATTTATAACATTATCAACTCGTCAATTAATCTAGGCCATGTCCCAGGACCCTTTAAACTGGCCGTCATTAAGCCTCTTATCAAGAAACCAAACTTAGACCCCAATGAACTAGGAAACTATAGACCGATTTCAAATCTCCCTTACCTGTCTAAAATACTAGAAAAAGTAGTGTCCACTCAGTTGTGCTCTTTCTTACAAAATAATGACATACACGAAAAATTCCAGTCAGGCTTTAGACCGCATCATAGTACTGAAACTGCGCTCGTTAAAATTACAAACGACCTGCTTATAGCATCAGATAAAGGTAACATCTCACTCCTAGTCCTGCTCGACCTTAGTGCTGCGTTCGATACTGTAGACCATAAAATACTTCTAGATCGCTTACACAATTATACCGGTATTCAGGGACAGGCACTACAATGGTTCAGATCTTACTTATCAGACAGACATCAATTTGTCCATTTAAATGGGGAATCATCAAATCTAACGCAAGTAAATTATGGATTACCTCAGGGATCGGTTTTAGGACCCTTGCTATTCTCCATATACATGCTGCCCCTTGGAAACATTATTAGAAAACATGGAATTAGCTTCCACTGTTATGCAGATGATACTCAGCTATATATCTCATCAAGACCAGATGATTCCTTCCAACTATCCAAATTGGCAGAGTGCATCGACGATATAAAGCATTGGATGACTTGTAATTTCCTTCTTTTAAATTCTAATAAAACAGAAATATTACTTATCGGACCAAAGACATGTGAGCAGAATATTTCGGATTATAACCTGCAAATTGAAGGCTGCACTGTTACTGTCATGGTTCTGCCTCACCTAGTCTTGGATTTCCTGGTCCTGAGGCAGAGCCATGGCAAAGTCTTTGGTTATGTGTGGAGAGAAACATATTATTGTCCTTTTGACAATAATATGCGTTCTCTCCAGTGTCTTGTCATTGACCCCGCCCCTCTCATTTCCTGTATTGTTTCCCGTCCGTGTCTAATGTTTCCCACCTGCCCTGTGTAATTATCCCTCGTTTGTCTCTCCTTTAAAATGCCCTCTTGTTTCATTGTCTTGTTGCTCGTGTATTGCGTTCAGTCTACGTTGTGCTTGTATACCTGTACATGTCCCGTGTGCCTTGTTCCTTGTGCTTGTGCGTTTACTGTGTTGAATAGTTACCTTGTCTTGTTTGCTTTTTTTTGGTTTTCCTTTCCCTGCCCCTGGACATTGTGTCGTGAGTTGGTTTTGTTATTTTCTAGTTTTGCCCCATCGTGGGAAGTCTTTTGTTTGTATCCTTGTTTTGTTACCGTGTCTGTTTTTTCCCCATTGTGTGAGTTTTGTTTGGTGTTTTTTTGTTAAGAATAAAAGCCTTTGGTGTTAACCCCTTCACGCCTGCCTGCATCTGGGTTCTTTTCACTGCCGTTCGTGACAGAATACACGAGCCACCACCGAACCCAGCAGGCAGCATGGAGGAGACGGACGAGGCGTTTAGGAGTCGCCAGCCTCACACCTTGTTTGGCTTTCGCCAGAAAGGCACCCCCGTGAAGACCTTCGCCATGGACTTCCTCTCCACTGCGCGCCACTCAGGGTTCGACGAGGCGAATCTTCAACAGCTGCCTCGACGAACCCTTTTGAGCCTGAGGAGATGCGCAGGTTGAGGCCCCTGGGCTTCATAGATCAGCTCCAGATCGCGAGGAGTCCAGGGGACTGTCCGTGGCGGGGTCTTCTACGGGGTTGGCGACGATCCCGGAGGGCCAGACCCTGCAGCTCGGGGTTGTGGGCCTCTCCACACCCTCCACCTCGTCCGATGCAGCCTCTCCACCACCGGCTAGCCTCCACGGCAGGCGTGGACGGAGGGAGTCGTGGGACTCCCCGTCCGACTCCTCTAGCATGGAGCTAGTCGTTCTCCCCACCGCTTCCCAGCAACCGGCCACATGTCCTGTGGGCCGGTCCAGGCAGAAGAAGCCAAGGAGGGGGAAGTCCAGTCCGGTGCAGCCGGCATCCAGTCCGGTGCAGCCGGCATCCCAGCCGGAGCAGCCGGCATCCCAGCCGGTGATCAAGCCGGTGTCCAGTCCGGTGCAGCCGGTGTCCAGTCCGGCGCAGCCGGCGTCCAGTCCAGTGTCCAGTCTGGTGCAGCCAGTGTAGTGTATCTCGGGGAAACTATGAGTTTAACCACAGTAACATATGTATAATTAATTGTGATTAACCATTAACTATTTTATACACTTTACCTGATGCAGCAGAATTAATAATAGTGACAGACTAAATGTACTCGTCCAGCAAGTGATCAGCAGGTCGTATATTAACTCTAAGAAATATTACTCCCCTGGCCTGGAAAAACAATATTCTTACTGTAGTACAGTACCACTTCATAAATCTTAACGAAATCAAGCAGTTTAAGTGACCTTGATATGTGATAAATAAACACAGAAACAATGGATACACATGCGGTTTATTTATCTACACTACAGGGGAACTAAAACCAACTACTAATAAAGAAACAAACACTAACAAACAAACATACAACGTAAAACCAGTAAAGAATGAAAGAAATAGATAAAGCAAAGAAAAAGGCAGTATTAAATCAGCTATTCACATCTGCACGAACCATCGAGGACAAACTCCTTATTTAAAAGGGGCAAAGCTTATACGCAACTGGTTAGCAATAGTTCAGATACTTGCATTGGCTTCTTTGTTTCTCGGGACACGTGCTGGCGCACGTATCAAAGGGTCCTGATGCGTTCAGAGCGGGCCGTGAGTCCGTTGATTTAGCTTGAAGAAAAACTGCCTGAAGAAACTGTCTCTGAGGAGAGACAGGTCTCGAGAGGTTGAAAGAATACAAACGAGCGAACGCGCATGAGCGCAAACGCCCACGAGTGAACGAACATACACAAAAGAGCGAGCTTTCCTGCGTGTTCAGGTGTTTTAACACAGAGGGTGTCACGCCCCTCCAAGGTGGGCGATCCAATGTGATGAGATAGTTTTGGGCGCGAAAACATGTTTCTTTGTCCGGCACACTAACTCATTTGCATTTATGATCGCCTGGGAGTTTGGAGCAGGAATAGACTTAGAATAGAATAAAATGAGTATGGTATAAACTACATTACTGTGCTATACACCATATTCTAAGACATGAAAAGGGAAACACGTAGATATGAAACATGAAGGGGTTACAATTACATTGACCTGTAGTTTGGACAAGAATGTAAATATACACAGAATACCACTAAGCACATATGCCTTTGAGGTTATAGGTGAAGGAGAATAACATAGAGACAAGCATACAATGTGGAGATTCATGTGTATACACTTTAAACCAGTCTTTTGTGGCTAAGGAAAGAGAAAGAGACATTCTTTTGGAAGAATTCTTTTGAGGCTCTCAGTCCCTGGGGGCCACATGGCTTTTCTCACTTTGGTGAACAGTCCTGTCCTCCCCCAAGAACCTCCTTTGAAGTCTAGGGGAGAGTATCCGAATCTGTCCTGGTTTAGATGAAGGTGTTGAGAATAGGACATTTGGGCAGACTTGTTGGTGCCTGGTCATAGTCCTGCTGAGAGGTTACTGTGTTTTATGATCACAGATGGTAAACTTTGATCCGACCATACCCTACACCGGCGTCCAGTCCGGTGCAGCCAGTGATCCAGCCGGCATCCCAGCCGGTGATCCAGCCGGTAATCCAGCCGGCGTCCCAGCCAGTGATCCAGCCGGCGTCCAGTCTGGTGCAGCCGGCGTCCAGTCCGGTGCAGCCGGCATCCAGTTCGGTGCAGCCGGAATCCAGTCCGGTGATGCACGTTCATGCTCCAAGGTATGTTTAGCGAGAGTATTTCCTGAAGGTTACCCAGAGAAAGCAGTTAAAACATACGTAATACTAGACGACCAAAGCAACAGATCGCTTGCAAGATCCGAATTCTTCAATATGTTTGGCCTTAAAGAGGGTAACGTAGCCTATACTCTCAAAACATGTGCAGGCACGGTCGAGACGTAAGGCAGGCTAGCAAGAGGTTTTCAAGTTAAATATTTTGATGGAAGCTTAGTCTTACCCTTACCAAAACTTCTAGAATGTAACGAGATCCCAGACAATCGCCATGAGATTCCCACTCCAGAAGCAGTTAGCAAACACAGACACTTGGAACACCTTGCAAGGTATATTCCAGAACCTGACCATCAGGTTCCCATTCTTCTCCTGATAGGCAGAGATATGATCAGAGTCCACAAAGCCCATAAGCAAGTGAATGGGTCTGCAAACGCCCCCTTCATGCAAAAGTTAGATTTAGGATGGGTAATTGTTGGCGACGTGCCTTGGAAAAGTCCATAAACCTACCTTCGTCCAAGCCTACCATACAAATATTATGGAGAACGGTCGGCCTACTTACTTCCACCCGTGTCCTAACAATTTTATTGTAAAACATACACCTGGAAGACAAGCAGAATGGGATTTATTTCAGGTAACAAAGGACGACGAGAATACAGCTCCATCTATTGAGGACAGACTCTTCCTGCAGATCATGGACAGGGAAGTCTATAAAGATGAGGAAAATTCATGGGTCGCTCCACTTCCGTTTAAGCAGCCAAGACAGCATCTCCCCAACAATCGTTCACAAGCTGAGGAACGCTTCAATTCACTTCTACGATCCTTTCGGAAGAAGCCCGAAATGGAAAAGGATTTCGTAGCCTTTATGGAGAGACTGTTTCAAAATGATCATGCAGAGATAGCTCCTCCGCTAAACTGCAAGGAACAGTGTTGGTATTTACCTTCTTTCGGCGTATACCATACAAAAAAACCTTCCCAAATCCGAGTGGTCTTTGACTCAAGCGCTCAATTCAAAGGTGCATCGCTAAACAAGATCCTCTTGACGGGTCCAGACCTCAACAATAGCCTCATCGGAGTCCTCGTGCGTTTTCGAAAGGAGATTGTCGCCTTTACGGTAGACAAGATACAACAAATGTTCCACTGCTTTAAAGTTCGATCCGCAGACAGGAACCACCTCAGGTTCCTCTGGTTTCACAAAAACGACCCTGAGAGTGAGGTCACCGAATACTGTATGAAAGTACATGTGTTTGGGAATAGTCCCTCCCCGGCGGTCGCCGTCTATTGTCTTCGTCGCGCAGCTCAAGAAGGAGAAGAGGAATTCGATCAGGATGCCAGAGAGTTTGTGGAGCGTGACTTTTATATGGACGATGAATTAAAATCTGTGCCATCCCCAGAGATGGCGATTGATCTACTGAAAAGAACACAAGACATGCTGGCCGGGTCTAACTTGAAGTTGCATAAATTGGCCTCAAACAGCAAGGACGTTATGAGCGCCTTCCCATCAGAGGATTACGCCAACTCATTTAAAGAACTGGACCTAGGCACCAGCTCACTTCCTATGCAACACAGTCTCGGCTTGCTTTGGAATCTAGACACAGACTGCTTCACTTTCCACATCCAAGAGGATGAAAGGCCTTACACCCGACGGGGACTGCTGGCAGTAGTAAACAGTCAGTAAGATCCCCTGGGGTTTGTGGCCCCTATCACAGTTCAAGGCAAAATGCTACTAAGAGAGATGACAGAAAATGCTACTGACTGGGATGTACTCTTACCCTCGAGCAAACAAAAGGTATGGGAGGAATGGAGAGACTCCTTGCAACAACTGCAGCATCTTCAAGTTCCAAGAAGCTATGGGCCCACATCGTTGTCAGAAGCCCAGTTCAAAGAGCTCTGTGTGTTTTCCGACGCTTCAGAGAAAGTGATAGCAGCGGTTGCTTACCTCAAAACAACTGACCCACATGGTATCTGTCATACAGGATTCATCGCAGGCAAAGCAAGGCTGGCGCCACAACCAGAGCACACTATACCTCGTCTGGAACTCTGTGCAGCCGTTCTGGCTGTGAACATGATGGAAACTATTACGTCAGAGATTGCTATCAAATTCGATGAAATTGTCTTTTACACGGATAGTCGAGTGGTCCTTGGCTATATTAATAATGAAAAGCGCAGATTTCATGTGTACGTGAGCAACTGTGTGCAGAGAATCCGCAAAAGCACCAATCCAGAACAATGGCATTACGTAAACTCGCAGCAACACGACCCGTAGCACCCGCTAAACTGCAGGACACAATCTGGTTCAGCGGACCAGCATTCTTGCGGCATCCAAGAGCAGAGACATGCCCTAGAGAGAACTTTGCACTCGTTGACCCCGACAGAGATTCAGAAGTCCGTCCTTAAGTAACAGTGTTGCATACGACTGTTTCAAAACGCTTAGAACACTTTTCGGACTGGAGTCGTCTGATCAGAGCGATGGGAAAGCTGATTCATATCGCACAGTCATATAAGCAGGGCCAAAGCAACACTTCACAGGCATGCAAAGGATGGCATTGTTGTAAACTCCCTCTCAGTGCTGATACAATGCTTCAGAGCACAGAAGTCGTCGTACGAGAAGTACAAGAGGTAAATTATGCTGATGATGTGCAGTGTCTCAGAGAGAACAAACCACTTGCCAGATCTAGCCCACTTAAAAAACTTGATCCCTTCATAGATCAGAGGGGTCTGTTGAGGGTCGGAGGCCGTCTGGTCAATGCAGATCTAAGTGCTGAAGAAAAGTGGCCCCTCATCATACCTGGTAGAAGCCATGTAGCATTACTTCTAACACGGCACTTTCATGAACGGACGCAGCATCAGGGCCGCCACTTCACAGAGGGAGCGATAAGATGTGCCGGTTATTGGATAATAGGAGGCAAAAGATGCGTGAACAGTCTTATCCATTCCTGCATTACATGCCGCAGGCTCAGGAGGAGAAGTGAGGCTCAAAAGATGGCGGACCTGTCCCCCGACAGGCTCAGCGCAGTGCTCCCCTTCACAAACCTGGGTCTGGATGTGTTTGGCCCTTGGTCCGTTTCAGCTCGCAAGACTAGGGGCGGCTACGCAGAAAGTAAAAGATGGGCAGTACTATTCACATGCCTAAGTATCAGCACTGTCCATATAGAAGTGATTGAGTCCCTTGATACCTCTACCTTCAACAATGCCTTAAGGAGGTTTCTAGCCATCCGGGGTCCTGTGAAACGTATCCGCTCCAATAGAGGGACAAATTTCATTGGAGCCTGTAAAGACTTGCAGATCCCTTCCAACATGGATGAAAAGGCAGTGAAACAGTTTCTGTCAGACCACAGTTGCATATGGACATTCAACCACACATGGGCGGTACATGGGAGAGGATGATTGGCATTGCTCGCAAGATCTTGGATTCGATGCTGCTTTAGATGAAATCCTCCAAACTCACACACGAGGTACTCTCCACTTTCATGGCTGAAGTCTCAGCTATCATGAATGTACGAAAGCCCAATAATGCCCCCTACTGGCACATGTATTTATGTTGCCTTTACGAGGTGAGGAGTCCAGACATGCCCGGGCAGGTAGGCGGGGCTAACTTATTCCTACCAGAACCCACAGAATTCGCTGTGGTAAAACAAGCTGGACTGCTGCGTGTGAGAGGCGTGTGAGTGATTGATTAAAAAGTAAGTTCTATGTTTACATTTCAACTACCTCCGGGAGTTACGAGGCTACCATGTCCTAGTGCGGGTGGACAACACTTCAGCAGTCTCGTACATAAATCACCAGGGCGGTCTGTGGTCGCGCCACCTGAACAAATTGGCCCAGCAGATCCTGCCTTGGGCAGAGGGCAAATTCCTGTCCCTCAGAGCGATTCACATCCCAGGGCATATGAATGTAGGAGCAGACTTGCTTTCAAGACAAGCTGTGACGAACGGGGAATTGAAACTCCACCCCGAGATAGTCAGACAAATCTGGGAAAGATTTTACACAGCAGAGGTGGTCCTCTTTGCTACGCAGGAGACAGCGCAATGTCCCCTCTACTTCTCTCTGACTCATCCAGCTCCTCTGGGTCTGGACGCGATGGCCCATGCATGGCCCAGACTGCGTCGTTACGCATTCCCTCTGATAGCTCTGCTCCCGGGAGTCCTGGCGAAGGTCCGTCAACAGGGGTCTCGCCTTCTATTGGTAGCTCCCCATTGGCCAACCAGAGTCTGGTTCTCGGACCTAGTATCTCTCCTCAATGACTCGCCATGGGTGATCCCAGTCAGGAGGGATCTCTTGTCTCAAGGGCACGGGACAATACTTCATCCCCGTCCCGAGCTCTGGAATCTCCATGTCTGGCCCCTGAAGGGTACCAGCTGAGAGGTGTTGGGCTTCCGCCTGATGTAGTAGAGACTATTCTGAGTGCTAGGGCTCCCTCCACTAGAAGAAGCTACGCCCTGAGATGGAGCGTTTTTGACAGATGGTGCATGGCACACCATGCAGACCCAATTCACTGCCAGGTTGTTTCAGTGTTGGAGTTTCTGCAAGAGAAACTGCCCTCAGGAACAAGCCCCGGTACTCTCAGGGTTTATGTGGCCGCCATTTCGGCCTGCCACGCCCTGATTGATGGGGTTTCTGTGGGAAAACACCCTTTAGTCGCCCGCTTTCTTCATGGAGCGAGGCGGCTGAGGCCTCCTTCTAGACAGACAGTCCCTTCATGGGAGCTATAGTGCTCGAGGGTCTGGTTGGCGCCCCTTTCGAACCTATGGAGTCAGCACCTGTCAGGCTTCTGACCCTTAAGATGGTTTTTCTAACGGCAATCACTTCTCTTAAGAGAATTGGAGATTTGCAGGCGCTCTCAACCTCGCCCTCCTGTTTAATTTTTGCCCCTGGGATGGTCAAAGCTATTCTGCATCCTCACCCGAGATATCTGCCTAAAGTTCCGTTCTCCACCGTGCATCCGGTTGTTCTTGAGGCTTTCTACCCTCCGCCGTTCACGTCGTCGGAGCAGGAATGATTACACTTACTGTGTCCAGTACGTGCTCTTCGAAATTATGTCCACCGCACCAGCCAGTGGCGTATATCAGAGCAGCTTTTCATATGTTATGGGTGACGCAACCGTTGGGCAGCGGCCACAAAGCAGACTATGTCACATTGGGTGAGGGATGCTATCGCCCTGGCCTATGAGGTGCGTGGTCAAGCTTCACCTCTAGGAGTCAGAGCTCATTCAACAAGGGGGTTTCATCTTCTATGGCCTTAGCAAGAGGTGTCCCCTTGCAGCAAGTGTGTGATGCGGCAGGCTGGTCCTCTCCGCACACATTTGTGAGATTTTATAGTCTGGATGTCCATGCTACTCCAGGCGCAAGTGTCCTGGAGTCTACATCCCATACTCACTTCTGAGAAATCCTCTCGGCTTGTGCACACACACCACACAACCTTGGGGGTGTCCAGACACTTCCAGTGCGGCGACATTGGTATTCTCGTTCCCATAGCGTTTGAAACGCAGCATCAAGTGTAGCTTTTGAAAGGGAACGTCTCGGGTTACTTGGCTGTAACCCTGTTCCCTAAAAAAGCGGGAACGAGATGCTGCGCCTCAATGCCACACTGTAGGCGTGCCCGGACGTCCTTTCAGACAAAGTTGAAGCCTGAAGTATTTATAACCTGCAGGTGCTGGTGTAATCAGCCATGTCACCTGCCGAGGTTATTTAAAGCCAAAACATTTTTGGCGTGTTTGACACATTTTTGGCGTGGCTTCACAACCGGTCGAACAAAGACTGTTCTCCCATAGCGTTTGAAACGCAGCATCTCGTTCCCGCTTTTTCAGGGAACAGGGTTACAGCCAAGTAACCCGAGACGTACTGCTCCCTTTATGGGTAGATAAGGTACAAATACATTTTAAATAATGTTAAGAGGTACAGCAGGTGTAACATTTGAGTGTTGGTTTTGTAGCTGAAAACAAGCTGATGAAAGCAAAAGCTCTTTGTCTTACCATCAACGCCAATCACACATTTCCTCTCTTTGCCAAGAATTCGCTATACATTAAAAATAATGATCAAAGATGCTATAAATACAAAGATATAAATTGACATGTTTTAACGTAAGAGCATTTTTGAAATAGTATTGTTTAAATGCAAACATGTGTAAACATTTAAAATGACCAACAAAACATGCCATGACGAAATACCTCCCCTTACACTTTCGATTTCTTCTCTTGTTTGTTTCAGTTACTGTAGACTAAAAATGTAGGCTACTGAAAACCTGATTTTACACTATACATGCCTTTTCATTTACTTGATTAATACTGTAACTCATCATTAGCAATAGACTGTCAGAAAAAATGGTCAAAAAACGTACCCAAGCTGTCACTGGGGATTTACCATTTCAAACCATTTCCTTTGCACCGCAACTATGCATTTTAATACCTCAGAAGTACGTACTGGTACCAAAGTTTACATTTTTGTATCTCAAGTTTACATATTGGTATACACATATAGGGACCTGTCACGGAATGGCAGGAAAGAACCCAAGCGCAGGCAGGCAGTGAAGGGGTTAACAGATAATATTTATTCTTTTACAAAAAACACGAAACAAAAACACCCACAATGGGGAAAACTAAACTGAGATATATATACACAAAACAAAGACTTCCCACGTGGGGGCAAAAACAGCAGGGAACAAACTAAAACCAAACATGACAAAACATCAAAAAACACGGCAGGGCAACTAAGGTAAAAAACACAAAAACTCACAGCTCCAGGACAGGGCAAGAAACAGGCATGAGAACATGAACGGGTACACATCAAACAGAACACAATGAACAATCCAACAGCACAAGACAAAGAAACATGAGGGTATAAATGGAGAAAACAAACGAGGGATAACGAGCAGGGGCAGGTGTAGAACATCAAACACTCAGGGAAAAATAACGAGGAAACGAGAGGAATGGGGCCAATGACAAGACACTGGAGAGAACGTATATTATAGTCAAACGGACAATAATACGTTTCTCTCCACACATAACCAAAGGCTTTGTCATGGCTCTGCTACAGGACCAAGAAAAACCTGACTAAAGAAGCAGAGCCATGACAGAAGCCCCCCCTTTAATGAGCACCTCCAGGTGCTCACCAAGGGGTAGACGGACGAGACAAGCAGACTGAGACAGACAGACAAGCAACAACAAAGAGAAACAAATCAAGGGCAGACAGACAAGACAACAACAGGGATTGGGTGGGACAATAAAAACAACAAACAAGGGAGGGGGGGGGGGCCAAAACAAGGGCCCATAGGGGGCAGTCCATGGGGGTGGGGAGATAGTCCCAGTCCCCGGCTGCGCTCGAGGGCGCTGAGTCCTGGGGGACTTAGGAGGAGTCCTGGAGGGGACAGTCTTTGGCCCTGGAGTTTCCCAGGGACCGGCTGGACAGGGACCGGCTGGAAGGCCGGCTGGACAGGGCTTGACGCCGGCTGGAGGCCGGCTGGACAGGGCTTGACGCCGGCTGGAAGGCCGGCTGGACAGGGCTTGACGCCGGCTGGAAGGCCGGCTGGACAGGGCTTGACGCCGGCTGGAAGGCCGGCTGGACAGGGCTTGACGCCGGCTGGAAGGCCGGCTGGACAGGGCTGAGCCGGCTGGCAGGCCGGCTGGACAGGGCTGACGCCGGCTGGACCCGGACTGGACGCCGGCTGGATCCCGGACTGGACGCCGGCTGGATCGCCGGCTGGACGCCGGCTGGATCGCCGGCTGGATCGCGGCTGGACGCCGGCTGGACCGGCTGGACCGGCTGGACGCCGGCTGCACCGCTGGACGCCGGTGCAGCTGGACACAGGACTGGACACAGACTGGACAAGGCTGGACACAAGACTGGACACAGCTGGACACAGACACGGACAAAGACTGGACACAAGGACTAAGGAACACTAGACACAGGACTAGACACAGGACTAGACACAGGACTAGACACAGGACTAGACACAGGACTAGACACAGGACTAGACACAGGACTAGACACAGGACTAGACACAGGACTAGACACAGGACTGAACGCCGGCTGCACCGGACTGGACGCCGGCTGGCACCGGACTGGACGCCGGACTGGCACCGGACTGGACGCCGGCTGCACCGGACTGGACGCCGGCTGCACCGGACTGGACGCCGGCTGCACCGGCCGGGAAGGAGACCACGCTGCCCGCCGTTGCCTCTTCTTCTTCGCCTAGCCACCCGCTGGTGGTCGGGTGATGGAAGGAGGTAAGGCACGGCTGGCTCGGCTGGGACTCCTCGGAGGTGTCCCCAGACTCCCTCCTTCCTCGCCTACCTCGTAGGCTGACTGGTGGGGAGGCTGCAGGGGTTGAGGAGAGCGGTGTGGTGATGCCCACGACTCCGAGCTGCAGGGTCTGGCCCTCCGGGATCGTCGCCAGCCCCGTAGAAGACCCCGCCACGGACAGTCCCCTGGACTCCTCGCGATCCATCGCGATCTGGAGCTGGTCTACGAAGCCCAGGGGCCTCAACCTGCGCATCTCCGCAGGCTCAAAGGGTTCGTCGAGGCAGCTGTTGAAGATAACCTTCAACTCCGCCTCGTCGAACCCTGAGTGGCGCGCAGTGGAGAGGAAGTCCATGGCGAAGGTCTCACGGGGATGCCTTTCTGGCGAAAGCCGAACAAGGTGTGAGCCTGGCGGCTCCTAAACGCCTCGTCCGTCTCCTCCATGCTGCCCGCTGGGTTCGGTGTTGGCTGTTGGATTCTGTCACGGAATGGCAGGAAAGAACCCAAGCGCAGGCAGGCAGTGAAGGGGTTAACAGATAATATTTATTCTTTTACAAAAAACACGAAACAAAAACACCCACAATGGGGAAAACTAAACTGAGATATATATACACAAAACAAAGACTTCCCACGTGGGGGCAAAAACAGCAGGGAACAAACTAAAACCAAACATGACAAAACATCAAAAAACACGGCAGGGCAACTAAGGTAAAAAACACAAAAACTCACAGCTCCAGGACAGGGCAAGAAACAGGCATGAGAACATGAACGGGTACACATCAAACAGAACACAATGAACAATCCAACAGCACAAGACAAAGAAACATGAGGGTATAAATGGAGAAAACAAACGAGGGATAACGAGCAGGGGCAGGTGTAGAACATCAAACACTCAGGGAAAAATAACGAGGAAACGAGAGGAATGGGGCCAATGACAAGACACTGGAGAGAACGTATATTATAGTCAAACGGACAATAATACGTTTCTCTCCACACATAACCAAAGACTTTGTCATGGCTCTGCTACAGGACCAAGAAAAACCTGACTAAGGAAGCAGAGCCATGACAGGGACCTTTTTTAAAGGGAACCGCCCCAGTGCAGCTTGTCTTCATTTTTCAACCATTTTTTTCTGACAGCGATCCATTTAGACACTGGTTAAGCAGCTAATGTTAGTTTTGATGTGGTGAAAACCAATCTGATTCTAACAGAAATGAGGTCACAAAGCAGCATACCCTATAACAGAACCAAAAAGCAGAGTTGGTCGTTTGTTGGTAATACTGTTTCAAAGTACACAGTATATTTAATGCTTGATTTAAAGAACAGACATTTACGTATTTAAATAGCTTTTGACAGTGCTAATTATGATTGTTACTTAGTTGACAAAATAAACTGTTATTAAATATTTTAGACTAAATAATTAACTTAGTGATTATTTACTGTTATCGCTAAAGAAATGAGCTTGATGCAGTTAGACAGAGAACTTTGAGAACTATTAGCAACAGTGAGATTAAGCAGTCAAAACAACCAAGCTTCCAGTGTTGCAATAGTTTGTGACAGGCTGTTTAAAGCTAAACAAATATATTAACTTGCATTACCTTTGGAAGCTCTGACTGACAAACCTGATAGCCAATGTGTCATTTTGCCAATATGGTGGCTGAGGAACCCCAATATGATTATAGAAATACATAGCATATTTATACCTTATCTTGCTTGCTATTATCAGAGAGACATCTCATGAGTTGTGTGTCCCACTTTCATCACATCCATTTAGAGGGTGACACGGGAGTGGATTTTCAAACCTCTCCCATCCCACTCACACAAAAAAATCCCGTCCCATCCCCATTCTCACGAAAAAACTGGGGGGAAATCCCATCCAAATCCCGGAAGAATGATTCCCATTACCTCCCACTCCCGTGTTGTGTTTATTTAACGTTATTTACCTGATCTTGGTGTCAGCAGGTCTTTATGCGACGCGGAAAGGGTTCAAATTTCGCGCGTTCGGCGCTAAATAAATATATTAGAGGATATGGTAGCAATATCATCTAAATAAATTTCCCTGAGTGCATGTGATGTGTAAAGCTCTGATATGTAGACACGCTGCTCAATTTAAACAAAATGAAGTGCATGGCTCGCTGTCCGGATAGAACAAGGCCGCGGTACAGATCCGAATTTGGTGCATTACCACCACCAACTGTTATGCTGGGTTCACACCAAACGCGAACAATCGCGTTCCACGCTCGTTATTACTTTCGGGAAAAGTTTGTTATTTTTATAAAGAAGCTAAAAGCAACTTTTAGGAAAGTTTAAGGCCCTGTTTCACAGACAAGGCTTAAGGCTAGTCCCAGACAAAATGAATGTGTGACCTGTCTTAACTGAATATAACTTGCCCAGAAATATCTTAAAATTAGTGTTGTTAATCGATTAAAAAAATTAATCGGATTAATCACACATTTTCTGTGATTAATCACGATTAATCACACATAATAATAATATTTTAAAATATACTTTTACATTTTAATAATTTCACATTTTATCTTCAAATTGATGTAGAAACAACATATTTCTTTAACAGCGTTAAAACATTTTGATATTAGTATCACGCACTAAAACTGGAAATTCATTAGACGGACAGTTTTCTATCCCTTTTAAAACAAACTGACATATTATTTCCAGTATTTAATGACGTTTTAGTACAGCAATCCAACCAGTTTTCCAACCACAACTTGTCATTCAAAGTTGTACCAAGTCCAAAGAGAATTTCAGCAATGTAACACAAACAGGTAAATCAACTAACGTGCGAACTAACCTACACGCTAACCGTAGTCTAGGAAACGCCCTGATGTGTAAGGATATGGAGCCTATATCTACCAAATATACATTCAGTCAAGAGTTACTGTGTCGATTTCTTGTGCTGGTTTATACAACAGTCTGTTTTCATTCAGCCATGTTAAGAAATGGCCAGCGCTTCTCTGTGGATGCTGCAATGTACCCAAACCGCACAGGGCACAACTGCTTGCACACGTGTTACCAGTCCACTCAGCCTGCCTGTGATGGCTTTCACTCCATCAGTACAAATGCCTACACAGTTTGTCCACTGAAGTCCATGTGATGTTACAAAGCCATCTAAAACTTTGAAAATCTCCTCTCCAGTTGCTCTGCCTTCCAACGGTTTGCAAAAAAGTATATCTTCCATAAATGAACCATCATAAATATACCGGACATATGCCAGCAGCTGAGCCAAACCAGCTACATCCGTTGATTCATCGATTTGTAAAGCGTAGAATTCGCTGGATTTTATGCGAAGCAATAGCTGTTTTAAAACGTCTTCTGCCATATCAGCGATGCGACGTGAAACTGTGTTGCCTGATGACGGCATCTTCTGTATTGTTTTTTGGCCTGTTCCCCAAGCATAATACCCGCAATATCAGCTGCGGCAGGAAGAATTAAGTTCTCCACAATAGTATGGGATTTGCCCGTTTTAGCCACTCTGTAACTCACCATGTAGGATGCTTCCAGTCTTTTCTTATTAAGGTTTTCTGACGCTGTTATAAGGGCCTTACTACTCCCGAGTTGTCTTAACTGTCTTTCGAAAAACTCTTGCGGTTTATTTTTCAAAGTCACATACTTTGTTTCTAAATGCCTGCGCAAAAACGCTGGCTTCATTCAGTTATGAGAGAGTACTTTTGCACATATAACGCACTGTGGTTTGGGATTTTCGTCACTGCCAATGTAAGTAAATCCATATGAAATGTATTTCTCATCATATTTATGCCTTTTTGATCGTCTTTCTGTGAACTGCTGAACCTGAGTTGACGCTGTAGTCTCCGATGCATCGCTATCTGTGTCGGTGTCAACCGGAGCGGGTGGTTGATTTACACCTGCAGCTGAAGTGCTGTTGGAGGGACCCGGGGTGTGGTCAGAGGACTGTGGATCAATCGAGCTGCTGGGAGTCGTTTTTCTTTCTGTGGCTGCGGGCCTAAATCTTTGCAACCACTTATCCATTTTAATTTAACAAGCAGTTGTTGCTTCGTTCCAAGCCGCGTGCAGTCGAATTACATGCGGTACGTAAAGACGTGCACTTACGCATGAGTGGACGCATATTTTTTGATTGGATGTCATGAATTTGACCTTTTATGGCACTACGTGACTACTATTTTGCTGTGTGTACACTAGAGGGAGCACGTCTTTATATTTAGCTTGTGAGAAAAACATGACTGGTTGATTGTCAGGTGCGTTATAATTAAGTAAACAGTAGATTTCAGGATTTTGTTCACGTACCCCTGTTTGGGAACCACTGGTTTAGTGGATCTCACCCAAGTACATGTTCCTGTCTGTCTAGTGGATTTCATCAGATTGTTTTTTCCCTGTCGTTTTGCGGATTATCCAAATACGGATTTCGGTTGGTCAAGAGGACGTTTTGTCCTGTGGATTTCCTTCGCAGTCTGGAGGACTGCAGCGATGTCCTGATAACCCAGCCTTGTGACTTTTCGAGCTTTTCTTGTGGAATATTGTGAGCTCTAAGTGATATTTGTCTGGCTCTGCCTAGTGGATTATTGGACTACTAGTTGTGGATTACCTTTTTGTTATTTCTTTTGGGATCTCACCCAGTGGACTCTCGGACTCTGTCAGAGCAGATATTTGACTTGACCATTGTGGATTACCATTCTGTTTGACTCTTTTCGGAATCTTGCCCAGAGAATCCTCTGGCCCTGCTTACGGATTGTCTGCGGCGAGTGGGCGGCAGGCAACGGTGCCTCGTGAATATCTGTGATTTTTCTCACTGGATACTGCCACCTTTTCCCCCAGTCATTGTTGCCGAGCGCTCGAGCCTTATAGCCCAATACCCCTGACTCTAGCCCGGTATCTCTTCCTCTGCAGAGGGTGTGTCCTATTGGAGCCACTAGGCTGCCTTTTTTCTTTGCTAATTCTACACTGTGGTATTTTCTGTGAGGTGCTTAATAAATCTGTTAAACCTGCTTTTTACTCTTGAGTTTCCCTGACAATATAAAACACGGTCAATTTAAGAACAAAGCAAAGTCAATGTTAATGTTACATTAGCTATGATAATTATACAATATAACAATAATTAACAACATGTTTAATTGTACATGAAAGTCGGCTGAGACTGTTTTGCGGGCTGTGCGTGGTATTCTGTCCCGTGGGCTCATGGGATATAGAGCATCTCAAGTATCCGTCGCTGAGTACTTCTAAATCTGGGACACGTCCATACCCTCTATACACTCTTGTTTCACACGCACACTGTCTTGCAGAAAACAATGGTTGTGTTGTTTTATTACTATATACTGTTTAAGTAATGTCAACACCGGGAATTCAACACCATCCCTGAACATTTTACACCAGCGATTTTGCTGTGCAGGTGTGTCTTGTTAGCCCCCATTAGTTTGTGTATTTGTACCAGTGTTTCTCCTGTTAGTTGTCTGGTATTGTTGCATTCTGTCTCATATCTGTTATACTGCCATGTTGGTCAGAACTGCACCCAAGATTTTCACCTACGGTTGCACTTGTGTATATGGTTGAGTGAAAAAGGGATTTGATTTGATTTGATGGTGCCTTTTGTGTCACGGTCCCACCGTCTTGTTTATGAAATTCTAGTCGTGTGGCGGGATCGGGGCAGAGTCCTTAGGTTTTATGTGAGAAAACCATGAGTTGTTTGTTTTTACTTCTCATGTGTTTTCTCGTGTCTCGTCATTGGTCCCGCTCCTCTCGTTTCCTTGTTATCTTTCCCTGAGTGTTTTATTACCCACACATGCCGTGTCATTTATCCCTCGTTTGTCTCTCCTTATATATACCCTCATGTTCCTTTGTCTCGTTGTTCGTGTATTACGTATGTTCTGTGCATATGTTTGTACCTGTACCTTGTGCTTATGTGCCTGTGTTTTGTATAGCCTCGTGTTCGCGTTCTTGTCTTGATGTCTGTTCCCCTAAAGTGAGTTTAGTTTTGCCTTAGTTCTGTTTTGCCCCATTGCGGGAAGTTTTCTTTTGTAGTTTGTTACTATTAGTCCTGTCTGTGTTTTCCCCCATCGTGGGTGTTTTGTTTGGTTTTATTAAAGTCTTTGTGTTAACCCCTTCATTGCCGCTGCCTGCATTTGGGTTCTTCTTCACTGTGCTTCCTTGACAGAATACACGAGCCACTATGAACCCAGCAGGCAGCACCTCGGCCTCTACCAGGCGGGAGTTGGCCAATTGGTGGCAGTCAACCACTGCAGGATCCAGAGGGGCGACGGCCCGTTTCCTCCGCAGGGTGACCGGGCCCTCGCCGAATATGCCCAGGCATCGGCAAGGAGGAGAGGCTTTCTCCCCGAGGCTGTTATGAACGCCTTCTTCCTTGCGGGTCTGGTCAATCCTCCATCTCTGGAGGACCGAGAGAGAATGGTCAGGGGGTCATTCAAAGACATGGTTAATGGCCTCTCCTCCAGCGACCACCCAGGCCCCTCAAACTCCTGCCTACCTCCTATTGCGGAGGATTGTGTAGTGGCGGTCGCCACCCAAGGGAACGCCACACCGTCCGCTTCAGCCCCTGCAGTCTCGTCTCCACCAGTCAGCCTGGGTGGCAAGCGGGGGAGGCGAGCGTCCTGGGGATCCACCTCCGAGGAGTCCCAGCCGGAGCCAGCCGTGCCTTATACCTCCTTCCATCACCCGACCACCAGCCGGGTGGCTCGGCAGAAGAAGAAAAGGCAGCGGCGGGCAGCATAGACGCCAACCCAGCTGGTGCAGCCGACGTCCAGTCCGGTGCAGCCGGCGTCCAGTCCGGTGTCCAGTCTTGTGTCCAGTCCGGTGTCCAGTCTTGTGGCCAGCCCGGTGTCCAGTCTTGTGTCGAGTCCGGTGCAGCCAGTGTCCAGTCTGGTGCAGCCGGTGTCCAGTCCGGTGCAGCCGGTGTCCAGTCCGGTGTCCAGTCCGGTGGTCCAGCCGGCGTCCAGTCCGGTGATCCAGCCGGCGTCCAGTCCGATGTCCAGTCCGATGTCCAGTCCGGTGTCCAGTCCGGTGCCCCAGCCGGTACAGCAGCCGGCGTCAAGCCCTGTCCAGCCGGCCTTCCAGCCGGCCTGTCCTGGGAAACTCCCAGGGCCAAAAACTGTCCCCCCCAGGACTCCTCCTAAGTCCCCCAGGACTCCGCGCCCTCGAGTGCAGCCGGGGACTGGGACTATTCCCCCCAACCCTTTTGGTTTACCCCCCATGAACTCTTGTTTTGCACCACCCCCCCTCCCATGTTTGTTTTTTTTATCCACCCCAATCCTTAGTCTTGTTGTCCTGTCTCCCCTTGTCTGTTCACCATGTTTGTCTGGTTTTTGTCCTTGGTCCAGTCTGTCAGTCTTGTTTGTCAACCCCTTGGTGAACACCTGGGGGTGTTCATTAAGGGGGGGGCTCTGTCACGGTCCCACCGTCTTGTTTATGAAATTCTAGTCGTGTGGCGGGATCGGGGCAGAGTCCTTAGGTTTTATGTGAGAAAACCATGAGTTGTTTGTTTTTACTTCTCATGTGTTTTCTCGTGTCTCGTCATTGGTCCCGCTC
Organism: Triplophysa rosa; assembly: GCF_024868665.1. Classification (NCBI taxonomy): domain Eukaryota; kingdom Metazoa; phylum Chordata; class Actinopteri; order Cypriniformes; family Nemacheilidae; genus Triplophysa; species Triplophysa rosa. Next base: position 6,379,622 of record NC_079891.1, read on the forward strand.
CTCTCGTTTCCTTGTTATCTTTCCCTGAGTGTTTTATTACCCACACCTGCCCTGTGTCATTATCCCTCGTTTGTCTCTCCCTATATATACCCTCATGTTTCTTTGTCTCGTTGCTCGTGTATTACGTATGTTCTGTGCATGTGTTTGTACCTGTACCCTGTGCTTATGTGCCTGTGTTTTGTATAGCCTCGTGTTCGCGGTCTCGTCTTGATGTCTGTTCCCCTAAAGTGAGTTTAGTTTTGCCTTAGTTCTGTTTTGCCCCATTGCGGGAAGTTTTCTTTTGCATTTTGTTACTATTAGTCCTGTCTGTGTTTTCCCCCATCGTGGGTGTTTTGTTTGGTTTTATTAAAGTCTTTGTGTTAACCCCTTCATTGCCGCTGCCTGCATTTGGGTTCTTCTTCACCGTGCTTCCGTGACACTTTTGTCTCTGATCTCCTTTTGTGGATTACCTCATTTTGTTTTCATTAAATTTTAAACTGCATGTGGATCAGCATCTTGCCTTGTTTGTTTTTCCTTTTTTACCATGGTAAAAGCGCATTGGATGGATGTGCTTCATTGATATGTTGACATTAACCAGCGTTTATAACCCATAGGGGAGAGCAGCGCACCACCTAACTCTTTATGCTCACTCAAGAAATATTTCTTTTTTATTGTGCATTCCAATTAATTTCAATCAAACTGCAGTTGGTTTGTTTTGATTTAAGCCATAATAACAAAAAAATACAGCTAACTAACACAATAAAAACACGATAACATAATAAAAAAGCATGATTTTTTGAGTCATCTCATTTTGGAACCAAACTCTTCATATATATCTCTACAAATGAACACTTAGCACACAAAGCACATTGACGTGAGAGCCTGATGTCATACAGGTACATTAAAAAAAGTTCCAAAACTTATACGAACTCTGGAGGAATGTATTTGGCACAGAAAATCTGTCATAGGTTCAAGTCATTTTTTGACACTCTGATCATGTTTAGCATGAGAATCCAACACTTTTAACTGTGTGAATAAGTCAATTCATGAAATAGAGTCCCCTTTAAATGTTAATTAAATGACCGCTTTTTTGGTGCAAAATTAACTACAACCTGCAGTAGATTTTGTGTGACAATACTGTTTGATGAGCTGTAGATGACTCCTGACCTAAAAATGTAGTTGTAGACCTTCACCAAAAACCAAAAGCCCACCCCAATGTGTAGGATGTAGGTGGGGCAGGATTTTTTGCGGGCTTGCAGAGTTAGAACACAAATGCATTTTTTGAGCACAATTGAGAAATGCTGCCATGGACCACCTATACAGTAAAGAATCTGTAAAAATAGGGAAATATACTGAAAAAATATTATGTAATTTTATGTATTACATTTTTACAGACTTTGTGTTCTGTACTCTTTCAAATTGCTAGTTACTATATTTTAGTTCTCCATTTTGGTTTACATTCTAAATTGTCCTGTACTTCTATGTTCTAATTGTGTGTACTTGGGAAAGGGGCTATATAAATAAAACTTGTGTTACTGATTCTTTGTAAAGCTTAGTACTGCTATGCCGTTCTCCCATCTGAGAAAAAAAAATATTCCATTGGGGTGATATGTTATGACCAGGACGATGATGTAAAGTGAGAGAGATTTGCTCATATGCTTTGTATGCATGCAGCTCCAAATCCAAGTTAAATGCAGTGAAGCACCACCACAGATTCAGGATTTTAGAGAATTGTCTGTTTGAGACACACCCCATTCCTATAAAACATTTGGGAAGTCTTGAAAAAGAAAAGAGCAAGTGCACTTTTTTTTACTTATGTTCTTATTTGCCAAGAGTATTCCCATCCAGTAACCAATTTCAGTCTAACCTTTAGCATTATGAAAGAAGCTAAACTGTTTTGGGATTATTGCACGAAACAGTTACAGTATAAAAATAGTTCAATTTTTTAGTGCTGTCAATCGATTAAAAAAATTAATCGGATTAATCACACATTTTCTGTGATTAATCACGATAAATCACACATAATAATAATATTTTAAAATTAGTGCTGTCAATCGATTAAAAAAATTAATCGGATTAATCACACATTTTTCTGTGATTAATCACGATTAATCGCACACAACAATTATATTTTAAAATATACTTTTACATTTTAATAATTTCACATTTAATCTTCAAATTGATGTAGAAACAACATATTTCTTTAACAGAATCATTTTATGAAAGCTAACATTTTGATATTAGTATTGTAACTGATGTCTCTATTAAATTGATTATTTTAACATTAATTATAGCCATTCAACAGTATAATTGAGAGCTCATGTAGGAAATTGAAGGACACTTTACAGTCTTTAATGCTAAATTATAAATTAAATGCAGAAGAATTCTCATTAAAGCTACAAAATCACATTGATTTCTTCTTTTATTTTGTTCTTTGATTAACATTAGTGACAGGAGTCACAGCAGCACGTTTAAGAACGTGGCCCCTTTAAGAGCTGTCTCAGTACACAGATCTGACCGTCACCGCACTCTCATTTTCACAACACTTTGCATTCATTTAAGATTTTATTTTACACTTTGAAGTCTTGCTTAAGAAAATGCTAGACAAAACGGGCATTCTGACATTATCTTGTATGGTTTTATCCATTCAAGCACGAAAGAGAACTTAACACGGATGCGCTGTCTGACAGAGATTCACCGACGCAGCCTTCAGCCCATGACTGTTTACACCAGACTGGACCTCGCGTTGCGTTTTGCCGCGTCCCACAGTTTAGAAGCTGTCTATCTTCATTGAACGCGTCAAAGCAACTGTTTAAAATCGCGCTTAAGTGGTTTAAAAGCTTGTACACCAGGGGTCTTCAACTACTTTTCTTTGAGGGCCAGACTCCAAAAGTATAAATAGGATGCGGGCCAGTTTTTTTACCATATCCTCATTTCTTCTGTTATTTTGTATTTCTGTTATTTATTTCGTTTTGTTCCTTTTATACTGTTTTTGTTGCTGTTACTTATAGGCCATATATTAAAACATGCACACAAATTTTGCATCCAGTATTTGTGCCTTTTCATGATATTAAATTAGAAAGGAAATTGTCTTTTAACTGTATTTTATATTCCTTAATGCATTACTTTACCCAAAAATTGCTACTAATTTACTCACCCACAGTTCTTCAGTACATCCAAGATGTGGGTGGCATTGTTTTTTCAAGAAGATATTTGGTTGAATTAATTAAAGTTAAATCAATAAAAGTAAAAAACGCAAATACATTCAACACAAAAGTAATCCCTGCCCCTTGTGACGTTAAATAAGCGTCTTATAAATCAGTCAATTGATCTGTGCAGGAAACTGAACGCTATTATCACATTTTCGGGTGAATTCCGATCGCATTCATGCGTCCCACGCACTTATAGGGCAGAGCCTTTGTATAGTGCGAGTTCTGGGGGGATGAACAGCTGTTTTTCGTAAATATAGCCATTATTCATAATGAATGCAGTAGGCTAATAAAAACAACACCGTTTCCCCCTTATCTGAGACAACCGTTCACGTGGTGTACCCTTCCTACAGTTAGCCTACTTTCAAGGGCAGAAAACGCGTTTTAGAACACGACCTATCGCGTGCGCAAACCGATTGACTGTGGCTGTGCAATGCATTGCTGATTATAACGTTGTAAATAACATTAAGTTTCTTGGACTGACCGATCAAATCGCTTTATAAGACGTAAATCATTATGAGCCGCGAGAATTATGTAGCAGCGTTTTGGGCTTTTAAAGATGTGGCGTCTCAGGAGGACGTGCATTTAAAGCACACCGTTCTTAAATTCTCTCCACTTATTTGAAATGTTAAGGCGGGCCAGGAAAAGATGTTTGACGGGCCGCCAGTTGACTAGCCCTGCTGTACACGAATAAGAGCGTGATTACATAATGTAACGCTAGACAAAGAATGTCAAAACAAACGGATGCTGCGTTAATTGCGTTAAATATTTTTCACGCGTTAATTTGAAAAAATTAATCGCATGCGATAACGCGTTAACGTTGACAGCCCTAGTTTTTGTGTGCCCCTCCCTTTTAGTCTCTCACAACACCATTCCAGAGCTTGCGCAACAATGAGAGCTTACACCGTTACACAGGATTTGATCTTTGCAAAAACTACACAAGAATCTGACCCATACTAGAGACATACCACACTTCTGCAGCAAGATAGGGAAAATATGGACAATAAGACTTTTTAATAGAGGTTTAATATATTGAGTTTAATAGTGACCTTCTATGAAAAATGAGGAGTAGAAAAATACAGGCTTGAATATCATAGCAATAATATACAGTACAGAGGTATAAAATAAAATAATCAAATGGTTAAGCATTTGTCTCTTTAGCACGTATAAATGACTTAACATAGATAAAGGTACATTAACATTGTGTTAGATAAGAACAATGCATACATACTAAACAGGCTTAAACAAAAAGGCTATGAAACAATACATGTTTTTTTTATGTGATGCAGACCCAAAAAGTCAAAACAAACATTTTTTTTGCAAATAACAAACATTTTTGAAAAATCTTGGAATAATGTGTGTTAACTTTAAAAGTACATTTTTGTAGATTTTGAACACATTTTCAACATGTGGCTATGATTGCGTGCCTGATGTCGGATCACTACTGGGCTTCATCATCCTTGATCAGCAACAGATGTTTAAATCTGTTCGAGTGAAAAAAAAATCTCCCGTCACAGCCACGCTGTAACGAGAACACTCGAGAAAACGTAGATAATTCAAAAAAGGTTTAATATCATCCAAGGGAAACCAGGCAGAAGCACATCACCACATACATAAACATGTATCTACATTAACAATACCGGACAAGTAACCAAACTAAGAAGAGAACTTCAATAATACACGCGATAATGTTGCTTCAATCACTTTGGGACCATATAGGACACGATAATAATAATGAGGCAAATGATCCCGATCACCACTGCAGCAATATTCAGGTTCCTGGCTGTCCTGGAGGACTCGCGCGCTTTTGTTCCATCTCCAAGAGAATTAGCAGTGTCTGCCTACAATTGCATTAATATGAATTAAAGAACAAAAAACTGTGCCTAAATAAGTAACATTTGCTTCTGTTTCTTAAAACATTGATTTAAATTTTAAAGAAATTGACTTACTCTGCATGAGTATATAATAGCTGCAACTCCAAGTGGAAAACAGCAACAAAAAGTGTTGAAGATGGACCATACAAGATAAGTTTTTTCATTTGAGCGCGCCCCTTCCATTTTTTCCATGTTTAATAAACGTCTTCCAAGCTTCTGAAGTTTAGATTCAGCTTATAATGTTGGCTGGGTAATGGCACGGCCTTAAATACAGCGGTGGACTGCCATCAAAATGAGGGAAAACAGGAAATGGGAGGGGTGCAAAAGAAAAAGTTCCAGGGGTACTAAGCCCAATTTTTGTTGGGGGTGGAACAGTTTTGGATTTTGGTTACATGCCAAACATTCCGCTCCTCATGCAGCAGAATTTGCTTCAAATGAGCAAAGATAACGGTGTGGTGTGTTTAGAGAGATTTTAATGTAGTTCAGCAGAGGCAAATGTAGAAGCCACAAAATGTACCTTTGTTGACAAAGAACGTTACATATTGCATGACTAACTGACAGTGTTTGAAGCTTGTAGATTTAGAGTTGTGTAATGTTAGGGTTCCGAGAATTGAACTCAGATTCACACAGCAGCCCTCATTATGATTTTTGCCTTGCAGATCGTTCAACATCTAGTGTTGCAACCAACCGCTCACTCCACCCTTCCCCCTCCTGTTCGAAACACTACGACGGCTAAAAGAACATGGCGAATTATATGCAAGGGGACCCACGGTGCATGTAGATAGATATAGCTCATTCTAAGGTAATAAAAACAAAACTACTACTCAGTTCAAGTACTGTTTTTTCTACTACATAGTAGGTAAGTATGGGAGGCAAATCCTGCCAAATTTAAATAAATTAATTAAACGATGAAAATGAAAACCAGATTAGCAATTTCATTATACACAACTGCGCACACAATATGTGCCAAAATTAAAAATAAAATGAAATTATTTTATTTTCATTTTCATTTTTACACTGACAATGCATTGTCCCTGTCAAATTGAAAAAGAAAATGCAATTGCTGATTTGGCCTTTAATTTTCACTAAAATCTCTAGACAAGACTGCCAATATGAAAATGAAAAGGCAAATGTGAAAAAGAAATTGTAAAAACATTTTTTACAAAGGTTTTATTAATGTTCACGCAATAATACTGACACAATTCAAATTAAAATGTAAAGTTTGATTTTTGTCAGAAAGCCTGCCTTAGGAACTAAAGTGTTTTCAAGTGTTTCCTAGACGGACCAGTATTAGTGTTACCTATCGGTACAACGGCTTTCTGCCTTTGTTCATGCTGCTTCTATGTCTTTTTGAATGTGTTCATTTATTACAAGTGAGCACAATATTGAATTCAGTGTTATGTCATGTATGCTATTGCTGTTTTAGGATGTTTACATTGTTTGTATTGTTCCGCTTTTGCGGTTATTTGCGGACGTGATTGCCGCGATATTTCTGCCGCGTCATCAGCTATGCTAGCGCTATGTAGCCGCCACAAACGGGTTTACACATAATAACTTATAGAAATGTCTTACCCTGCATATTATTATATAGTGTTCATTGTATTAGTGTTCAGAAGGAGAGATGTTTAGGTTATATATTTGTACTGGGCATATTTGCATTGGTGTTATGCTAACATTGTCAGCTATGGTTATTGATCATTTGTAGATTGTAATTATTTCTATTGTTTCTTTGTAGAACACACAAACATTTAAATCATATTGGAGACATGCATATTGGATTGTTAATAAACGCCTCAAAGACTTCCTTCCTTCACTCTTGATTCTCTGACCGGAATCTGGTTCATACTTGGCCGCCTCAACCAGTTAAATTCTGAATGTAGCAAAGTTTGCTGCATTACAAATGGTCCTTCAAACCGGATTGAGAGCAACATAAAACTAGTATGGACCCAGCAGTAAGTGATGCAGAGACACGGGATAGACCTCGCCGCACGACAAATCTGCCACCTCACCTGGATGAATATGAGGTTGGATACCAACCCGCAGGGGACCCCCCTCCTAAAGCTTCTACCTCCTGTCCCAGCCAGCATAGAAGCAGCTCGAGGAAGACGTCTCATAGCGGCACCAGCTCTCATTCCAGGACCAGCAGGCGTTCAGTTACCTCCTCAGGCGTTTATCTACCACCAGAGCTCTCTAGTGTCCAGACTGCTGCTTTGGAGGAGAGGATTAAGCAGAGGCAGTTTGACAGTCTCGGGCAACAAGTAGAGGAAGATTCACTTGCAGACAGGGAATATCAGCTGCTGCAGACACAAGCTAAAGAAGCTCAGCGCATCCAGGAGGAGGCTCTCACAGCAAAGGAAGCGTTGTCCAAACATCTAGAAAGACAGCGTAAGCTGCATGAAGCAGAGACTGAGCTAGAGATAGCGAAGCTCGTATCATCCATGCTTACTACAGACTCTGGCTCAGCCACTCCTATGCCTTCAGGCTCACCAGCTAGCTCTTTGGATCCAACTCAACTGATTCATAGCAGTCCAGCTGTGTGCCCACAGTCTCCCTCCTTGCATCAGCAGCTCTCCTCCGAATCACCAGTGGTGACATCATCCGTGCAGCCCTGCTCAGCTGATCAGGTGATGATGGATACTGGCTCTCAACTGTCACTTAAACGACTAGCGCTTACAATACCTGCTACTGAACCGGTCAGTGCCCCCGATGCTTCAGCGCTCCACTTGTTGTCACAGACAGCTCCATCGCGAGTCCCTACAGTATCTCAGACTCTCCCTACAACTGCACCCTCTGTACGCACGGGTCGTCCAGCAGTGCCACTGCAGCCCATCACAGCCGCACTTACAAGTCCATATGTGATACAACAGGCATTGTTCCCTCCGGTGACCCCGCATGCTCATCCAGTGCAGCCTCCAGTTACCAGCCAGTGGACATCAGCCCTGCCACCTCAGGCTCCAAGCTTTACTCAACCACCCTCATTCATGCACCTCCCCCGCACTGGGCATTCTGCATACCCTAGTACAGAGCTACTGTTAGCTTCGGCTTATGGCATCCCACAACCTAAGCTCCCAGTGTTTGAAAGTGGTAATGAAAGTGACTTCGCCTTGTTCAAATTGGCATTGGACAATTTGTTGAGTAACCACAGCTATCTTAGTGAGCAATACAAATACCATGTCTTGTTAAGCCATTTGAAACTTCCCAGTGCTCAGCAGCTAGCTAAAGCCTACATGTACCATCCACATCCATACTCAGCTGCCATGCAGGCACTTCAAGACAAGTACGGGCAGCCACGACAACTTGTGAAGTCAGAGCTGGGCGCCATCATGAACAGTACACCACTTAAATTGGGCGATGCTAATGCCTTTGATTCCTTTGCACTTTCTGTACAATCATTAGTTGGCATGCTGAGGACTCTTGAAGGCCAGAATGGTTATGAGCTCATGTGTGGCTCTCATGTGGATCGTCTGCTGGTCAAGTTGCCACCTGCCTATCGTGATGGCTTTGTTGAATACTACCTGAGCAAGAGAATTCTGCAGACAGGTACTGATAAGACCTATACGCTTCCTGATCTGGCCGCCTGGTTAGAGATTAAGTCTCAAGCCAAACGTATTTCCAGCAGAGCCGCAGCCATGTTTCAGAGCGACTCGCCCAAATCTTATGGTAAAGCTGCAGCATCCGCACGTCCAAAGGATCAATTCACACCAGTTCTCTTGACCCGTGAGGGAAGCTCGAAAGGTCCTGATGCTGCAGCACAGAAATACAGCACAAAGTCGAAACCAATGCCATATTGTCCTTATTGTGATAACAGGGACCATTACCTCAATGCCTGTGATCGGTTTAAGAGACTAACTACCACCCAAATTATCACTTGGATTAAAGAGGAAAAGCGCTGCTGGAGATGTGGTCGAAATCATGCAGCTGAGACCTGCAACCTCAAGCGCCCATGTACTGTCTGTAAAAAATTGCTATTCAAACATCACTTGGATGGTCCCTCCAAGGCCCGATGAGTCCAATGCAGCCCTCATGGGGATTTCAGCAATGTCTTCACATGACAGTTCCAACCAATGATGATCTGATCCACCACGTGGAAAAACTCTGGCAAGTTGAAACCCTCCCGTACAACACCAAGATGGTTACCAGGTCCAAAGAGGACAAAGAGGCTTATACCTTACTACAGAATGCCACCGTCAGGGTGACTGTAGACGGTGTACAACGGTACGCTACACCATTGCTGAGACGAAACCCTCTGAGTTTACTAAATGCGGAGAAACCAGCTGTACTTCCCAGCTTACGTCGCACTGAGCGCATGCTGGCACGAGATCCTGAGAGAACTAAAGTCTACTGTAGTGAAATCAGGAAGTTGGAGTTAGCTGGTTATGTGGCCAAGATAACTGCAGAGGAAGCAGACCAAAGTGCAGAGTCCTGGTTTATTCCGCACCACATAGTGCATCACAATGGTAAAGACAGAATAGTCTTCAACTGCTCCTTCCAACATCAGGGACAATCTCTGAATGATCAGCTGCTACCAGGTCCAAATTTGGGTCCATCCTTACTAGGTGTCCTACTGAGATTCCACCAACACAGTGTTGCTATCAGCGGGGACATCAAAGGTATGTTCCACCAAGTACGCTTGCTACCTGGGGACAAATCAGTGCTGCGCTTCATTTGGAGAGACATGTGCAGAGAGGCAGAACCTGACATATATGAGTGGCAGGTACTTCCGTTTGGCACTACTTGCAGCCCTTGCTGTGCCATCTACAGTATGCCCTCCAACACCACGTCCAAGGACACAAAGGTGATATGGACAACTTAGTTGACATAGTTGAACATTCGTTCTATGTTGATAACTGCCTTCACAGTGTACAGACGACAAGTGAAGCCAAAGAGATAGTGGATGGCCTGCGGCAGTTCCTTTCCCAAGGGGGCTTTGAGATCAGACAGTGGGCATGCAATTTACCATCCGCGATTCAACACTTACCCACAGAGGCCAGATCTAGAAATAGTGAGCGCTGGTTAACTCAAAGTAGTGCTGACCTCCAAGAACTCACTCTTGGTCTGCGCTGGAATTGTATCAGTGACACCCTGGGGTACAATCTACGCTCTGTTGAGACCTTTGAGCCTACCATGAGGAACATGTACAGAACTTTGGCAAGTCAGTATGACCCTTTGGGGTTCATTATCCCATTCACAACAAGGGACAAAGTCATTATCCAAAACCTCTGGAAGCACAACCTTGGTTGGGATGACCCCATAAAGCCATTACCTTTAAGAGAGAAGTGGCTCGCTTGGGTAGCCGAACTTCCAAAACTTCCTCAGCTGCAGTTCTCTCGAGCAAACACCCCAGCATCTGCCGACAATCCTTCAGCCATTCGAGAGCTTCATGTCTTTAGCGATGCATAGGAAAGAGCCTACGGTTCTGTTGCTTACTTTCACACCACAGATGAGCAAGGGCAAGTTATCGTGAACTTTGTCTTGGCCAGATCAAGAGTGGCTCCTCGTAAATGCTTGTCTATGCCTCGTCTGGAGCTGTGCGCAGCCCTTACAGGTGCCCAGTTGGCCAAGGTGATCCAAACTGAGTTGACCTTACATATACACAGAGTCACCTTTTGGTCCGACTCTACCACTGTGTTAAAATGGTTGACAACGGAGTCCTGCCGATACAAAGTGTTTGTGGGAACACGTGTGGCAGAGATACAGACTCTAACAGAAATGGCTGAATGGAGATATGTGGAGTCGGGTCATAACCCAGCCGACCACATCACACGGGGTCTTACCCTAACAGAGTTGGCAGGCCCTCATCAGTGGAGTTTAGGACCAGCCTTTCTGATTCAGCCACCCAACCATTGGCCATCCATGCCTAAAACTGAAGAATCAGACTGCAGTGAAATAAAGAAGTCTGCCTTTATTGGAAATGCTTCAGTACCTAGTAATCCTCTTCCTGATCCAGGTCAATTCCACAAATGGCAAGAGCTTGTCCAGGCCACTGTTAGATCCCTGTATGGGGCGGCTTCCACAGGCATTGACCTTCCTAAGGAGGCTTCCGATTACATTAAGGCAGAGAAGCTTCTTCTGGCACAGGCTCAACTGGATTCATTTCCTACTGAGGTCAGGGCTTTAAAGACTGGACATCCTACTCCACATAACAGTCGTTTAGGCTCACTTGCCCCTGAGTATGATGATGCCACTGGTCTCATTAGAGTGGGTGGAAGGCTACGGCGTGCCAGTGACCTTGACCTAGAGGCCATACACCCAATTGTGTTAGATCCTAGGCATCCTACCACCAAGCTGCTGATAAAAGACACAGATCAGCGACTCCATCACCCTGGCTCAGAACGGGTTCTAGCTGAACTGCGCCGCCAGTATTGGGTACTCAGAGGCAGAGAAGCAGTTCGTAAACACCAGTATACCTGCCGAGACTGTCAGTTATGGCGTGGCAAGCCTCAAACACCTCGTCTGGCAGATCTACCCCCCTGCAGATTAAATCTGTGCAAGCCACCTTTCTATTCCACTGGGGTAGACTGCTTTGGCCCATTCACAGTCAAGATTGGTCGTCGCCAGGAGAAAAGATGGGGGATTATCTACAAATGCTTAACAACACGATGTGTGCATCTAGATCTATTGGAGCACATGGACAGTGATGCTTTCCTGCTCTCTCTACGTCGCTTCATAGCGCGTCGTGGCAAGCCTTTGGAGTTATTTTGTGATAATGGCACCAACTTCGTTGGAGGTAATCGAGAATTATGGGAGTCCTTTGAAGCCATGTCACCGAAGCTACAGGAACCGCTTGCAGAGCAAAATATTTGCTTCGGGGCAACCTGGGAGCATGAGATAAATTCAGTTAAGGCAGCACTCCGTTTAGTCCTACGAGAGCAGACAGTGCCGGAATCAGTTCTACAGACCCTTCTGGTAGAAGTTGAAAGCATCTTGAACTCTAAGATGTTGCGGATGCAGATCCTGTCACCCCCAACTTACTACTTATGGGACGTCGAGATGCCTCCCTACCTCAGGTCTTGTATGATCCTAACAACCTGCTTGGAGGAAGGAGATGGAGACATAGCCAGGTTCTGGCTGATTCTTTCTGGGCTGCCTTCATTCGTCAGTACCTCCCGGGCATGCAGGATCGACACAAGTGGAAGACGGATGGCAGAGAACTCACAGTAGGTCAAGTCGTACTCGTGGTCGACCCACAACTTCCACGCTCGCTGTGGCCTGTAGGAACAGTGACTGAGACATTACCTGGGGCTGATGGTAAAATTAGAGTTGCCAGAGTCGAGGTTAAGGACAAAACCTACACTCGCCCGGTAGTGCGATTGATCCCACTTCCTCACCTTGATGATAATTACATAGATACCCCCGACAGACTTTCTTAAGAATGTTAATTTATCTTGCCAGATAAATTGGGGCGGCTGTGTCAGAAAGCCTGCCTTAGGAAATAAAGTGTTTTCAAGTGTTTCCTAGACGGACCAGTATTAGTGTTACCTATCGGTACAACGGCTTTCTGCCTTTGTTCATGCTGCTGCTATGTCTTTTTGAATGTGTTCATTTATTACAAGTGAGTTTGCACAATATTGAATTCAGTATTATGTTATGTATGCTATCGCTGTTTTCGGATGTTTACATTGTTTGTATTGTTCCGCATTTGCGGTTATTTGCGGACGTGATTGCCGCGATATTTCTACCGAGTCATCAGCTATGCTAGCGCTATGTAGCCACCACAAACGGGTTTACACATAATAACTAATAGAAATGTCATACCCAGCATATTATTATATAGTGTTCATTGTATTAGTGTTCAGAAGGAGAGATATTTAGGTTATATATTTGTACTGGGCATATTTGCATAGGTGTTATGCTAACATTGTCAGCTATGGTTATTGATCATTTGTAGATTGTAATTATTTCTATTGTTTCTTTGTAGAACACACAAACATTTAAATCATATTGGAGACATGCATATTGGATTGTTAATAAACGCCTCAAAGACTTCCTTCCTCCACTCTTGATTCTCTGACCGGAATCTGGTTCATACTTGGCCGCCTCAACCAGTTAGATGTTTTTTGGTATGACAGCTGAACGTCAGGGAGGTCATTTTAACAGGTGCATAATTTAAAACATGCATTCATATAGTGCAGCGCTTCATATAACGATTGGCTCGTAATAATAATGAATGAACTGATTTAAACACATATGAGCCGCTCTCGTGATACCGTAAGCGAATTGTCTGCGCGTGAAGTTAAACACACCTTATCAACCTCAAACCGAACATTACGATGGATTCTATAGTGCTGAGAAAAATCATTTCATTTGTTCATGTTTTCTTAAAAGCAGTCACAATGTAATGATGATAGCGTGCTCGGGTGCGGATGGTAATGTACAGTGTGAGCGCAGGTCAGCGGCGGAGTGGGGACAATCGCGCTCCGGCATGTTTCAGGGCACGCTAGAGATACGGGCTCTCCAATGCTTTAGTTTGTTCGTCTGTTCAGACGTCTGTTAACTTATCAGAGATGCAGAACACCACACTACAACGTTTCGGTATTGCACCAGGCACAGTCATCGTGATCATTACAAAGAGCTACGGCCAAGCGCCTGACAAGGTCTACACACGTTCGTTCGGATAAACGGATATGACGTTTTTGTGGGCGTTCCCAGTAATGTAGCCACACCCACTGATTAACATGTAATTTGCATGACCTTTGAACAAGAAAATGAAAACAAAAAATGAAATAAAAGAGAAGAGAAAATAAAATGAAAATCAAAGTTTACATTTTAATTTTGTCAGTATTATTGCGTGAACATTAATAAAACCTTTGTAAAAAATGTTTTTGCAATTTCTTTTTCACATTTGCCTTTTCATTTTCATATTGGCAGTCTTGCCTCGAGATTTTAGTGAAAATGAAATGTCAAATAACCAATTGCATTTTCTTTTTCAATTTGACAGGGACAACGCATTGTCAGTGTAAAAATGAAAATGAAAATAAAATTTCATTTTATTTTTTATTTTGGCACATATTGTGCGCACAGTTATGTATAATGAAATTGTTAATCTGGTTTCATTTTCATCGTTTAATTAATTTATTTAAATTTGGCAGGATTTGCCTTCCATAGGTAAGTAGGGGTATTCGGACGCAACATTATTAGTATACGCACGTCCAAATCTTGCGAGAAATAGTTACCACCAGGGTATTTCTCGCCTCAGGCGAGTCGCCTGCTGTTTTGTGAATACTGACGATTCGGACATACTATCGTTCGCCTACTGCTTTTTGCCTATTATATATTGAGGACGTATGCAATTTCGGATTCAGCTCGGGACTAAAACACACAATTATTTGCTGAAATTACAAACAGCTGGACTCGACGATGATCCTTTCGACTTCCCTACGATTTACAAAGGAATCAGGTGTTCCTGGACTCTGAAATGTTGCGCGGAATTGCGTTTCCAGATACTGTAAGCAGTCATTTTGCTGAGTGTTTTCCCACCCACGGGGGCGTGCTCTGGCGTGCTCACGTGGTAAAGTGACGACACCCTCTATACACTCGTTTCACACACGCACACTGTCTTGCAGAAAACAATGTTGTTTTACATATACTGTTAAAGTAATGTCAACACCGGGAATTCAACACCATCCCTGAACATTTTACACCAGCGATTTTGCTGTGCAGGTGTGTCTTGTTAGTCCTCATTAGTTTGTGTATTTATACCCGTGTTTCTCCTGTTAGTTGTCTGGTATTGTTGCATTCTGTCTCGTATCTGTTATGCTGCCATGTTGGTCGGAACTGCACCCAAGATTTTCACCTACTGTTGCACTTGTGTATATGGTTGAGTGACTATAAAAGGATTTGATTTGATGTTGCCTTTTGTCTCTGATCTCCTTTTGTGGATTACCTCATTTAGTTTCCATTAAATTTTAAACCGCATGTGGATCAGCTTCTTGCCTTGTTTGTTTTTCCGTTGTTACCATGGTAAAACCGCATTGGATGGATGTGCTTCATTAATATGTTGACATTAACCAGCGTTTATAACCTGTAGGGGAGAGCAGGGCACCACCTAACTCTTTATGCTCACTCAAGAAACATTTGGGAATTCTTGAAAAAGAAAGGAGCACGTGCACTTTTTTTTACTTATGTTCTTATAAGTAAGATTTAAATTCAAGAGTTTTCCCATCCAGTAACCAATTTCAGTCTAACCTTTAACATTATGAAAGAAGCTAAACTGTTTTGGGATTATTGCATGAAACAGTTACAGTATAAAAATAGTTCAAGATTTTTTGTGTGCCCCTCCCTTTTAGTCTCTCACAACACCATTCCAGAGCTTGTGCAACAATGAGAGCTTAGACCGTTACACAGGATTTTATCTTTGCAAAAACTACAGAAGAATCTGACCCATGCTAGAGACATACCACACTTCTGCAGCAAGATAGGGAAAATATGGACAATTAGACTTTTTAATAGAGGTTTAATATATTGAGTTTAATAGTGACCTTCTATCAAAAATGAGGAGTGGAAAAATACAGGCTTGAATATCATAGCAATAATATACAGTACAGAGGTATAAAATAAAATAATCAAATGATTAAGCCTTTGACTCTTTAGCACGTATAAATGACTTAACATAGATAAAGGTACATTAACATTGTGTTAGATAAGAACAATGCATACATACTAAACAGGCTTAAACAAAAAGGCTATGAAACAATACATGTTGTTTTTTATGTGATGCAGACCCAAAAAGTCAAAACAAACATTTTTTTTGCAAATAACAAACATTTTTGAAAAATCTTGGAATAATGTGTGTTAATTTTAAAAGTACATTTTTGTAGATTTTGAACACATTTTCAACATGTGGCTATGATTGCGTGCCTGATTTCGGATCACTACTGGGCTTCATCATCCTTGATCAGCAACAGATGTTTAAATCTGTTCGAGTGAAAAAAAAATCTCCCGTCACAGCCACGCTGTAACGAGAACACTCGAGAAAACGTAGATAATTCAAAAAAGGTTTAATATCATCCAAGGGAAACCAGGCAGAAGCACATCACCACATACATAAACATGTATCTACATTAACAATACCGGACAAGTAACCAAACTAAGAAGAGAACTTCAATAATACACGCGATAATGTTGCTTCAATCACTTTGGGACCATATAGTACACGATAATAATAATGAGGCAAATGATCCCGATCACCACTGCAGCAATATTCAGGTTCCTGGCTGTCCTGGAGGACTCGCGCGCTTTTGTTCCATCTCCAAGAGCATTAGCAGTGTCTGCCTACAATTGCATTAATATGAATTAAAGAACGAAAAACTGTGCCTAAATAAGTAATATTTGCTTCTGTTTCTTAAAACATTGATTTAAATTATAAAGAAATTGACTTACTCTGCATGAGTATATAATAGCTGCAACTCCAAGTGGAAAACAGCAACAAAAAGTGTTGAAGATGGACCATACAAGATACGTTTTTTCATTTGAGCGCGCCCCTTCCATTTTTTCCAGGTTTAATAAATGTCTTCCAAGCTTCTGAAGTTTAGATTCAGCTTATAATGTGGGCTGGGTAATGGCACGGCCTTAAATACAGCGGTGGACTGCCATCAAAAAGAGGGTAAACAGGAAATGGGAGGGGTGCAAAAGAAAAAGTTCCAGGGGTACTAAGCCCAATGGGGGTGGAACAGTTTTGGATTTTGGTTACATGCCAAACATTCCGCTCCTCATGCAGCAGACTTTGCTTCAAATGAGCAAAGATAACGGTGTGGTGTGTTTAGAGAGATTTTAATGCAGTTCAGCAGAGGTAAATGTAGAAGCCACAAAATGTACCTTTGTTGACAAAGACAAAGAACGTTACATATTGCATGACTAACTGATGGTGTTTGAAGCTTGTAGATTTAGAGTTGTGTAATGTTAGGGTTCCGAGAATTGAACTCGGATTCATACAGCAGCCCTCATTATGATTTTTGCCTTGGAGATCGTTCAACATCTAGTGTATCATCGTGTAAAGAATAGGATTTTCAAAAGCATTTAATGGTCCAGTCAGTAAAATGCAACCAACCGCTCACTCCACCCTTCCCCCTCCTGTTTGAAACACTACGACGGCTAAAAGAACATGGCGAATTATATGCAAGGGGACCCACGGTGTATGTAGATAGATATAGCTCATTCTAAGGTAATAAAAACAAAACTAAGGTAATAAAAACAAAACACTGTGGTAGGCATGAGACCAGTTTTCTTTTATTACACTTATGCTTTTTGTTGTCCTTATGTTGTTCCAATTGCTTCCATTGTTTCCCTCATCTGTAAGTCGCTTTGGATAAAAGCGTCTGCTAAATGACTAAATGTAAATGTAAAACGCTTCATTGTGTAAGCTCTTCATACACCTCTGAAGACATACTGTAGTTATGTATATTATATTGCATTTCTGTCAATAGATCCTCCAAAAATGACACACTGGACCTTTAAGGAAGGGTTGTGTAAAGGAAGAAATCATTTCAAACAAGTTGGTCAGAGGTTAAGTGCATCCCCAAAATATGTTTTTTTTATTTCTGTGAGCATATATTTACATTATCAGACAAAAAAACAAACAAAACAAAAACTACAAGAATGTGTAAGATAAGGCTCCACCCTCAGACTGTACCAAATGACCTCGCAGGTGAAGAAAATTTAATACACCGAATGTCAAAACGTGATTTATTACCCATAATGTATTATCCCCTGCCAGGCGTTCGTTTATGACCCTTTGATCGTGCACCCTGTGTACATTTATGACATCCTTTGTTGTTGTCCAGGAAAAATGTTTATAATTTCCAGACCTCGTCGTTTCATGATGCCCGGGGTTTGTAGAAGAGATAAGGATTTGGTTTCAGAATGCTTGGTCTTATAATGTCTGTGAATGAAACAATACAAGATGAGTTAAAGAAATAAGAATCACTGATGTTAAATAAAATAGATCAATAGTGATTAAATGAAATAAGATAAAATAGAATTTTTAAGTCAGGTTTTAAAGGAGTCATATTGCACGGCTAAAACGAATATTATTGTTTGTTTTAGAGGTAACGCAATGTGTATACACCATTTGAAGTTTAAAAAACGTTGTATTTTCCACATACCGTGCATGTTTGTATCTCCTCTTTGCCCCGCCTCTCTGAAACGCGCTGATTTTTTACCAAGCTCATCGCTCTGAAAAGCGAGGTGTGCTATGATTGGCCAGTTCACCAGTACGTAGTGATTGGTCAAATACTGCAAGCATTTCTTACCATATTCGGAACATCAGGTTCCAAAGCAATTGCACTGACAGGCGATACAATGAGATTTACAATTACGCCCACCTTAACTATGTGTACATTTGGGCGGTCTTAGTCAAATCATGTTACGAAGTTACGTAAATTTGCCGGAGTGTGGTTACACGAGGCGTTTCAGGCAAGTCTGGGTGAGCATTCGCTTTTAGATAGAATGCATCTTTTGTTCCCACACTTTCATTTGTGCAATTTTACGTGTCTAATACATGCATGGGCAACTTATAACACACCAAAAACACAGAAAAACACGTACTTCCGCCATATGACCCTTTTAAGTGTTAAAGAGAACTTGCCTGAGTTGAAATATGATGCATGCAGTCAGTTGTTAAAATGAAAATGAAGTTCCAGCTATGTTAGGGGATCCTTTGTCCCCCCTTCCTACCCACACACCGCTCCCACCCCAAACCAAGACGGTGCTTTCAACCCGACTGTCTTTTTGGCAACACAGTGTGAAAACAGTCTGCTGTGGGTGATTTGTAAATTAGAGAGAGATAAATTAAATGTTTATGTGTGTGACGTTTCTTTTAAGAGTGAGTTGGTTCCAGGTTTTGACTTTTATCTGACAAAACGTGTTCGAGACTGGGGTCTGTCTTCTTATCAACGTGCCCCAAACAAAGTTTAGCTTTGTGGTTTTAATACATTTATTTTATATAGCACTTTTCCAGAGCTCAAAGCGCTTTAAAAATAACAACATAAACAAAAGTAACAAAGAAAAAATACAAGACACAACACAATATACATATCAAACATCACAAACAGTGATGGTACCGGGTTCAAAACATAATCCAACGTGAGCAATTGTTCTGTCCATGAAATTCAAATTATTTTGTCCAAAAAGTCCTTGGAGCAAAGTAGTCCCTCAATGAGCAACCCGCATCAAACCATGCCTCCAGTCAAGCACCACAGAGTCCAAGTGAGTGCAAACTCCAGGCCCCCGAGCAGCAAACGGGATCACTCGAGGCATCCACAGCAGCAACTAAAAACGCAATCATACCTGTGACCTGACGAGCAGTTAAATAAGAAGTACCAACTACGCCACCTGGGGACTTTCACCAAGATATAAGAACACCACGAACCTTAGGCACACAAGTGCACGGTGACCAGGAAGTTGAGACACAGGTACAAGTCAAAAAGTTACAAATTTATTAAGAGCTCTAGTACAAAAATTATGTAAAATCCCATAAAAATATTCTATATAACCCAGACGGTCAGGATAACAATAAAACACTCAGTAGGGACTCATGAGCTCACAACCATACGTGATAATTACACACAATGAGTTGTAGTATAATCAGAACATTCGATATATCATAATTGGCATTCAGTAAGTATATAGTCCTGAACCTGGAGCAACGATTAATTTACAGATACCTTTTAATTACCCACAATTTGTTCCTGCCAATAATCAGAGCATGTAATCATAAACCCAAAAGAATAATTGATTTACAGATACCTTTTATTTACCCACAATTGATTGCTGCAAATCATCAGAACATTCTACATACGAGCGGGACAGTAAGTATGTGATCAATTCTCTCATGGAGGAATATAGAGGACAACGCCCAAAGAAAACTGGTCACACGTGGGAAGCCTAAACCACACGCCCAACAGTGCCCCACTCTGACCAAACCAAATACAGCACTCACAGGCGATCATCACAGCAAACCAAATCACGCCAAAAGAATGAATAAGAAGCCAATGCCATGTGATCAACTCCTTGGATAGTCCACCACGTAAATTATATTGCTCTCTACAAACCATAAATAAAACAGGAGAATACATTACATCCGTTGCTCAATACATAACCGGAAATACCAGAACAAAGAGATAAGCCGGGACAAACGTCCTCCACTCAGGCCGAATGATACACGAAACACATATTTGCACCAATGCAGTTACTTCAAAACAAAATTAAACGAACAAAACGAGAATAAAACAAAACAAAATAAACAAACTAAATCAAAGTAAACGAAATACGTAAGACAAAACAGCAGCGTAGTACGGATCTGTCCGTGCCACCAAAAGGACCACTGTGGGAGTTATAAAAGGGCTGTGTCTCTCCGACCGCATTCAGCCAACATACGGAGACAGCCGTTTCATATAAACATCCCACTCTGCACTCCCTCTGGGCAGTTGGAAACAGGACAGCAAAGGCCCACACTACACAATTCCCACGGGTGCAAGCATTCACGACCAGTGTTGGGTGTAACTAGTTACTAAGTAATTAGTTACTGTAATTTAATTACTTTTCACTTGAAAAAGTAAAGTAAGGGATTACTCTTATTTTTCTGTAATTTAATTACAGTTACTTTTGATGTAATTAAACTAAATACTTTGTGTAATATACTGTGTGTGCAATAGTGGAATTAACATCAAAATTCAAAGTCTAACTTTAAAATTAATGCTTTAATGTATAATTCTCACATTTGTAATACTTTGGTCAGTAAATAAGAGTACTTTACGTAGTTTATATTATTTATGTGAATGAATTAAAAGAGCCGTTTCATGTCTATCCTTGAATCACTTAACTAATCACATATTTACCTTGTGGTCATGACTAACCAGCGCTATTCTTTTAACTTCTACAGCATGCGTTCATCTCCTAAGAAAGATTCAAGAGAAAGATGACCGCCTCACACTCGAGCAGATGATTAACCACTCCTGGTTTACTATGGATTGAAGGTACAGTATCAGGGCCATCAGTTTAGCATCACTATCAGCGGTGAGGCACCGTGTCCACCCAAGTGCAACCGGGTGTATTTCTTTTAGTTGCTTCCAATGGAAGCTCCACATGTTTTTCCACGCTCGGCACCCCTGCTCTGTGTTTTTTTCCCACACTGTAGTCTGGGCAGCGAGAGTTGAAAAATGTTTAACTTGCGGAGGAACATGCGGCTTGTCAATTTCACTTTAGGGCAGAGATCAGGGCAGAGATGTGTCTATATATAGCAGTCCCTCTCCTCTGTCCCGTGACAGTTTTTACAGCATCTGGCCCTGCCCACGTGCCACCATGTCCCAGACTGAACGCTCCCCACGCATGCTCCCCATGCATCGAATAGTCTCTTGTCCTTGCAGAATCGCTCTCTCGTGCTGCCGGCCCAAGGTACAATTCTCCTCCTCCAGCCTCACCCACTAAACCACCATCTTCGGCTTCGACCTCCACCTATGCAGCCATCCCCACTGTAGAAAAATGGAAAGTTTAAAGTTTCCCGTCCTGCATCAGGAATAGACTTTATACTTTAGCTGTGTCAATCGATTAAAAAAATTATCTAACTAATCACACACAGCTTTTATGTTTTTAAATATACTTTTACATTCTAATAATTTCACATTTTATCTCCAAATTAATGTAGAAACAACACATTTCTTTAACAGCATCATTTTATGAATGAAAGCCAACATTCTAATATTGATGTCTTTATTAAATATATTATATTTTCCTACTAAACCCATTATAATAAGTGTGTGCTCCCTACCTTTTAACGTGTTAAAGGCACAGTTCTTGAAAATCAGCGGCCACTAGCATTGTATTATAGTTTTGCAACGACTCTCTGAGTCATTTGCTCACCCCTCCCTTTCGAATTACGATGGTGGCCGCAACAGTAAAAAAAGATGTCGTCTACTGAGACAGCGGATAGCAGTGATACAAGCAACAATGTTTCTTTACAAAGGTAAGGCAATATATTAACGTAATTAATCATTTAACATGTATTCTATTGCGAAAGTTACTGTTACAATTCTATAATTAGATATATTTCTTGCGTGCTATCTAGTACACGCTGAGAGTAGTGAAGTAACTAAAGTTAGCTAATCGTAAATAGCAACGCTGTTCAAAGCGTTTGATCTGACAGCGACATAGGCAGTTAGGTGTAAGTTAATAGACGTATGTCTCCCCCTTTGTAAAGTCAGGAACAACCGGAGTACGTACCGCAGGGACAGAAAAACATTATTATTCGGAGGTTATATGGCCATTTGTATAAAATGCTAACATTACCGTATCAACAAAACAGTTGTTTGGTAAACATTGAAAAAGTGGAAAAATTGAAAATGTTGAATTATCTTACCAGTCTAGCAGAAAACAGGCAACTTCGGCGTCGCCTTGAAAACATTTGTCTTTCAACAGTGCCTTCCATCTGGTAATAGATACACCGATGTTTATCCTGGATTTCTGACGCCGTTTGTCTCTAATTCGTCTGGCAGCATCACGTTTGCGCTTCTTTGACGACGGAGATTCACACTCTGTCGGCTCTTGTGCACAATACGCAAGGTCCTCCATTTTATCAAAACTTCTAAGACAGAACAATCAATTGCTTCAGCTAGAGGACAACTACTCCTTCTCTCCGTACTACGACTTACTACTTTGTGTGTCTTCAACTCAGTGATGATGCAAGCTGCGTCTAAAAAAACACACGAAGACCAACATATACGAAACGCGCTCTGTAGAGCTGTTTGTCCGTTAGAGCTTACTGTACAAAACATGGCTGCATGCGCAACATAACAAATTCCATGTAGATAGGCCCGCTCCCTATGTAGATACAACTGGTTTATTCTAAGGTAATAAAAACTTTTCATTACGTAAGGTTATTATACACATCTAAAGACACAGTTTTGTATGTTATATTGCATTTCTGTTAATAGATCATACAAAACATCCCGCATTGTACCTTTAATCTGAAAAAAAAAACGTATGCGTTAACCCGCAAACTGTAGATCGGGTGGTAGTCCCTCCCATGTAAACTTGCCGGATAAGTCACTAAAACATTGTAAACTGTCAAATGTAAAGAGACAGTTAACATTAAAGGGATAGTTCACCCCCAATTTTTTTTTTAAATCACCCTCTGATTGTTCCAAACCTGTATACATTTCTTTGTTCTGCTGAACACACAGGGATATATCTGGAAGATGGTCAAATCTCATCCCCCATGACTCACATAGTATTAAGTTTCCCTACTATGGCAGTAAATGGTGGGTGAGATCTGACATTCTTCCAAATTTCTTCTTGTGTGTTCAAAACAAAGACATTTATACAGGTTTAGGAGTAAATGATGACAGAATTTTCATTTTTGGGTGAAGTATCCCTTTAAATGGAAATAGGCATTAAAATATAATAATTTATATAACATTTTATCTAGTTGGAATGGACCTTTTGTCCAAAATACTGTTTTGAAATTTTTGATATACGTAAGAACAGCTTTATTAAATATACTCTAATACTTTTTAAATATATTTGAACCAATATTGTGCTATATTTTGCAAATACTTTTAAAGCAATCCACTTCAGCGACCAGGAGGGGGCACTACAGCCATTTAAAAACATTTAAGTTCACTCTAAACAGGAAAAAGTGATTTGCATTACATTTGTATTGGAAACATTCTTCAGGCCATTTGTTCCATACGGAGTCTTTGTAGTGGATTAAACACTAAGTCTTGTTTTGTTATGTCATGTTATTTTGTTATGTAATATGTTTATTACATTTGAAGAAAGAGATAGTGAAGACCACAGGATAAGGCAGAAAGATTTTTATTGAAAAGTGATGAGATTATTCCAGTTGCAGAAAAGCCAGTGAATCATCATATTTCCAGTGCATTTCAGTGCAACTGCATGCAGGGCTCCAGCCCATTTTGCGACCAGTTTTTGAGACAGCGCGAGCCATTTTAAAAAGTACTCACGCATGTGGGACCTGCCAATTTACATTTTTTTCTAGTTGTTATATCTCATGTGAAAAGTCGAGTAGATCGCGAGCCCACCAGTGTAGGCTTATGTGTGTGAGAAGGAGAGTCCGGAGCTGTGCGGCTGGGTGACTGACCCCTCATACACTGCACACAAGCGAATGCGCTTGTTAAGTTTTATGTGAAGTTCTTTACATTGTGTTGTGAATATGACGAAACGTGTCTTTAATACACAATAATTCATCATAAGAACATAAGACGAGCCTTTTCGTTTTGCTTTAACACTATACACAATAAAATATATACTTTTCATACAAAATGACATGCACATTTTCTGTTGTTTCAAATGAATTCAGAGTACTAATTTGGTCTGGTGTATCCAGAGTTTAAACCGTCTCTTTACTTAGCACTTAAAGCTTCTCTATAGGCTCTGCCTCTTTTTAAATGATGAGCAGAACCAGACCACTGTCAACTGCAGTTAAAATGCATAGACGGATAGTATTTTAAAACTATTTTAACACATTTAAATTATTCTGTTCCACAGAATTCTGCAGATTTTTCCAAAATTTTAGCACGGAATTAACAAAAAAGTCTGCAGATTCCGTATGACCCTGTTGAGTAATGTCATATCCCTCTGAAATGAAAATAAAACTGCACATCAAAGTATTTGTCAGTAATACAGCTATTTTGGGGGGAAAATTCAATAATTGCACTGCAGGCTGATTTAAGGTGTGCCCCTGATTTTTCTGCTTGCGCTCCTAAAAATTTCAGTCAGGGGATACAGTGCTCCTAGTAAATAAGTAAGTCTGGAGCCCTGTGGGGGCAACTTCACAATATATGGTATTTAAACTACAATTATCCATCAGGCAACAAACTACCATTTACTTAATTTCATGTCTCCCAAGGTTTCTGGAAATAAAATAAAAGTGTCCTTGAGCAGTGAAACCAGCTGGAGTTAAAATGATGCCTTCTCATTTACAGACTCGCATGAATTATTTAGCTGAATGTTCTTGTGGACTGGAAATGTGCATACTTGTCTCCTTTATGTTTTGAGGAGTGACAGTTGTTGAAACGTCTGATAAATGGTCTTCTACAGATGAATAGACTTTCGCATGTGATTTTGCTTGAAACGGAGAGTCCGTCTCATAAGGAATCTAATGTTTGTGTATAGCAAAGTCTTTTATTTTAAGAGTCCTGGTCTTTAAATCACTAATGTTTAAATCACTGGGTCCTTTAAGGTGAAAAGTTGTTATGAGGCCAGTTTTGCCTTAAGGCACACTGATTCCCAGTGATGGCTCAGGGTAAAGATGAGCAGTTTTGGGACTGTGTGTCTTTTCCATAAAAAAAAACTAATGCCTGAGGCACAGGGGATCCTAACATGTTCTTTATGCATTGGAATATAATTATTTTCAGCCCCTCACTGACTCTGCTGTTTACATAGGTACAACAGCTTTGGACACCAGTGCTCTTAAAACCATGCTTCAAAACTGTGATGTTGTCTTTTATTTTTCTTGTTCAGGTGATATCCATTACACTGGGTTCCAAATTATTATGCAAATGATATCTTTCTCTGGTTTTCCTAATTTGTCGATGCAAATGACAGTCAGTATAATTTTCAAGTAATCAACAGTTAGGGTACATTTGGAATTTTATTGAACAAACCTCCCACTGACAACAGTATTTATTTAAAAAATGAAAAACTCAAAATGCACTGTTCCAAATTATTATGCACAACAGAGTTTGAAAACATTTCATAGGTTGTAAAAAACTGAAAATGCTCATTTGTTGAATTTGCAGCATTAGGAGGTCATATTTACTGAAATCAAAAGCTATTTCAATCAAAAACATCCTAACAGGGCAAGTTACATGTTAACATAGGACCCCTTCTTTGATATCACCTTCACAATTCTTGCATCCATTGAACTTGTGAGTTTTTGGATATAGTTTCTGATTGAATTTCTTTGCAGGATGTCAGAATAGCCTCCCAGAGCTGCTGTTTTGATGCTAACTGCCTCCCACCATCATAGATCTTTCGCTTGAGGATGCTCCAAAGGTTCTCAATAGGGTTGAGGTCAGGGGAGGATGGTGGCCACACCATGAGTTTCTCTCCTTTTATGCCCATAGCAGCCAATGACACGGAGGTATTCTTTGCAGCATGAGATGGTGCATTGTCATGCATGAAGATGATTTTGCTACGGAAGGCATGGTTCTTCTTTTTGTACCATGGAAGAAAGTGCTCAGTCAGAAACTCTACATACCTTGCAGAGTTCATTTTCACACCTACAGGGACCCTAAAGGGGCCCACCAGCTGTCTCCCCATGATTCCAGCCCAAAACATGACTCTGCCACCTCCTTGCTGACGTCGGGACATGGTGGCCATCCACCAACCATCCATCTGGACCATCCAGGGTTGCACGGCACTCATCAGTAAACAAGACTGTTTGAAAATTAGTCTTCATGTATGTGTGGGCCCACTGCAACCGCTTCTGCTTGTGAGCATTGGTTAGGGGTGGCCGAATAGTAGGTTTATGCACAACTGCAAGCATCTGGAGGATCCTACACCTTGAGGTTTTCGGGACTCCCGAGGCACCAGCAGCTTCAAATACCTGTTTGCTGCTTTGCAATGGCATTTTTGCAGCTGCTCTCTTAATCCGATGAATTTGTCTGGAAGAAACCTTCCTCATTCTGCCTTTATCTGCACGAACCCTTCTGTGCTCTGAATCAGCCACAAATGTCTTCACAGTACGATGATCTCGCTTAAGTTTTCGTGAAATATCTAATGTTTTCATACCTTGTCCAACACATTGCACTATTTGACGCTTTTCGGCAGCAGACAGATCCTTTTTCTTTCCCATATTGCTTGAAACCTGTGGCCTGCTTAATAATGTGGAACGTCCTTCTTAAGTAGTTTTCCTTTAATTGGGCTCACCTGGCAAACTACTTATCACAGGTGTCTGAGATTGATTTCAGTGATCCAAAGAGCACTGAGACACAATACCATCCATAAGTTTAATTGAACAATATAAAATTAAATGTTTACGACACTTAAATCCAATTTGCATAATAATTTGGAACGCAGTGTATTGGGGTGTGCTTTAAATCTCTATAGTCATGGTGATGTAGTACTTATATTTCCAGACTCTGGACCTTTGGCATAAATTCTGGTCCATTTTGTGCTTGATTCTAAAGAACAAGACATTTATTTGTCTAAAATAAAGGAAAAATCTATTATTAACCGAATTGCTGTTTATCCAGATGTAATATGTACTGATTATTTTACATCAATAACAAAATTAAAAACTAAACCCCAAGCTTAGTAATCATATATTTGCGTTTGACAGTAAGGCTCCTGGGCAGAGTAGCAACACATTGTATAAACAGACGTTTGTGAGTGTTACAAGGCACACCTCATCATTGGAGAGCACAGTGACCGCTCTCATCTCATGCTTTTCACTTGTCATTTGCACAGTGGCATGAAACCTAATGGAACAGGAACTTGCATGTAATCCTTGAATTGTGCATACATACAAGTAGGGTAGGCACATATTTATGCTAAATTTGTTTTTGTTCATTCTGATATGAGTTGAAAAAAAAACATTCAGCTTCACATTTTTCCATCGGTCTAGCATGTACCCTGACTACAGACCCAGTGTCTTAAACAGAGAACAGGATCACAATCCTCACCTCATTTAGC
This sequence comes from Triplophysa rosa, assembly GCF_024868665.1. Classification (NCBI taxonomy): domain Eukaryota; kingdom Metazoa; phylum Chordata; class Actinopteri; order Cypriniformes; family Nemacheilidae; genus Triplophysa; species Triplophysa rosa. The sequence goes on from NC_079891.1 coordinate 6,407,334, forward strand.
ACAAACTTATTATATTATAATAAGCTAATAGTTTATAATTATTATAAACTAATAAGTTAATAATCAAATATCAGCTGTTGTTTGATCTTTAAAAAATGATTGCACTGCCAGGTACTGTACCGTCTGGTGACCTGCAGTATGGTCTCTTGTGGTCAAGAGTAGCCATCTACAGAAGGTAGTCAACCAGAATGCTTTCTACTGAGTGCTGCCGATGGGGAAGGGCGGCAGTTAAAAACATTTACATGTGAAACTAGTTCGCGAAATTTCCACCAGGAGGCACAAAGAGAGAGTTTGCGCCTTCAGTACTTAACCACATGTACTGTGAAACAGTGAAATTCAATGTGATAAATTCATTATTAAATGACAGGAGGAAACACATTAAAGATTAAAACAAGAGTTATTCACGTTTATAATATAACAAAAAAACGCGATATAGGAGGAGAATTGAGCCAAATGCAGGACATAGTAAAGTAATCATTAAATCATTAGAACAAAAATCATTAGAACAAACGTGTTATGATCACAGAGGTTCATATAAGGATCATTTTTTTCTGCCAGTCTAAAGCGACTGCATATGCCTGATAGTTATAAGAACACATTAATATAGTAAAAAAATAACCATGCACTGTCTTTACTGTCCTAAGAGCAAACTATTGAACCGTTTGATTGTTTTTAAAAAGTTCCATAACCACAGTTTAATACGTCCCTTTCCGCGGGAAAGCTTTTATAATACATGTATCTTTATTTAAGGACAATCTCATTTCCAGGTCGATGGCTCTGTTGAGTTACCTGCTTGTTGTTGCTGACCGACGCAACGTCCGGTGGAGGTTGCAGCCGGCAGCTTGGTCCGTCCAAGACCCAGGGGCGGATTAGTGATTTGGGGGCCCTAGGCAAATCCATGTATGGGGCCCCAACTATGCACCATTTTACATTACTGCAACCCATATTTTTCTTCCTCCTCAAAGCACACAACTTTTCATCCCCAGTCAAAGTGACAGGGGAAAACTAAGCTTAATAAACACAGATACTCACTAATTAAAAAATATATAATAATGAATGCCCAAATGAAAAACATGGAAAAAATACATCTGGGATTACTATATACAAAGTGTGCCATCTTTCTGTGTGTTTTTTGTGGCTTACAACCCGTCATGCATTTAAATGTGACCAAATTTCTGTACTAGTGTGTACAGTATGAATCGTTAGCACTGTACTGACGTTATTATATTATGTCTTTATGTGCTCATCGGTCTGCGCAGCGGAGTCAAACCTTTCTATCTTTGAACTGGCCCTTTCCCAAGAGCACAGCGCTCTTTGTTTGACAGATGTTTTGGTCGTCAGTTGTAAGGAACCACCCACTGGTCCAATGACGGTATCCAGAGGCCTGGTGAAGGTTTCACATGTGTTCTTGTTGTTCCTTTGTTTAGGGAAACAATATTTGAATGAAAGCATATTTAATTTAATTACCTCCATTTTATCTGACTCCAATTTAATAATATATTGACTTCTCATTTAGTTTTAATTCATTTTACTTATAGCAATTATGAAATTTGGGTATATGTTTGATTCTCCTGCTTTACTCTGAACTATATTCATTCATCCGATTCTCATGTCGCTTAGAGTCTCGCACCGGCCGTTTATACACGGATCTCAAGGTCACAAACTGCAGTCATTATAACGGTGTTGTCGGTGTTCATGGTGAAATACTCACTGGCGCATTATCATTGCTCGTGGCCGGGAGAGTGCTGCGTCTGGCGGGAGAGAGAGGCACTGCTGCTGTAGGAGCAGCGGTGGAGTTTCTGAGGGGAAAAAGAAGAGACTTTGGAAACAATATTTTGCAAATCATCTTTTTTCCTCTCTGCTGGTGTAGCTGCGTTTCTTTGTTGTTTTATTTTCCTGCGACTTTAACTTCATTTTGCAGCTAATGTACCTCACAGTGACACTCTCGCTGTGGGCAGTTCTACTAATTCCGCCGCTGCGTTCACTTTCTCTAGCTAGTGTCGAAGTCGAACTCGTCTCGCGCATATACGGTGCTAATGGAATGGTCCTGACACGAACTCAGAGTGGTGGAAGAACCCAAATGCAGGCAACAGCGGTGATGAATGGGTTAACACAACAGACTTTAATATAAAGGGCGATACAAAGAAAAAACCCACGAGGGGGTACAAACACAATAACTAAAGACTTTACCAAAGACAAAAGAAAAACTTCCCGCAATGGGGCAAAACAGAACTAAGGCAAAACTAAACTCACATTAGGGGAACAGACATCAAAATGAGGACGCGAACACGAGGCTATAGAAAACACAGGCACATATGCACAGGGTACATATGCACAGGGTACATGTACAAACACAGTACATCCAGGGTACACGTACATAGTACAATACACGAGCACAAGACAAAGAAACAAGAGGGCATTTATAGGTAAGACAAACAAGGGATAACGAGCTAGGGCAGGTGGGAAACATTAGACACGGAAGGAAAGTGTAACCAATTTTAGGGGTATAAAAATGAATTACAGTATAATAAGAACTGGGATCAAGAATAAACCACGGCCAGAATCAGAAGATATCAAAAAATGTTAGGAGCCAACGCGTTGAGCAGCAATAATGAACCAGACAGAGGAATAAATGTTGAGTAACCACTCTTGCATTTGTTTCATACAATGAAAAATAAATGTTCAGTTTACATAACTTAAGAAATAATAAACCAAATTGACCAGAAAACAAATAAATGTGTGCACACAAAAAAAATAAATGTGTCCGTTGGGGCCCTTTTCAATTTTTTTCCTTTTTTTATCGTTGCAGGTTTAACCTGATGTTAAATGTCCAAAGAATTGTAAGGTGAATGTGCGAGTGTGTGTACGTGTGTATCTCCTTGTCTGCGTCTTTTCCTTCAAAGGGTTTGGCTCGCCATCTGACACAATCAGGATAACGTCCTGGTCCTCGGAATTTTCCCGTCCTCTCAAAAAAACCTGACCTATAAACAAGGTCATACTTATTATAATCTCAATTTCAAATGCATCATTAAAGGCTTAAGTGTCATGCCGTTACACATTGCATCAACCCTCATACCTATATTTTAAATCTTAATAAATCTCAAATCTTCAGTTTCAGTTGTACAACATTAAACATTCAAAAATATCAAAAATTCAAATATGAGAACTAAACATTCAAGAACTCACATGTGTTACCGTTCACATTAACAGCAATTCTATAATACTCATGTTAAGTATCCATTAACATGCAAAACATATCATATCATATCATATCCATATCAAAACAGGATAACATGACACGCAAATTAAAACAACAGTAATTACCCATAATGAGTGGCTTTCAGAGATATCAAGGAAATGTGCTTAATCACTTCTCATACACTATAGGCCTACTAGCGTGAGAGAAACTGCACCAAAATTTACCCTCCTAGTAACTTTAAACTCACATGGATTATCAAATTACTTCTTGTGTTAAATTGGCAATATAAAAATAAAAAAACTTCCCTTTGCATCGGCTTAAAATAATAGCCGCAGTATACATGTTCAACCATTGCACCATTAATCGCCTCAATCCACTCCATTAGCATCTCTATCGCTTCCGCTAACACACTGAGAAACAGCACAGTAACCCCAAAATAGCTAAAAGGGATATATATATATTTCTCACCGTTGTTCTGTATTTCAAAGTCCGAGCACGTGGATGCTAAGGCGCTTGCAGCAGCTCACAAGGTGGAAAGATAAGTGGTTAGCCGCCGTAGCTCGTCTCCGTTGTTCAGTCACTAAGCTCCGAACTCTCAATAAGCAATTATACTGCTCTTATATCTCTCTGCTATCATGGGTTTCTCTTTTTTTCCCCTTTCTCCGCCCTTTTAGCAGTTAGCTGCTCTCTCTTATTTTTATTATTATTTTTTTTTACAGAGATCCGAGCGACCGGAACAACAACTCAACTGGGACTTCACCTCCAAGCTGACAACTGAACGTGACCTGCGTAGCTCATAATTGGCTGTCTAGGGCTAAGCACTCCCCACATGAGGTCATATGAACTGAGCGATGCATTAAAATAAAATAGGACAGTTATAACTTTGCCAATGTAAATAATTAACTCAAATAGTCTCTTTTAAATCGTGTTTGTTTTTTCTTCATCTGGGCTACAAAAGCAATACATGAATCGAGAGGGGCGGGGCCAATGACAAGACACTGGAGAGAACGCATATTATTGTCAACAGGACAATAATATGTTTCTCTCCACAAATAACCAAAGGCTTTGTCATGGCTCTTCCACAGGACCAAGAAACACATGACTAATAGAGGCAGAGCCATGAAAGGTCCACTCTTATCTATAATTTGGGGGGGGGGGGGGAGTGCCTTCGTACAGATTTAATAACGTAAAACGTTAACAGGGATATCCCGACTATTTTGATGATTACTTAAGGCTCTATGTTGCTGCTGACATGGCTTATTGGTTAAGTCCACCCCTTCTTTTAGGAGGCCCCCTGGTAGCTTGGTGCCCCAGGTGATTGCCTACCTTTGCCTAATGAGTAAGTCCGCCCCTGCCAAGACCGTCGAGTCGAGGGTGCAAATCTCAAATTCAAAGTCTACTCCTGATGCAAGTTGAACCAATTTAACTTATTTTATGTTATTATTTAGCAAATAGGCTCTATATCAAGTTGATAAATCCATTATAGTTTGCTGTAAACGAAAACAGTGGGGAAACAAAAAGCATGTGATCCGAGCGGGCAAGCTCTTAAAGGGACAGCAGCATAATAAATATTTCAGTTTTAATGCTCATCAAACAACAAAAAAACGAAGACTTAACAGACTCACTGCTCCTGACTGATCAACTTTAATATTATTTTATCTATATTTCAGTATACTGTGAAGACTATGAAGTGTTATTTTACAGTTGACTCCTTTATTCCGTTTCTGTACCTAATAACCAAACCACAGTTAGACCAACCTGAAACACCTAAAAAGCACTGTTCATTTTATTTGTGTGTTTGCTTTATTACATTTATTTGTGCTTTTGCTCATAATTTGATCATTTGTTCTAATTTTATTTATTTAATTATGAGCTTATTTATTAAGATTGCATAGGTAAGAAAAACTAATAACTAGAGGTGCACCGATTGACCGGCCAGAGACCGGAATCGGCCGGTTTTTCGTATGATCAGTCTCACGTCTCGCCGATTCCAAGCCGAACTTCTGTTGCCCGTGATGCGGGCAAGAACGTCACAGCCATCAGTACAGTCAAAGCCGCAAGTAAACATGTAAACGTGCGTGCGCACAGCCTGCCTTTCACGGCTTGTTTATAGTCGCATGTGGGTCCACCGGACCGCGAGTCTCTGCTGACTGACGCGCATCTCTCATGTCCGCTGACTGCACACGCGTGCACACGCATCATGTATTGTACAGACTGTAGTTCATCTCTCGCTGCTCCGTCTACATGGTATATATGCTAACAGTGATGCTAAACTCTGACACATGCTAAACTCCCGTTGAAGTCGTTCACTCTGTGTAAAACAAACGTAAATTCCATTCAACCTTATTCCTTGTCTTACGTTAAAACTGTGGTCATTTCACCTACGTAAAATGACATTCAACACGACTTCTACTTGTTTTTAAAAATCCAAAATATAAAAAAATGAATAAATCAACCAATATATGTGATATATATCTGATTGAGTTCTTTACTAACACAAAAAAACTTCAAATGCTATACATGTTTAGAGTAGAATTCACTCATAAGAGTTTTAACTTTTTTATTGAAGTTGCAGCAAAAATCAACCCACTTCTTTTAATACTACAGACCCAAGATAAAGACAATTTATTTTACATTTCAGAAAAAAATGAAATAAAGCAATGTTAGTTTCATAAACAGAAACAGACAAGAATAAAGTTGAAGTAGGCTATTTTATTGTTATCTTAGACTTTTGTGAGATGAGTACAAAAATGAAAAAGGTAAATTAAGTGACATGTTTAGTTGTATTTTATTATTTGTACTTCTTTTCAGTCACAGAGTTATTCAATTTAAGAGTTGTTTGGGAAAGAGAAGATTCTGTAATTTAATGCAGATTGGAGAACTGCATTTAGGGAAATTTGGGGAAATTGTACTAATGTTCAATCATTTATTCAATGAAAATAAAAAAATGTGTATTGAAGAAAAGTTCATATGGTTTTATATACAGTATACTGTCAATTATAGTTTGTGGATAGAAAATCGGAATCGGCAAAAATCGGAATCGGCAGGTTTCACTTGTAATAACATCGGAATCGGCAAAGAAAATTGCAATCGGTGCATCTCTACTAATAACTAGAGATTATTATTTATTTATTACTTTTGTGGTGGGTAAATAAACTTTTTGTCAGGGCCAGTAAATATGTAGAAATTAATGTATGCATAATAATCTTCATAATCGTGCAACCATGATTATTCCTCAGACTATAATCGTTCCAACAAAATCTATAATCTAAACTATTGATTATTGTAACAAGAATAACACAGAGTAGGAAGGAAGAGGCTGGAATCAGGGATGACTACTGCTGGCAAGCAAGCCTTTTTATTCTCAAACACAAAATAACACTTGCGCTTCTCGCGCTAATCTTAACTGTCCTTTTCAGACTCGTAAACTCAGTCCTTTCCGTCTTGCTTCCGGGTTGTCGCTCACTCTCCTTGTCCGCGTCTACCAGCAGTAGTCCTGATCTCTCTCCTCGATCGGCTCTGCCTCAGTGGCTTTTATGCCTCCCCACGCCACTTGCTGGAATGAGACACAGGTGTTCGTGATTTTCGTCTGCCACACTCAATCCCCGCTCGTCTCCTCACTCTCTCTCCCGCTGCAGACTTCGCTAAACCACACCCCTTCTGCCGCATACCCCCACCACCCGACTAAGGCCGCGGAGCCATCCGGCCTGCAGCCTCCCTCCCCCCTGCCTGGAGAGGAAGTCGGCCACAGCCATCTGTGCACCCGGCCTGTGGATCACCTTGAATTTGAAGGGCTGAAGAGCTAGATACCAACGGGTGATCCGGGCGTTGGTATCCTTCATGCGGTGGAGCCACTGGAGAGGAGCGTGGTCTGAACAGAGGGTGAATTCCCACCCCAAGAGGTAATATCTGAGGGTGAGGACGGCCCACCTGATGGCCAAACACTCCTTCTCAATGGTGCTGTACCTCGCTTCCCTCTTGGAGAGCTTGCGGCTGAGGTTCAGCACCGGCCGTTCCTCACCCTCCACCTCCTGGGACAGGACTGCACCCAGCTCCCTGTCCGACGCGTCGGTCTGCAGGAAAAAAGGGAGAGAAAAGTTAAGAGAATGTAGGAGCGGCCCGCCGCACAGAGCAGCCTTCAATTGGTTAAAGGCCTGCTGGCACCGCTCCGTCCACTGGACCGGATCTGGTGCTTCCTTTTTAGTGAGATCAGTCAGCGGGTTGGTGAGCTCCGAATATTTAGGTACAAACATTCTATAATATCCCACCAACCCCAGGAACTGTCTCACCTCCTTTTTGGTCTTGGGGCTCGGGCAGGCTGCAATCGCTGCAGTCTTATTAATTTGGGGACGCACCTGCCCGTGACCCAAGTGGACCCAAGCCCAGATACTTGACCTCCACCCGCCCAATTGCGCACTTCTTTGGATTCGCCGTGAGCCCGGCCTCCCTCAGCGACCTCAGGACCGCCCTCAGATGCACCATATGCCGCTGCCAGTCGTTGCTGTGGATGATAATATCATCCAGATAGGCAGCAGCGTATGTCGCATGGGGTCGGAGGATCCGATCCATGAGACGCTGGAAGGTGGCCGGAGCCCCAAACAATCCGAACGGAAGTGTCACGAATTGGTGTAAACCAAACGGCGTGGTGAAGGCTGTCTTTTCTTTGGATACTGGTGTTAGGGGGATCTGCCAGTAACCTTTTGTTAAATCCAGTGTCGAATAAAAGTGAGCAGCACCCAGCTGGTCCAACAATTCGTCGACTCGCGGCATCGGGTAAGCAGCGAATTTTGATACGGCGTTAACCTTGCGATATTCCACGCAGAACCTAACCGAGCTGTCGGTTTTGGGCACCAAAACTATCGGGCTCGCCCAGTCACTGGTGGACTCTTCTATTACTCCCAAATCTAACATGGCGTCATGGGTTTCCTCCTGAACCACCTTTTTTTTGTGTTCAGGTAAACGGTAGGGTCTACTACGCACCACTACCCCAGGCTCGGTTTCGACATGGTGCTGTATGAGGTTCGTTCAGCCAGGAAGGGGAGAGAACACGTCGGCAAACTCCGCTTGCAGGTGGGCCAGGTCAGTGAGCTGTGAGGGTGGTCTCCCCCTGGGGCCAGGGCAATGGATTGTGGTTTTACATTTGCCTCCGGCCCGAGATCCTCCTCTGCGGACACCACCGTCGCCAGCATCACTGCCTCCACCTCGCTCCATTTTTTTAGGAGGTTGAGGTGGTAGATTTGATGTGCCCCCCCCATCTGATCGGATAACCTCATAATCGAGATCGCCAACTTGCCGTGTGACCTCGAAGGGTCCTTGCCACTTTGCAAGTAATTTGGAGGAAGACGTTGGGAGCAATACAAGCACTTTCTCTCCCGGCGTGAATTTTCTCAGGTTAGAGCCCCGGTTATACAGACGGCTCTGTTTGTCCTGGGCCTGTAGCAAATTCTCCAGAGATAGCCGCCCCAGTGTCTGGAGTTTTTCTCTCAGGTCCAAGACATACTGAATTTCGTTTTTGCTCGATGAAGGTCCATCCTCCCAAGTCTCCTTCAGGACGTCTAGAACCCCTCGGGGTTGACGCCCATACAGAAGTTCGAAAGGGGAAAACCCCGTGGAGGCTTGGGGGACCTCCCGTACTGCAAATAAGAGGGGCTCTAACCACTTATCCCAATTCTTGGAGTCCTCGTGCACGAATTTACGAATCATAGTCTTCAACGTGCGATTAAATCGTTCCACCAACCCGTCCGTTTGTGGGTGAAAGACGCTGGTGCGAATCGATTTAATGCCTAATAATTCGTAAAGTTCGCGTAACGTACGTGACATGAACGCCATGCCTTGATCTGTGAGGATCTCGCGGGGATCCCCACCCAGGAGATGATACGAAACAGTGCCTCCGCCACACTCTTGGCAGAAATGCTACGGAGCGGCACTGCTTCGGGGTACTGTGTCGCATAGTCCACCAGGACCAATGTGAAACGGTAGCCTCGTGCAGATCGCGCTAACGGCCCGATGAGGTCCATACCAATTCTCTCGAAGGGGACCTGCGTCAACGGGAGAGGGCGCAATGGCGCTTTTGGGGTGGCCGGTGGGTTCACCAACTGACATTCCCGGCAAGACGCGCACCACCTGCGAACGTTGTCTTGAATGCCCGGCCAAAAGAATTGGGCCATGAGGCGACTTAGTGTATTGCCCTGCCCTAAATGACCTGCCATAGGGTTACTATGAGCCGCCTGGAAAAGCATTTCCCGGCGGCTCTTTGGAATCAACAACTGGGTTATATCCTCTTTTGTCTGAGTGTCTTGGGTCACTCGATATAACCGATTATTCCTGATAGCAAAATACGGATAGGAGAGAGGACGTGCAGGCTGAACCAGCTGCCCGTCGATGGATGCGACCTGCTCAAACGCTCGCTTCAGCGTCGCATCCTGGGCCTGCTCCAGGGGGAAGTCATCCCGATCCGAGAGGAGTAACCTCTCGATCTTGCGCGCCTCCCCTGAGTCAGGTGCCGATGGGGCCGGTTCCACACTGCCCGTGTGCACGCAACCTCCCCTCCCGTGCTTCCTCTTTAACCAAGATACATCCGCACAAAGTAGTCCCAATAATTTAGGAAAAGCCGGCCAATTCATCCCCAGAATTAGCGGATGTCTGAGGTGAGGATTAACCGCCACCTCCACACTATGCTTTTTTCCTCTAAATTTAATGGGCAGCCTCGTTAGGGAGTATTTTACCACATCCCCGTGCACACACCGCAACTGAACCTCGCGGCTTTTACCTCCTGCCGCGAGCCGAACCAGATTTTGGTGGATGGAGGTCTGGTTACAACCTGAATCCACCAACGCCTGGTAGGTACCCCCCCAATACTCACGGGTATCTGGTACAGGCCAGCCGAACCAGGGGCAGCCCGTGGCATGTCAGGGACCCGGATTAGAGTTCCCACCTCCATCACTGGACACCGATCGATGAAGTGATCCGGGTCCCCGCAACGCCAACACGCCGGCCCAGACCTTCCCGCCGCCCTGGCGGCAGTGGGTGAGACAGACGGCTGGTGTGAGGAGGCCGAGACAGTCGGTGTGGTATCCGTGGCCTCCATGCCGGAAGGCCACGTAGACACAGCGCCTCCCACCTCCATCCGTCCAGATCCATACCCTCCTCGGCCACGAAGAGGGCCTCTTCCTGGGAAAGGCGGCCGGGTCCGGGGCGCGGGTACCGGCCGGTTCGTTGGTGGTGGTAGTGTGCGCGGTGTGGAGAGAGACACCGTGGGGAGAGACTCCCCGATTCCAGGGCACGCGACCAGGTGATCCTCCGTCCAGCGACGCCGGTCTGTGGCACTGGACCCACCCCGCCGTCTTCCGGGGCAGGCAGGTGATGAATTGTTCCAGCACCACCTTGTCGATGATGTCCCCGACGCCGCTTCCCTCAGCCACCAGCCATTTGCGACAGGAGTCCCGGAGCTGCTGAGCGAGCAGGTAGGGCCGGCCGGCTTCTGCCAACCCCAGTGACCGAAATCGCTGGCGGTGTTGCTCTGGGCTCCGGCCGACCCGCTGCAGAATGGCCTTCTTCAGCTCAGCATACACCAGGAGGCTCTCTGGGGGGAGTTGTTGCGCCGCCACCTGCGCCTCGCCGGAGAGAAGGGGTATCAGCCGGAGGGCCCACTGGTCCCTTGGCCATTCGCTGGACTCGGCGGCCCGCTCGTAGAGCTCCAGGAACGCCTCGGGATCATCATGTGGGCCCATCTTCTGCAGCATCAGGTGGATCGGTGGGGCTGGTCCGCTGGTACCCCCGTCTGAGCCCCCCGGTGCATCCAGCTCCGGAACGCCTCGCGGTCCTCCTGTTGGGCCCGCAGAATCGCCTGGAACCGGCTGTCCTGGTCCTCCCGCAGCTGTAACAGGGCCCGGTGTTGTTCCTGGTGGAGGACTGCGAGGGATGTAATCACCTCCGCAAACGGCGAGGTCGGCGGACTCATCCCACCGGCTGCGGCACTCCTGCATCCTTCCATTACTCCCGGGTTTCGGCACCACTGTAACAAGAATAACACAGAGTAGGAAGGAAGAGACTGGAATCAGGGATGACTACTGCTGGCAAGTAAGCCTTTTTATTCTCAAACAGAAAATAACACTTGCGCTTCTCGCGCTAATCTTGACTGTCCTTTTCAGACTTGTAAACTCAGTCCTTTCCGTCTCGCTTCCGGGTTGTCGCTCACTCTCCTCATCCGTGTCTACCAGCAGTAGTCCCGATCTCTCTCCTCGATCGGCTCTGCCTCAGTGGCTTTTATGCCTCCCCACGCCACTTGCTGGAATGAGACACAGGTGTTCATGATTTTCGTCTGCCACACTCAATCCCCGCTCGTCTCCTCATTCTCTCTCCCGCTGCAGACTTTGCTAAACCACGCCCCTTCTGCCACAATTATTTTGATAATCGTATAATCATTTTATTGTTTTTCAGATTAAACAATTAATCGGATAAAAAGCATAATTTTTTAATGGGGTCTGTGCACACGGAGCAATGATGTATTTCACAGCCAGCTCTGTTACATCTGGCACTCCTAGCGTCCATAGAGAACAGTGCCGTTTTTTACTCGGTTGCTTCAAGATGCACATAGGATTACGGTCAACAATGTGATTCAAATTATCCGAACACTACGTCACATATCGACAACCAAAAAGGAGAAGGGCTTCATACATTTACCTTTATGCATTTGGCAGACGCTTTAATCCAAAGTGATTTACATTGCATAATACTATACATTTGTTTCTGTGTATGTGCAATCCCTGGCGTGACGTCACAGACCAACTAATCGATGATGACATTCGTTGACAACTAATTTCATAATAGATTCTTATTGATTTTATCGATTAGTTGTTGCAGACCTAATCTAAGTGAAAACAAAATACCTGTGGTGAAGGTAATCTGACAGTACAGAGTGGGACGTGCGTAATATTTTGAAAAAAGTCATGCAGTGATAGTGCTAGCTAAACTATAGCGCAGTCTGATGAACGTTTGTGTACAGTATGTATGCTCTGGGAAGAAGAGTCTGAACAGTCAATGTTGTCTATAATGTGAAGTATTATTGAGCAAAAAGAAAAAAAGAAATGCAACTACACAACTAAATACAATCATTTTAAACTTTTGAAACTAAAGTTATTCAGTGATAGTTTTTTTAATTCAGTGAATATTTCTTTATGAAAATTGGCACATTGTAATGCCAGGGGATGATGCATTTGGCAGATGATTTTATCCAAAGTGAACAGTAGCTTTTTGTGTAGCACATTAGGTTGTGCTATAAAACCTATACTGTAACTGTTGCATTACGACCGTATAGGTCCTTTGTCCAGTCCTTCAAGTATGATATTTAGAAGCATTTTTAAATTAGCGCCCTTGCCGGCAGCAGACGATTTAAAAAAAAATGTTTGCCTTGATGATTTGTGGTGTTTAACGTGTGCGATGTAGCGTTGTTTCATTAGGTCAGTTGGTAGAGCCTTCCAATACACACATACCAGGGCTCTCAAGTTTTATCAAAAGTTTGGAGTGAGATCACATCTGTAAGGAGAGGAGCCAATCAAAGTTTTAGCAGCGGCCCCTCAGCCCCACCCAATTGACCTGTCCCCCTTCGTTCTTGTTGCTACGTTCGACAAACTTTTAGGTATAAGCCATGCACTCTCTGAGGAAACAGTTAAGAATTTTGGGAAAAATTACAGGCAGAAAGGTGTGCAATATGCATTCAAGGGATACATTCAGGATTTGAGATAACTGTAACAATAATTTTACCTATATTTGCATCCACACCAGCAGACGATAATGTTACGTTAATTCTAAACTTGCACGATGCAGTAACTGTCACACAAGTGGATGTATGACCTAAATGTGGTATATTAAGTGTTTATATTTACTCCGAAATTTGTAGTAATGACAATTTTAGAGAGAGAGTAACTTTGGGCTGATAATGATAATCGCTAATTCTTCCACATTGGAAGCCGATAAGCAATATATTGGCTGATACAGTATCTAAAGATTAATATAGAATATTCTGAGATTGAAACAAAAGGCAAAAAGTGGACAACTACTTTTATTTTTAAAAACATTGACTGCAGAAAACAAGGTAACCATTAGTTCTCTTTTTTCCCTGAAAATCATGTACAAAGCCTACTTTACACTAGTTAAAGATTCTTTAACTTTTAAACTTTGCTGGTATATTTTTATTTAATAAACACATTAGCCTATAGATGTTCTTCCAGAGCAACCCAGAAAAGTGTTCTTAATAGCCACAAGTCTAACAGGTCTCGAGACAGAAAGCATTCAGACAGCAGTCTGATTCAAACAAAATTAACTTGTTTCTATAATTTACCCATTCATAAATATCTACAATACTGTACCTACATGAACAATGTTTTGCTAATAAACAAACGGCGCAACGCAATATTAGAATGCATTAGAACCCATTTTAATTTTACATTTTGTCCACACTGGCTGCGGTGCGACGCGACACAACAAACCCATTAAGAACAAGCTGTTGTCATGTTGTGTTGTGTCGTGCATGGTGTAGACACGGTGTAACAGTGTCAGGACTTGACATTAAGCATTGTCATGTGGTTGTCCTTCGGATAAGTAAACTTGTCATTCACTTGTCCGAGTACAAAAATTACTTGTTCAAAGATAAAAAAATGATATTTCATTTGAATTCGCAATATGATTGTTTCGGATCTAGATTGGTCAAGTTAGCTTCTAAGTATTTTAACTAGTGTCCGCTTTGGCCGCCTGAATGTGATTATAGGCCTACTCTCCGTGACTGCTATAACAAAAGCAAGCAGTAATTATTATTAGCGTTAAGGCTGTAGGTTAGCTTTTTTTGCACATAGCACTGGTGCTAGAAAGGTTTAAAGTTTGGTAGCACAGGTCAAACTGTAGGAGCACAAGTATAAATCATCTGTTGCCATCATTAAAAAAAATATGCAAGTGCAGTTCATCATGAATAAACTGACAAAAGGCATTATATTATATGTTACATACAGATGGATAAATTAGGGCCATATCATTTTTAAATTAAATTTGTTTGAATATTTCTAAGTTCTGTGTTTTTCCTTTTTTACTATACAATAGTGGTATATTTGTCAACATAAATTACTGTAGTATACTATAGTATTTACTATAGTAAACTGCAGTAAAATTCTTAGACACTATTGTGTTTTTGAACTTTACTATAGTATACAGTGTTTATCAATTTACTACAAGGGCACTACAATTTTAAATAGCAAATATTATAGTACACTACAGTATTTTTTATCTGAGTGTTCAATTTAACGGGACTTTTATTTTGACGGGTCTTCGGGAAGACTCAAGTTTTTGTGTGTTTGCCGATAGCTTCACTCAAACAATAAAACGCTCGTAAAATAAACTCTCAGAGCAACTCTGGAGATAAAGTTCATGTGTTCATATCCTCATACAGTGCAGACGCAGATAAATCCTCGTGTTGTATGTTAAACTGTGCACATAATTCCCTCAGACACGCAGAACAGCCAGATGACATTTAAATAACTTGATTCTGCGTCCGCATCTAGTTACATGGCCATTGATTAAAGTCACACACAAACAAGCACAACCACACAAACGCACTTCATATGCAGCTCTGTCTAATGCACATATTCTTATTATTCTACATATACAGTATGTCGCACTGTTGTTATTTTTTTTCAAAAAATGTCTGATAATAAATGTTTTTTATGAAGTTTGAAGGATGTTTCGAGCGCTGTCAAAAGATCGGCGCTAAACCAAATCTGCTGGAGGAGTGTTTGCTGTGATTGGATGTTACGCAGTAAAGCCTGGCTCAGACTACAGGAGTTTTAAAATCCTGACAGATTTCAAATTCTGGTTGCAGCACACACATAAGGAGAATCTTAACAGATTCTCTTATTTAAAATCTTAAACCTGGCTCAGACTACAGGAGTTTTAAAATCCGGAAAGATTAAAAATTCTGGTCTTGACAGATTCTCTTTTTTAAAATCTTAAACAAGCTCACACTCATCAGTGTACAACTAAATTACACATATTTTACATATCCATAGGATATGCAGTTTTGTAAAAGGAGCTAATAGTAACCGTTTTAATGGGTTTACTATTTTTAGATGTTGACATCACATCTACATTTGAATCTCTTTTTCAAGCACTACAAAAATAGGTTTGCCCTTTGTAAACTTGCATTTATGAATGTGAAATGTCCAGATAAGAAAACGTTGGGGCGTAAAGTTGTGTTTATAAATAAGCCTAAAGGTAGCAAGTGCAAAAATAAAAATTTAGCAAGTTTGATTGGAAGTTTTTTTATTTCATAATTGCACATCAAAAGACATCCTAAAACACCCAAACTACAGGATAATATTAAGATTATCATACCAGAGGACGCCTCTTAAGTCATCTCACCGGGAAACAGAAGTAAACAAAGGGACATCGCAAAGTTAATTTCACGTGATCTCACCAGGCAACGGTTGTGTAACGTCTCTGTCGCTCTCTGAATGATTCTCTGTCTGTCTGTCCAAAGCCGCGGGAACGTATTTTGAGCAGGGGGTGCTATAATGCTTTTTGCTAGGGCTGAAGTTATGACTGTGCTTTGGGCGAGCCGCTTAAGTTTAATGTTAATAAATAACGGAAGAAAAAAAGGTCTCTGCCGAGAATAAAGATGAATGCCAATGTGATTATAAGATACAGCATAAAAACAAACACATAAACGCATGTTATCTGTATGCCTATATCCAAATAACAATCTGTTGAACGAAACTACAAGCTGCGCGTTAGCAGTTAACTTACCCGGTACATTTAAAACCGACGCGACTTCTCCCCAGCTCTTTTCCTTATCTGTGCGGTTGTGGTATGTTTTGGAGGATACATTATATAGACAATCAAGTTGTTCCTCCATCTCCGCTGTCCAACGTACCCTTGCAGGAGCTTTCGCGGTCGACATTTTTAAAGGTCTGTCAGTCACCTCCGTCACCTTGCAGATGTGCCTCTCATTGGCTGTTGCGAAAGTACAACGTCATCACCCCGATTTAAAATCCTAAATATCAAACATGTTTGATATGATCGGGGCGGCCCCGATTTCTCTCGGAGCAGATCGGGAGGTGTAAAATTCAATCTGTGAACGCCTCACATTACGTGATAATCTGGGCCGAACCTCGGACCCGATCGAGGTTCTGGACCCGATTTTTTCAAAGATTCTCGGGAGGGGAAATCGGGGTAAATTCTGGCCGAGAATCCTGTAATCTGAGCCAGGCTTTAGGCAGCAGTATGACAGTCGGCGCGTCAAAATTTAAATAACCAACCTGACTAAACGGCCGATTGTAATATCCAAAAATGCAAACAACAAAATCCTGAAAGGCGACAAAAACATGACCAGACCTTAACTAATTCACCCTAAACCGCATGGCTTTGACTCAGTTGCGTTTCTAGGTTGTGTTTAGCCTATTAAAACAATAATATTTGCAATTATTTCAAACGCAAGAATGAATTATTGTTATTTAATTCTCTTTCTATATTACTTTAACTATTTTTAATTTAATTTTAACTTTTGTAATTTGATGTCTATGTCTGTAGCTACATTGTCATATGCTTACATTTGTCATTCCAAACCCAAATGCTCTTGAAAGATTGATTGTATTTCAGTCTGGTAATATTTGTATCAAAATATCAATTGACCATGTGTTTACTCATCACTGATAAACATAAAAAGACAGACATGGTTTTAGCTATTGTTGTCTATTTTGCACTCCAATTGTTCTAAAATGCACATATGTAGCTCAAGAAAATCTTTTTTTGGGACAAACTCAGTTGTTTGGACCTCGGTATTTCTAAAATCCTACGTATGGCCTGGATTGAACGTCGTCAAATTTTGACAGAAGCCAAGTTAATGGATTTTAGTTCTCTTTTCATGTTCATTAATGAATTATATTTCACCATTCCTTCTGTTGCTTTGGGTTGAAGGTTTACAGTTATTTAATTTGACAAATTATTAACATTGCATTCAATTCCAATAACATTTTGTGCAATGAACATGTCTTGGTTTGGTGTTAATTAATTTGTATGGGGTATAGCTGTAACAGTCCACTGATTATTTGGCAAAATATTATAATAATATACATGTGAACAGTTCAAATTTTAAACCACAACTTTTTTCAGACGTCAAATATGGTCTGAAAAATCTTCAGGGAAGTCTGTATGTTTGAGTCTGGAAAAGTACGGAATTTCGAAAAGGAAAATGTGTAGGAACCCTGTGCCTCACTTATGCTTATACTTTTCAAACCTGTCTCGAAATTAGTACTCGGGTATTCTAAAGTACTCGAAATTAAATATGATAATAAAAATGCCCATCCCGAACCGGATTATCAGGGAATAATAAATGTTGCTCTCCAGAGGACTTTGAATCTATTGAGTAGTTTTGACCTCTGTTAATAATAATTTTGGAGCTCAGCCCCAGTTCTTAATCACTTTTGTTAAATAGAAAATGTCATGAGGAAAGCTTGTACAAATCAGACAAAAGGGCAGAGCTCTGCTCACGAGTGCACAAAATCAACACTCTGCTTCAGATTTATGTGATCAGACAGATTGTGACTTTGAGCATAAATCAGATTAGGCAGGTCCATTTTCTCCCCCTTTCTGTGCTCTCATTAGATGCTAAAGGATTCTTGTCCTCTCAAGTTTGAGGACCGTTCTTTACACTTGACAGAATGTCTCTCTCAAATCCTCAGGCCTCATAATGTTGCTATCAAGCGTAATGGCTAACAGCAGATTTACTCATCACCTGAGACCACTTAAAACTGAATACAGATCAGCTCTAAATAGCTTTCTTTTGGTTAATTGAACCTCGTGACCAAGTTTCTGAATCAGCTGCGAATTGGACAAAGGGAGCAATACGTTTTACGTCAAATGCACACACTGATAACGTTGAGCTCACTGTTTGTAGCAGATTATTTGAGCAGAAGATTCACAGATAGAATTATGCAAATCAGATAACAGCACAAATACGCCCCAAATATTTGTACTGAATGCAACTTGCATGCCACATTTCCCATCTTCACTCTTAAAAATAAAGGTGCTTAAAAGGTTCTTCACAGTGAAGCCATAGAAGATTTTTGGTTCCACAAAGAACCATTCAGTCAAAGGTTCTTTAAAGAACCACCTCTTTCTTACTTTTTTATCATCTGAAGAACTTCTTTCGCAACAAAGAACCTTTTGTGAAACAGAAAAGTTCTTCAGATGTTAAAGATTATGGAACCAAAAGGTTCTTCTGTGGCATCGAAGAACTACTTGAAGCAAAACATTTTAAGAGTGTTGCAGGCTACAGTTGTAAAAACTAGTCAATCAATCAAAACTTTAATAAGGACACTCACGGTCCAGAAAATCATACACCCACATTATCACTTATTTACAAGTAAGCTAAAACGCCAATGGTTCCACAACCTAGAAAAGAACCTGACTGAACTTAGTGGCATCGAAGAACTATTCGAAGCACATTTTTGTAAGAGTGTTGCAGGGCTACAGGTTGTAAAAACTGCAAAAAAAAGCAAAATTTTCGCCAATATTCCAGAATCTCGATAGAAAACTATGCAGTTGGATGTATGGTTGAAAACTATTACAATATAACATTTTCCCAAGACACATTCAAGTAAGAACCTGGGGTTCCCCATTCTTTTTGCCAACAGAGCACCTGAACAAGCTTTTAATCATGACTTGAAAAGTGGGAATTGTCAAATTTCTGATAGCATGTGAAGGCATATGCTAATTCACCTATTCACTTTGGTCCTTTACTTTGCTACTATTGCTCTGAATATGACTGTTTGGAAGCATAAGAGAGGTTTTGTACTGCAGAATAAATTCTCACCTTTGTGAATACTGTCCAGCGTGTTATTCATAAAGCTAATCCTTCGAGCTGTACGATAAACATTAAGGCACATTTGTCGTCCATTGAGGTCCAAACATGGGCAGCAAAAGCCACAGAGCAAACTAAATTCTAATCTCCCTGGCGTTCTTCATGGGCTTGGTGTTAATTTGGTGTGAATCCCATTCCATTGGGTTTCATTGTTCGCAAATCAGAGGCACAAGCTTTAAAGGCGTACTCTTCCACAGTACCCTTCTCTAACCCTCCTCTCTTCTCTCGCTCTGCTGCTGTGAGGGCATCAGGTGGTGTCAAAACTCATCAGCCTGAAGGCGTCACAGATCCCAAGTGCAGTTCATTTGATTGTCACGTCAAGAGAAGCCTCACAACATCCTAACAATGGAGGGGTAGAGAGATTTAGAGACCAGGAGAGAAAGAGAGTAAGGGGTTGCGACCCGTGCACTACTAACAGACTTTGATTTATCTTTGCTGATGTCCCATTCCAAAGTGATTTTAAGAGTGACCGAAGTGTTGAAAGAGGCATTCAATGGATTTACTGCATGATTCCAAGTCACTGCAGTAGCTGCTAAATTGTCATGACACGTTCTTAAAATGTAAATGAACCTAAGATAAAATATGAGGACATGTGAAACACGAGATGGGAAACATACATGGCTTCCTTGAAGCGAACGTCAAGTTTGAAGTTTCTGTGGTGCTTTTGCAACACAGCATGCAATGTCGACATAGAAAGATTACAAAGGATTTCATCAGCCAAGTCAAGGCTGTTTCAGTGTCAGGTATATGGGTAGTTTGGGAGAACGTAAAAGCTTTCTGAACCATTCAAGACTTTAGTATTTAGACAAAGCAAACTTTGCATTCACCTAAAACTATCACTGAAACTTGCACATCAAACACTGAAATTTTTTTTTACAGAGAATCTTTAGACTTATACAATAACTTGTCAAAAATGGAGTAATAACCTGTAACCATTTACAGTATGAATTTAAAATAAATGATTTTATACTTTACATTTTGTATTCACTAATTATTATTTACTAGTCAATCAATCAAAACTTTAATAAGGACACTCACAGTCCAGAAAATCATACACCCACACTATCACTTATTTACATGTAAGCTAAAATGCCAATGGTTCCACAACCTAGAAAAGAACCTGACTGAACTTAGTGCTGGGACTGAACTAGCATTTTATATCAACATCACTAATCTCGAAAAATCTAAATTTGTCTTTTTCTTAAACCATGAAGCTGAAATGGGAGACTTGCCTAATTCTCCTGTGTCCCTGAAGTTATGAGAAGTTCCAAAAAAACACATACAGTAGTTAAGAATAAAGTCAAGGTTATTGTAGGTTTCAGAAACATTTCTTATCAAATTTAAAGGTCCAGCGTATGAAATCTAGCATCTAGTGGTGAGGTTGCAAATTGCAACAAACGGCTCAATCCACCCCTCCCCTTCGAAGCATTACGGTGGCTGACACAGGACTAAAGACCTATTCAGGCGGGATTAGTTATACAGGGTTAGATGGGGTAAGTAATTATTAGCAGAGCTTCTCTGTGATTTTAGCCCCGTCCGAATGCGTCATGTCAGTAATCATTATGGACAATGTCAGTATAGATTACGGCGACTTTTACCTTCTGTAGAAAGTACAGGAAAATTACCTCAGGTTATACTAATCCCATGCAAATAGACCAGGCGTAAATACATACGAAAATACTCTGCCATTTTCTGGGTTTCTTTCAAATATGGACACGCTTGAAGAAACATTCTGTTGCGTTCTAGGCTGCGGGACAAGTCAGTGGCAAACCTCAAGTGCATTCGACAAGGCACATCATCGAAAAGAAGGTCGAAAGCACTTGTCAGAAGCACCAAACTTCTGTTTGTATTAGGTAAGTGGCTATTACCAACAGAATCCTATATCGTTTGAATTAATTGTGTGACCGGACCTAAGTGTTTGTTTATATATATATATATATATATATGTAGTGTTTGTTTATGTATATATCCGGAAGCAATGTTATACACACGTGACGGCAGGGAGATGGCAGCGGTGCGTAAACGGAGTTACCCCTCACACTTCTAATAGTTTTACTGTGATTTCTAATCCCGTGCGAATTGGCTATTAATATTACAGACGACCTGTGGTAAAATGATATTACTCTATCTACCCCTGTAAAACTAAGCCCATCCAAATATTTTCGTTTCTTTGCCAATGGAGATAACTTATTTACGAAACGCTCTGTGTAGAGCCGTTTGTCCGTTTAGGGCTACTGTAGAAACAACATGGCAAATTCCATCCATGGGGACCTGCGGTGTATGTAGATAGAAAGAGCTCCTTCTAAGGTAATAAAAACCTAACGCTTCATTGCGTAAGGTCCTGTATACACCTCTGAACATGTAGTTATGTATATTATATTGCATTTCTGTCAATAGATCCTCCAAAAATTACACATTGGGCCTTTAATCAAAACTAGATTATCATGGTTATATATCCATCCTTCTGTTGTCTATGGCTTATTTCTGTTGGGTTCGTTGTTAACATCAACAATAGTCCAAGCAATTTCATGGGGAGCATCTGAGATTGTTGAAACCTATCTAAAACTGGTCTCCATAAAATTACTAGGCTAACAAAAGATCCTCTGAGCAGTGCATGATCTGAAATTTACATCTGGGTTGAACTGTTTACTTCTCAAAGCCTGTGTGAAATCCTCTTGTGGCTATTCCACACTGGAAGATGATGTGTAAACAGCGGTGTAACAATAATTTAATGAGAAGCCTTTGTGTGCTGTACCCCAGTATGACGACAGTAATGAAAACGCTGCATAAATGAAATGAAAATGGATAGGATCATCCATCTTGATCAACCTTTGAGTTAATATGCTGCAAGAATTTCCCCACTAGAGAATTAACAGCATAAACAAAAATAATATTTATATTAGCTAGGTTCAACTTTTTGACAGCCAATCAGAGAGCTTCATTTTACAAGAGGGATGACAACAGTGGATATAGTTCAACCATCTTCAAAATGCGTTTAAGATTGCACTTAACACAGAATTATGATTTTACTTTTATTAAAAATGCGCTCTAGGGGACGTCACGTGACCCAGAGCGAGATGGCTGCCTGAGTTTGTTGCTCCGCTTAAATTTTCAAGATTCAGAAACGGATCGCGTCTTAATGCGATCGCTACTCATCTGGAAGGAATAGCTAGCTCTGTGACTTGCCTTCAGAACTCTTTTGCTGCTCTTGCCGAGATTGTCACGAACACTAAAACTCGCCTGGAGGAGGCTGAACAGAGGATCTCCGCTACCGAAGATTCGGTGGCAAAGTTGCAGATGAAGATAGACGACCTTGAAAATAGAGGCCGCCGCAAGAATCTGAAAAAAGTGGGTTTGCCAGAGAAAGCGGAATTGCCACTCTCAGCGTATTTGCGAGATATGATACCAAAATGGTTAGATTTGTAACGTTTTATATATCATGAATACGTGGCTGGTAAGACGGAAGCTATATGTTGCTTGTTCACTCTAATAATTACCGTACCACTGGTTTCAGTTTTTTTGTATGTTCTATGTTCATATTATATACATCGAGCTACGACGGGGCTGTATAGCTTGGCGGTGCTAGGATGTTAGCTGTTCTAAGGCATCTTATGCTGATTTGTGACTTTCTGACTTCAACTGTGCCTCATCGTTTGGGGATGGGGTCTTGGGGGAGGGTTATCTGGGTTTGTTCTGTAACTTACTTGTGGTACTTTTCTGTTCGTATTTGGTATCTCACACTGACATAATTTGTGGTGAACGCTTACATATGATCATTTTTATGCTTTTTTCTAGCCCCTCTATATGCAGAATGCCCTAAAATTAATAACTTGGAATGTAAAGTAGGGCATAGGTCATGTAATTAAGAGGAAGAAAATTCTTACATTCCTTAAGAACATATATCTATAGCATTATTACAGGAAACTTTTTAACTGATAAAGAACATATAAAGATGAAAAGAGTGGGACAGATTTATTATTCCTCATTTGCGTCTAATAGCAGGGGCACTGCAATCCTTATTCATAAAAATGTTCCATTTATTCTCGAGCACGCACAACATGATTCTGAGGGTAGATTTGTGGTGATTTCTGGTTTTATTTTAGGTAAACATATCACTGTAGGAATTGTATATGCTCCAAATGTAGATTGCTCTAATTTTATGTCTTATGTGATTCTGAAATTTAACTAGGGCTGCGTTTCCCGAAACCTTCTTAACGCTACGTCGTTCTTAAGTTCTACCTTAAGCTGTACCTTATTGTTAATACGTGTTTCCTGAAACCTTCTTAGTTAAGTATACCTTCTTTGTAAGTCATACTTTCATAAGGTTGGTCTGACCGCTCTTAGCAATACCTTATCGCCTTTGATGGTTCATACCGCTATGCAAAAAGCTTTTCTACATCGCAGTTTAATTTCACATATAAAATTTAATATAATAATTTAATAAAAAAATTCTATTTAGTATTAAATTTACATTTTTACTTTAACTTAGTTTCAATTTTACAAATGAAATACTCTGGTTTAATACACTCAGTGTAGGCTATTGAAGTGTTTTCATGAATAAAATTGTCATACACTGATAGTTGTTAGCGTTTTTAATTACAGCCTATTATCCCAAGGCACATCTGTCATGGCTCTGCTTCCTTAGTCATGTTTTTCTTGGTCCTGTAGCAGAGTCATGACAAAGTCTTTGGTTATGTGTGGAGAGAAACATATTATTGTCCATTTGACAATAGTGTACGTTCTCTCCAGTGTCTTGTCATTGACCCCATTCCTCTCGTTTCCTCGTTATCCTTCCCTGAGTGTTTCATTACCCACACCTGCCCCATGTCGTTATCCCTCGTTTGTCTTACCCTATATAATACCCTCATGTTTCATTGTCCTGTGTTCGGTCATTGTATGTGTTTGCTACGTGGTTTCATGGTGTGCTTATCGTCTTCTCATGGTTTTGTTCCTGTTGTGGATTCCCCTGTCTCATTGTAGTAAGTGTTGAGTTTAGTTCATGTCTATTGTTTGTTAGTCTAGTATTTAGTTAGTCTTTGTCCCTGTTTATCCTTTGTCATTATTGTTTTACCCCCTCGTGGGCCTTTGTTTTGTGTTTTATATTTTATTATTAAAGTCTGTTGTCCAACGCTGCCTGCAATTGGGTTCTTCTCCTCAAGTCCGTGACAGAATGACCGAACCAAATCGAACCCAGCAGGCGGCTCCCAAGGATGCCAAGGCGTCGTCTCCCCGATCCGGCCTGGCCCACTTGCTACTGGGGTTCCGCCAGGGGAGTTATGGGGACCGGGAGTTCGCCAGAGCATTCTCGGCGGTGGCAGAGGCGACCGGGTTCAGTGATGCAGAGTTGAAGACAATCTTCAACTGCTGCCTCACCCGCGCCTCACACCGTCGGAGAAGAGGCTGCTGGCTCCTCTCGGGTTGCGGATATGGTCAGGTACGTGGCCAACCGGGATGATCCCGGGAGTGGGTTCCATTTGGAACTTCCGCTCCACGGTCGAGCGTCCCGGGGGGTCTCTCCTGGCTGCCGCTGCCCGGGGGGACTCAGTACCCTCTGGCTGGTCACGGTTCGTTCCTGGCGGCGACCTGGCGAGTGGGGGAGGGAAGGACTCGGGGACGACGTCTGGGGGTTCCCCCAACGCTGAACTACCTCCGGTCCCCACGGGTCCGCCAAAGATGGCTGCAGACCCGGCGGTGCGGAAAAGGAGGAGAGGAGCGTCACGGGGGAACGTACTGTCCAATGCAGCCGGCTCCATCCGGTGCAGCCGGTGTTCAGCCGGCGTCCCAGCCGGTGGTCGCCGGCATCCGGTCCGGTGATCCAGCCAGCATCCAGTCCGGTGATCCAGCCGGCGTCCAGTCCGGTGATCCAGCCGTAGCTGTCCAGTCGCGTCAGCTGTCCAGTCCGGTGATCCAGCCGGCGTCCAGTCCGGTCATCCAGCCGGCGTCAACGTCCAGCGTGTCCAGCCGGCGTCAAGCCCTGTCCAGCCGGCCTTCCAGCCGGCGTCAAGCCCTGTCCAGCCGGCCTTCCAGCCGGCGTCAAGCCCTGTCCAGCCGGCCTTCCAGCCGGCGTCAAGCCCTGTCCAGCCGGCCTTCCAGCCGGCGTCAAGCCCTGTCCAGCCGGCCTTCCAGCCGGCGTCAAGCCCTGTCCAGCCGGCCTTCCAGCCGGCGTCAAGCCCTGTCCAGCCGGCCTTCCAGCCGGCGTCAAGCCCTGTCCAGCCGGCCTTCCAGCCGCGTCAAACCCTGTCCAGCGGCCTTCCAGCCGGCGTCAAGCCCTGTCTCAGCCGGCCTTCCAGCCGGCGTCAAGCCCTGTCCAGCCGGCCTTCCAGCCGGCGTCAAGCCCTGTCCAGCCGGCCTTCCAGCCGGCGTCAAGCCCTGTCCAGCCGGCCTTCCAGCCGGCGTCAAGCCCTGTCCAGCCGGCCTTCCAGCCGGCGTCAAGCCCTGTCCAGCCGGCCTTCCAGCCGGCGTCAAGCCCTGTCCAGCCGGCCTTCCAGCCGGCGTCAAGCCCTGTCCAGCCGGCCTTCCAGCCGGCGTCAAGCCCTGTCCAGCCGGCCTTCCAGCCGGCGTCAAGCCCTGTCCAGCCGGTCCCTGGGAGACTCCCAGGGCAAAGACTGTCCCTCCCGGACTTCCTAAGTCCCCCAGGACTCAGCGCCCTCGAGCGCAGCCGGGGACTGGGACTATTCCCCACCCCCATGGACTGCCCCCTATGGGCCCTTGTTTTGCCCCACCCCCCCTCCCATGTTTGTTGTTTTGTTTCCCACCCCAATCCTGTAGTCTTGTTGTCCTGTCTACCCCTTGTCATGTTCACCATGTTTGTCTGGTTTTTGTCTTTGTCTCGGTCTGCCTTGTCTTGTCCGTCTACCCCTTGGTGAGCACCTGGAGGTGCTCATTAAAGGGGGGGCTTCTGTCATGGCTGTCCTTATCAGTTTCTGTCCTGTCAGATAAAAGTGCTTTCAGGTTATGTGTGAAGAAGAACATATGTGACCCTGGACAACAAACCAGTCTTAAGTAGCACGGGAACATTTTTAGTAATCGAAGCAAAAATACATGGTATGGGTAAAAATTAACGATTTTTCTTTTTGCCAAAAATCATTAGGATATTAAGTAAAGATCATGTTCCATGAAGATATTTTATAAATTTCCTACTGTATATGTATAAAAACTTTATTTTTGTGAGTGGATGGCCTGCTACAGTGCCTCAGATTAACAACTTCAAAGGCGATTTTCTCAGTATTTTGATTTTTTTGCACCCTCAGATTCCAGCTTTGTAAATAGTTGTTGTTCCGCCAGATAGTGTCCTATCCTAACAAACCATATATCAATAGAAAGCTTATTTCTTCAGCTTTCAGATGATGTAAAAATCTCAATTTCTAAAAATTGACCCTTAAGACTGGTTTTGTCGTCCAGGGTCACATATTATTGTCCATTTGACAATAGTGTACGTTCTCTCCAGTGTCTTGTCATTGACCCCATTCCTCTCGTTTCCTCGTTATCCTTCCCTGAGTGTTTCATTACCCACACCTGCCCCATGTCGTTATCCCTCGTTTGTCTTACCCTATATAATACCCTCATGTTTCATTGTCCTGTGTTCGGTCATTGTATGTGTTTGCTACGTGGTTTCATGGTGTGCTTATCGTCTTCTCATGGTTTTGTTCCTGTTGTGGATTCCCCTGTCTCATTGTAGTAAGTGTTGAGTTTAGTTCATGTCTATTGTTTGTTAGTCTAGTATTTAGTTAGTCTTTGTCCCTGTTTATCCTTTGTCATTATTGTTTTACCCCCTCGTGGGCCTTTGTTTTGTGTTTTATATTTTATTATTAAAGTCTGTTGTCCAACGCTGCCTGCAATTGGGTTCTTCTCCTCAAGTCCGTGACAACATCAGTTGGCAAACCATTTGACAGGAAAGGCGTAGTCTATATAAAGGGAATGAATGTTATGGGGAGTTTGGTCAAACTATGGCAGCGATACAGCGAATAGTTGTCTTAAATCAAAGACGGCGCCGTCCGCGGAGCCAGTTAGTGTATTTGCACAATTTAGAGAACATTTTAGTCCCCTGGCTACCATGTGAGAAGAGAAAATTCTACACAAATTTAGCCTGCCACGGCCGCAAATTCTGGAGCTCTTGCATCTTGTTGGCCCAACTTTGTCGAGACAAAAACTCGACGGAGCTACCCCCTAAGCCCCGAAAATCAGCTGCTGCATGGCGGCTCTTCGTTTTTATGCCATGGGGAGTTTTATGGAGGTGTTTGGGGATGAATATGGGCTGAGAAAGACTTCATTGTGGCGGTGCGTTCACTCAGTGACAAACATCCTGCTCCATCATGCCACTGATTACATACGTATGCCTTTCGCCAGGCACGACGTGATGGAGGCACATCAAGGCTTCCATGCCATTGTGGGTGTCCCGCGAGTTACTGGCATTCTGGATGGGACACTTATCCCTATACACAAATGAGTGATTTACGCCAATAATGTGAATCAACACAGATCGTGGAGAACATTAACACGATGGCAAACTATGAGAATATAAATGACCCTTTCAAAATCAAGCGAATGTAGCTGGTTAACGCAGAAAACGTATGGCCGTGAGGGTGCGGGATCGGACACTTGCAAAATTATAAATACATACGCACGCACGCACGCACGCACACACACACGCACACACACACACACACACATTTCTTTCTTTAGTTATACTATTTCAGTGAGCCCTGATAAATGCAATTTCTACTATTTCTAAAGCGTTTCTATATAATAAACATTGTTTTCTCAATACTTTACCCACTCTATAATGCAAGGTAGAGTGAACAATCGATTCTCGAGGCATCGATATCAACCTATTCAGCACCACCGCCATGGACAGCACCTGCTAACGTGGCACTTAAGAAGGTTTACCTTAAGTAACCTCAAAAGGTATAGTTCGGGGAACACACCTAGAAAAGGTATAACTTGAGTTAAGGTGTACCTTTAGAGTCTTTGTAGCGCGCTAAGAGACAACGTTATGGGGAAATGCAGCCCAGTACTGCAGGGACATGGGATTTTTAAGTGGCGATTTCAGTTGTGTTCTTGATGTTCTTTGCATAATACTTGCCAGGAACTTGGTCTGGTTGATATTTGGAGAGAGCTGCATCAAAGAGACAGAGATTATACTTTTTATTGGTATTGAGTCTACTAGATGGTCTCCTCGTCTGCTACATACTACATACAAAAAATGGTAGAGTGAAAACGAAGTGATTTAGAAAGCTGTATTTATTTTTTGCTGACATTTTGAGGGTAAGCTACGTTTTAGCTTAGCAATAGCATAAAAAACCCAGATAATAAGTTGCTAGGCAAGGCAACAGTGGTGCAAATCTTCAATGGTGGGAAAGAGCGCTGAAATGATACAGTGTCTGTAATGCGGTCAATTTGACCACCATGGCAGTTCGGGGTAGAAATACTCTGAACTCTTTTGTGTTTTGTAATTTTAATAAAACAACAATGTTAGAATAAAATATACATATATTTAAGAAAAGTCAGGGTACTGTAGTTATATGGGTTTTATTTAAACAAAGTTGTTAAATTGCAAATTTTAAAAACGGTCAAAATGACTGCCATGGTATTTCTAGTGTTAAAGGCAAATCAAGCCCATGGTGAACAGAATTGCTCTTATAGTAGAATAAAAATGTGTTCAGTGTCTCTGCAGTTTGTACTTTTAAGGGGTTTTTTTGCACCATTGATCGCGAAATGACTAATTTTGTATAAAAAACGACATTGAGCAACTTTCCTCAAGGGCACAGTGGTGATAGATCATGTTTCTTGATAGTTCAAGATAAGGTCCACACACAATTTCATCCACATAAATTAACAGGATATCTTCAAAAAGGGCGATCAATCTGCTAAATGTGACCCTTTAGTTTCGGTATGATTTCAATTTTTGACATTGTTTTACTCATCTAGGTAATATTTTCAGTGAATGTTTTTACATCAAGTAACATGATTTTATGTAGAAAACAGTAAATCACCAAAAATGACCTGGGTTTTCACAGGTACGAACACAAATTAAAAAAGAAGTAACAGTTAGTGGAACCTTGGTGGCCTGAAAAGCACAGCACTTGGGAAAATACAGGGGTTTACACACTGATCTCCACTCAAATAACTTGAACCATATTTTAATAATTTCATTTATACATAACTGTTCAAATTAGGGATGGGCATTTTTCAATAATTTCATATTTGAATATTTGAGCTCATGAAAAAACGAATGTTTGAATATTTAAATTAAGTTAATAGAGAATTTTGTATGTTTTTATTTAGTCACAATTTCACATCAAGCTTATAATTATCTTTAAATATTCATAACGCACTAATATTATATCTTGTATCGGTTTTTAATGTAGAAAAAATTAGCAACATTGGAAAAAAAGACAAAATATAAAAATACATAAAAACTTCTTGTAAACCTGCGCAGAACGTACAATACAAAAACAGAACATACAAAACATTGGCCGATTTTCTAATGTTTTTTAATTCATGACGTGTACTGGTATTTTGTGTATGTTTATTACTTGTGTGCACACTTTAGAAGCATTTAAGCACGTAACCCGGCCCCACCCCTACACCTAAAACTAACAGTTTGTATATTATATAATATAAAACACAACACATAACAGGCAGACATAGATACAGATGCTATTTATTCAAAAAGTGCAATTATTCTAAGCATTCCGAGCCCAAAGATCCCCTTCTCTGTCCGCCGTAAAACTGGTTCCGGTTGCGTACAATTTAAAAAATTGCCGCCGGAACGTCGGCTTCAATTGTGAAATGGCATTTAATAAATAAATAAATGTTAATCATTTAATATTACGTTGGTATTTTTATAAATCAATGCAAGTAATGTCTATGTTTACTGTCTATGTCTTGTGTATAATAATAAAAAAAAACCGTCCCTGTTGTTCCTTCTTTACCTTGTTTTCTTCAGCTGTAATTCTCCTTGTAACATGGCCTCGTAAACTATCGGTATTGTTTTAGCGTGTTGACAAAATGTTATATGCTCTCCTACTTGTAAGTCGCTTTGGATAAAAGCGTCTGCCAAATGAATAAATGTAAATGTAATGTAAGCAATGTTAACGAATTCTGTGGCTCACCAGTTTTTAAACATTTTAATATGGTGATGTGAGCTGAGCATAACACAATCCAGGCTTCCAGTGTGTAAACTTAAAATATCTAAACTAGCTTGCGATCTGAGTGAACAAAGATTTAGGAGCACATACAAATTATTTTTTATATTTTCTGTATATTATAAAATCTTTACAGATGAAGTGAAGAAGCGTTAAGACGTGACAACTCTAAGGTCTTCTGTAGCGGTAACTCCCTGTGGTGACGCAGTTTTTAGTCTTATGAAAAATAAGAATATTCAAATAGCATTTTTAATTTTCGAATAGTTATTGCGGATTGAATATTCGAACATTCCTGGTGCCCAAATATTATAAACAATACAATATGCATTATGATAATCTCGTGGGTTTAGTGATATGAGGTGGTCTTACATTTTAGGGGCATTTAAATGTTGTCTAAGATCTATTTGATATAAGCCAGTAGTCATTTTTAAAATATTTGATTCACCTTGAAGTGCGTTCTGTATACCAGCCCCTGGTATACAAGAAAAAATATAGCTGCCTACATGCTGTGACTGGCAAACTTTAAGATGACATGTGTGAATTTTGTAAACTAGTTCTATGATAACGTGCAGGGTGGTATATTTAACATCACAGCCAGATTTTTTATTTTGCCCATCACACCACACTGAGAAGAGTAATATTCCTGTGGGCATTTATCAAGTTTCATTTTACTAAATTGCAATAATGTCAGCAACTTTGTTAGTAAGTTTCTTCCAGAGTATTGTAACAGTTTCATAATGTTCCAAACAAATGTAAAGTTAATGAGCACCTCCATAAATAGAAAAAAAAGAGAGGCCACAGCTTTGAGATTTTAAACAGATGGTCAGCCACTTCAACAGAATACGACTCTTCAGAAATAAAGTGTTTGAGGAATTGATTGATTGTGCATGAAGCTGGCAACATCTCTACTTTGATTCTTTCCATTAGCTTCTTCATGAACCAATTTCCTCTTCAGGCAACAATAAAAAAGCTGTAATAATCAAAGACATGATACACTCAGTTTACCTGAGTTAATCTGAAATAGCCTCTCAAATCACCACATGAGAAATAGTTTGAGGAATTATGAAAATTAATCTGAAAATAGAAAGGATCCAACATTGTCTAAAGACGTATGAAATTATGACAAATGTATAATTTTCATGTGGTGAAATGAACCATCTACTGAACAAAGAATAATAAAAAAGTACATTGTAGAAAAATCTTGAGATGTGCAACATTTCTAAAATGGAACATTAAAGGGATAGTTCACCCAGAAATGTCATCAATTATTCACCCTCTTCCCATTTCTAACCTGTATGTCTTTCTTCTGCAGAACACAAAGAAGATATTTTGAAGAATGTTGGTAAGCGGAAACCATTGGTCCCCATTGACTTGCATTGCTTTTGTGTCCATACAATAGAAGTCAATGGGGACCAACGGTTTTTGGTTACACACATTCTTCAAAATATCTTCTTTTGTGTTTGAAGAAGAAAGTCATACTGGTTTAAAATGTCAAGATGGTGAGTGAATGATGACAGAATCTTTGTTTTTGGGTGAACTACCCCCTTTAACAAAATGTCAAGTATTTCAGATAAACTTTGCAATTTCTGATAAATAAAATGATGACATTCCAAAAAAAGGTAAATATTCACTGTAATGGACCATGTCGAGGAATCTTAAAAAAATAGATTACAGTATGTCGATTGTATATTTTCAGTCACTTGAAATTGCAAATCACGTTCACAACTGTGACTTGCAGTTTCTCGCAGCTCTAGGAAGCTTGGAATTGAAAAGTAATACACTTTCCCAGAAAAAATTATGGAACATGATTGCTGTGCATGAAAGGACTAGAATAGCCTACAATTGAATGCCATCTTTTGCTTGAGAGCTGTCAGAGAAGAAATTAAAATAGGTCAAGTCCATACTTCTGAGTGCTGCATGCATAGTCCAGAA
The DNA here is from genome assembly GCF_024868665.1 of Triplophysa rosa. Taxonomy (NCBI): domain Eukaryota; kingdom Metazoa; phylum Chordata; class Actinopteri; order Cypriniformes; family Nemacheilidae; genus Triplophysa; species Triplophysa rosa. The sequence continues at coordinate 6,439,516 of NC_079891.1, forward strand.
GGAAAGTATTCAGCACTTGAATGTCATTGGACGTGTCATAAGCTTGTACGTCAGTTTAACCTGTAATATATAATAATGGCAAGATTCTTATTTTTCATTTTAAATGAACAGGTTTACTTGTATGTACATTACAAAAAAAGGTATAGTAAGGTATCTACACGTTAAAACTTACTGTTAGATTTAATTTCCGCATAAATAAATACAAGCCCACAAAATCAAGAATTGTGAAGTGTTAAGCTCACTTTACATTACTGGCTATAGGGTAGGAGGAAGGGATGCCTTCTGGCTATTCATGGGAGGAGGGCATTCCTTCTAAGCTAAACATTCTTTGTCCGAACTGCTATACCTTATTTGGTCATTCTGTGAACCCCTGGACATATGAAACCTGCCAGATGTCTTTTGGCACCGTATATAAAGACTTGCCTCTCTGTGTCTTGTTTTTGTGCTCCCAGATCTGCAGAAGAATTCTCTCACAACATCCAACCTATTTTGATTTGATTTTACTGGTGATCCAAAACACAGAAAGAAACTTAGTGTTCGTAAGGAACCAGAAATTTAACACTTACTTTATGTATTTACAGTATTTGAGTATTTGACAAATACAGCATAGTACAATTTTTACCCTGTGCAAAGGTGCATTGTTTAGTCATTACAGAGGGATTCATTATTGTACCAATTAAAAAAAAACAAAAAAAACAAACAAACAAACAAACAAAAAAAAATATATATACAGTATATACATAAGAAAATTGGAAACACCACAGTGACCTTGTGTAGATTTGTATAACAATTTCCAAAAATGTGTTTTAAATTTGTATGGCAATTCATTTGACTCCTCATTTCTACATTTTTTCACTGAAAAAATAGCCTGAAAATGATGAGAAAAGTCTATGTAACTCAGAGGTTACAAAAAATTGTGTAGTATGAAATAGGTCTGCCTACATTGCAAATGCTTGTGGGTGAGGAAAAAAAAACTACTTCAAAAGAACTTCAAAAGTAGGCCTCATTGTTATCGGTCTTTCCCATACCAAGATATCTATTGAGTTCCCTTCAGGATCTATCAAAAAGTCCAATGTAGCAGTTGATGCCATCAATAAGAGAGTTATTGCCATGTCTATGGCAAAATCAATTTTGACATTGCAGAACTGGAATAGTGCAATGTTTTACAAGCTGGCCCTCCAGCTAGTGCCATCCAAAGCTTTAAGGAAACAGGACCTCAGCTTAGTCTGCATGCACTTTTACCAAAAGATAATACATAGTAACAAGATGAGCCACTGCCATTACAATGAATGGAGTGGAATGCAACTCTCAATATGGCCGCTCTAGCGAAGAAAGCCCAGCCTTCCAGTAGAACGATCCAATCGTCAATCGATAAAGACCGATGATTCTCTGGGGCAGGGCTAATGAGAGGCGCTTGCCAGCCTGTGTGCATGCGCTGTAGCTGAAGTGACCTTGAAAATGGTGATTTTTATTGCAATTTAAGCTTAGCAAACCAAAGTTATGGTACAGTCCATATTTTTTAGGTTTAAACATTGATTGGAAATATAATATTTAATTGTGATTTTTGCCAGCGATTTTAGAAATATCTGCCTTCCTCCATTCAAAGAGATAGGACTGTTGACTTGCTATGATGTATATAACTGCCAAGAGGCGTTGCAAACATTGCTGCCGAGTGGCACGACTTCTGTAAACGAACTTTGCTTTTACTTTACCAAAAGTCACAGCAAAGTGTATGTTGGTGGTGAAATGAACTTCTAAACTTCATCTGACCATTTTTTTTACTAGCGAGGATCTAAAATGTCCTCACAAGTCTTTTTTTACATTTCTATATTTGTGAAAACCTTTTCTTTTAACTGTCGCCTTATAAGCCAAATCTGTCTTCCCACACACACACAACTTGCAGAAAGAAGCCGATATTAAATGATTTTTCTCTGAAGTGATTTTGTTGTTGCTGAAAGCTGTGCTTCATTGCCAGCCAAAACACCAAATGTGCTAAAGCTAAAGATGCAATTAAATCAAACTGGCGAACAAAGGCATCAAAAACAGCATGCCAGACATACTTATGCAAAGTGTGAACCTGACGTTTTCACTGTCAAGCCTCTATTGAGGTCTAATTTTAGAGCAGCTCTTTTCCCCTGCCCGCTTTGATTTGTGTGGACGAGAGATTGAGCTCTGAAAGCCAGAAGATTCACTTCTGGAAGTGGCGACAAGCAATGCTGTAGGCCTCTTAACTGACATCAATCAAAGGTCGTCAATCCTGTTCGACCACGACATCTGTGATGTACTGATACAAGGACAATGCAGTGTCTTGCTTGTGTAGGTCATGAAGTGGAACTTTCGCTTTATGGCCAGATTTTACATTGGACATTGTTTTAACTGGGTATCAAAATAGTTTCTTTTTAAAGAACGACTTTTGGAAAAACACAGCTGCAGAGATGCCTCAAATCAGGTTAAGCACAAAATATTCAGTAATTATCGATTCAATTTACCAGGCACTTTTGACACACAACCTTTTAACATGCATTACTGAAATAAATTTGAGTGGATAATTGTTTAAAAACATGCTTAATTGTTAATGCACAGTCAATTCTGCATAATAGCTGACTAAGTGACTAAGAGTTTACTCAACTTTTGGCCAAGTATTTCACCTAACTCAATTAACTGAGTAATGTCACATGACTGTCAATTGAAAAAAAATAGTTGTACCAACTTAAAATAAATATGCAACAATCAAATTTCTGAGTTCACTCAAATATGGATTTAGTTGACCCAACTCAAAAGATTATGTTTTATATAACGTTAATATATAATTGTTCTATTATTACTTTCACACCCTCCTACACTCCTACACCCCATCAAGATCCCCGCGTTCAGCAAACCAGCGGCATCTTGTACTGTCTTCCCATAAGGGCAGTAAATCGCTTTCCCGCTCATTCTCATTCACAACTCCTTCCTGGTGGAACATTCTTCCTAACTCGGTCCGGTCAACCACATCTCTCACAATATTCAAAAAACGACTTAAAACCCATCTCTTCTGTGAATACTTGACAGACAAATGAGAAAAAAAACACTAACCCTTTCTCTTTTTCTCAACAGGTAGTGGTCTAGCTTTTGTTGAAACCAGTAACTTTGTATTGGCACCTATTGCATTATTGCTCCTGTATGACATATCGCTTATTGCTCCTTAAACTCTTTGGAAGTCGCTTTGGATAAAAGCGTCCGCTAAATGACTAAATGTAAATGTAAATTATTATATACACACTCTACTTAAGTAACTGCTTAAGCTGTTTGTGTTTTAAAGGGGCGATGAATTAAGACCTCAATTTTAACCCAAGCTTTTGTTGTATAAGAGGGAATCGTATTCAAACGAACATCCTGTAAGTGTCAGAACTGAAAACGCCCTTGTTACTGAAATTACAACTGTTATTGACACCAGGCCAGGTCCTGGAATGCACATATCTATCATAGATAGGTTAAATACCGCCTCCACAGAAAGCCCTCCCTTCTGCTGACCCCCAAAACAGACAAAGAGCTGCTCAGAGCTTCTGGGCTCTGCGTGCGGTCCAAGTAGAGGCGCTGTGCGCGTACTGGACACAACACGGATAGGTTGGGTCTTCCTCCCCGGTGGGGAGCACCTGCAGGTTCACCACCTGGTCTCTCGGGAGAGTGGTGGGAACCTCGGGCACGTAGCCGGGGCGGGGTCTCAAGATAACGTGAGAATCCCGGCCCCGAGTTCTAGGCAATCTGTGGACACGGAGGGTGCTTGTAGATCCCCTACCCTCTTGGAGGTGAGAGCCCTGCGGAAAGCCGTCTTTATCAAGACTGAGAAAGAGCGGCAACCCCGAGAGGCTCGAAGGGGGCGGGGCCTCTTGAGGCCCGCCACCTAGGTCGCAAGAGGGTACGGAGCGCGGATAAGGTGGTCACCCTCTCGCGCCCCTTAGGAACCTAATGACCAGGTCGTGCTGTCCCAGAGGCTAACCAGCATTTGGGTCATGATGAGCGGCCATAGCGGCTACATACATTCCCAGTGTGGAGGGGGAGAGGTTACTCCCCCATATCTCTTGAGGAAGGGACAGCTCGTACCCGACCGAGCAACTCCACGGGTCTTCTCACCGAGAAGAGCACCAGGATGAGAAGAGGCGCCACCTATGGGCGTATAACCGCCCAGTGGCCGAAGCCCTAGCCTGAGTGACGTCCCAACCGCCCGGGGGTGGGTCACTCAGGATCTCCTCGTCCCGTCCAGACATGGAGCCAGGTTTTGCCTGGGATGCCGTAACGTGCCCCTTCCCCTGGGGAACCAGGGGGAGCGGCCAGGGGGGAGTTGTTGTCAGAGCCTCAGCTCCGAGAACCAAGTCCTGGTTAGGCCAAAGGGGCATAACTAGTACCACTTGATGCTCCTCTTCCCTTGCCTTGCACAGGACTTGTGCAATGAGGCTCACAGGCGTACTTCCACTTGTCCCGCGGCCAGCTGTGCGCAAGGGCATCCGTGCCGAGGGTACCTCGGACAGGGAGTACCAAAGCGGACAATGGGAGGAGTTCGGGGAGGCAACAGGACCACCTGTGCCTGGCCGAACTGCCCCAAATGAGCCGGCTGCGCGGGGAGGGAGTTGCCACTCTCCACGAGGCATCGACTGACGAGAGAGCGCGTCGGCTGTCTGGTTCAGGACGCCTGGGATGTGTGTGGCTCACAGGGAGCTGATCACCTGCTGACTCCAGAGGAGGAGGCGTCGGGCGAGTCATGTTAGAAAAAAGTTTTAGGGACATTTTAAAACACGCAACAAAGCTCAATCGGTGCATTTAAAGAGTAATAATAAGTGGTATATATAAATAAAGAATACTATGAGCAGGTAAAACCAGAATATGAGCGCAACATGCAAAGTAAATGTCCCGGGTCACGTGTGTATCGTACGTGTGTGGATCTCTGTCACACCGGGCAAGCAAGATTAAAAAGTGTGTTAAGGACACTGTTATAGCTAACAATTTGGTCAGAACATGTGCTGCCAGATGTTACTGTTTTTAGCGGGCCGTGACTCGTAGCCATTGACAGCCTAAAAAGACGGAGCACGTTTTTAAACGGTCGCGCCTTTATAATTCGGCCTCAAATTGAAAAGTTAGACAACCACATTGTGCTCTAACGAAATCTTAAAACTACATTTTGCAACACAACAACAGATGTATAACAAAGGTTTGCCTGGGCTCAAATCAAACTAAAAACGGAAGTGCGGGTGCAGCTTCCTTTTCAAGTGAAATAAGCTCTGTCAACTACACTGAAATCTTTCATCAACTATACCTGTCATGAACGTGGGTGGTGAGGACACGGAGACAATGACAGAGGACCCAAGTGCAGACAGCGGGTAAGGGGTTAACAAGACATTTAATAAAATATAAATACAAAACAAAGACCCACGTGGGGGTAACAAAACAAAACACAAGGGTATAAAACATGACACCAAGGACTAACTACACCTAACCAGACTAAGACAACACTTGAATTAAATACAAAATAACTAAACTACACTGACAAGACAGGAACTCACCACATATGACACACACACGACAGTACAATGAACCAGCACGAGACAGAAGACACAAGGGCATTATAAAGGGGATAAATCAAGAGGGGACAGGTGCAGGACATGAACTAATTAACAAACAATAACGAGGAGACGAAAGGGCGGGAAAAAAGACGCCACACCGGAGAGTGGAAGACCAACAGGGACAAAACGTCACTCTCCACATAAAACAAGAGGTTCTATCATGGTTCTGCCACTAGGCCAAGAAAAGCAAGACAAGGTGGGCAGAACCATGACAGAAGCCCCTCCTTAAGGAGCAGCATCCTGATGCTCCTCAAGGAACAAACAAGACTACACAGACTGTGACATAAAACATAACTATACAAACATGACCATGTATTACACAAAAAAGCTTTCACAGCAGATGATGAAGTCTTCAGAAAGATTATTAGGGCATAGAGATGATCATTAGAATGAAACACACATTTAGTTATCTCTTTTATTGTGTCTACATCTTTGCTAGCAGACTAACAGGGTCAAACAATTTTGCCCTTTGCCTTCGTAGCTACAACACAAAACATAACACTGTCAATAGCAGACACATAATCGTACTACTTTAACTGGCAATCCAGGAATGCCGGACTGTGCAAACAAAGTGAGCACTATTCTGTATTTCAGTATGTTTCCGTAAATCCAAGACTACAAACCTGGCATGTAGTTTAGGAGAAATGTTTTCTTTGTGCTTTGTAAATTTGTAGCAGCAAAAAAACAGCTACACAGACTAAAGAAAGTTTAAGTGTAGAAAAGCACGGGTGCTCTTTAATAGATATATTATATGCCATTTAAAAGGATGTTGAACATTGATGACAGGTTTACAGTAGGCTACTAAAGTGATATGTACTGCAGAACAACATAACTTGTTAAAAGAATTACTCAACTATAAATAGGGCTTTAAAATGCTAATGTACATATATAGTGCTACAGTGATTAAAAGGGTCATTTTTATTTTATTGATTCCTGAATGTAAATGAAATGAGGTAATTAAAATGAATTCCTTTCTTGACATCTGTCCTGCCAAATAATTGGGTAGTTTAGCTGTAGTGGTAACTGCAAACAGCTACACAGTAAATCTTACTGACAGTGAGATTAATGAGCATGCCCAACCATTCATGTTTTGCTGGGGCTCCATATCATTTTGAACTTCCCACAAACACATCATCGGTAGGGGCTCTGTGTGTTTGGACTTTGTGCATAATTTTGTTTACCACAGTGTTTCTACATCGTGCATAATCTTGTTTACCACAGTGTTTCTACATCATGTAATCAACTTTTTCACAAAAATGTTCACCTCTCATTAATAATTTTAATCCAACTCTGCCATAAATTACAACATTACAAATATTTATGTGAAAAAAAACAGAAAAAGACAAGGGGCCCTTTCATACACCCGGCGCAATGCAATAATTTTCACGTCCAGCAAATGCAAATGTAAATAGCAAATGCATTTGTGCCCATTTGGGCGTGCTAGTCTGAAAATGTGTTAGTTGCTAAAAGGTGCTGGTGTGGTGTTCATGCGTGATGTTGTTGTCTAACTGAATTGTGCTTATTATGAGGAGCCGTTTAGGCCTTAATTATTGAAATGACTCTTACAAACACTAGTGAAATAAAAATATCGATCAAACTTAGTGAAATTCATTCATATGTATTATTGAAATACCTCTTAAAAACACTAGTGAAATAAAAACATTAATCGAACTTAGTGAAATTCATTCATATGTATTACTGAAATACATCTTACAAACATTACTGAAACCTTTCATATGTATAACTGCAATCTTTTACAAACACTAACGAAAGTCATTCACATGTATTACTGAAAAGTCTTTTACAAACACTAGTGAAATTCATTCATATGCATGCTAAACAGCCTCTTATAAACACAAGTGCACTACTGAGGCAACATTTCAGGTATAGTTGATGAAAGATTTCAGTGTAGTTGATGAGAGCTTATTTCACTTGAAAAGGAAGCTGCACCCGCACTTCCGTTTTTAGTTTGATTTGAGCCCAGCCAAACGTCTTGGTTACGGATGTAACCTCGGTTCCCTGATGGAGGGAACGAGACGTTGTGTCGAACCGACAGAATGGGGTTTGTCTTGAGAACCTATCATCTTCTGAGTATTTAGAAAAGGCCAATGAAAATTGGCGAAAGAAATTTGCATGCCGTGCTCATTCATTCACCTTTGGTCTGAGGAGCCTAAAGCATCCTCCCCCGACCACTGGGGTGGGCGGCCAGTGTTGTGGCATGAGGGACACAACGTCTCGTTCCCTCCATCAGGGAACCGAGGTTACATCCGTAACCAAGACGTTCCCTTTCTGTCGGTCTCTCGACGTTGTGTCGAACCGACAGAATGGGGTTCCTATGGAAAACGCCACAGCACTGAGCCGCGTCACAATCTCTGCGGAGCGACGTTGACTGGCCTGGGCGAGTCAGACGAACCATAGTTAACTGTATAACAACAAAAACAAAGCGCTCAAACATGAAAAGATTACCATGTAAAAGATTATTTTTGTGTACATTTGTTTATTTGTTTATTATATATTTATACAACCAGGGTTGCCCAAGGAGCTGTACAAGCAAAATACGTAAATCTTTAGAATGTAAACACAAACGTTTTTAACTTTTTTATTGAAGTTGCAGCAAAAATCAACCCACTTCTTTTAATACTACAGACCCAAGATAAAGACAATTTATTTTACATTTCAGAAAAAAAATGAAATAAAGCAATGTTAGTTTCATAAACAGAAACAGACAAGAATAAAGTTGAAGTAGGCTATTTTATTGTTATCTTAGACTTTTGTGAGATGAGTACAAAAATGAAAAAGGTAAATTAAGTGACATGTATAGTTTAGTTATATTTTATTATTTGTACTTCTTTTCAGTCACAGAGTTCTTCAATTTAAGAGTTGTTTGGGAAAGAGAAGATTCTGTAATTTAATGCAGCTTGGAGAACTGCATTTAGGGAAATTTGGGGAAATTGTACTAATGTTCAATCATTTATTCAATGAAAATAAAAAAAATGTGTATTGGAGAAAAGTTAATATGGTTTTATATACAGTATACTGTCAATTATAGTTTGGATAGAAAATCGGAATCGGCAAAAATTGGAATCGGCAGGTTTCACTTGTAATAAAATCGGAAATCGGAATCGGCAAAGAAAATTGCAATCAGTGCATCTCTATTGACAAGTCTTTTACAAACACTAGTGAAATTAATTAATATGCATGCTAAACAGCCTCTTATAAACACAAGTGCACTACTGAGGCAACATATTTCAGGTATTGTCATGGTTCTGCCCACCTTGTCTTGCTTTTCTTGGCCTAGTGGCAGAACCATGATAGAACCTCTTGTTTTATGTGGAGAGTGACGTTTTGTCCCTGTTGGTCTTCCACTCTCCGGTGTGGCGTCTTTTTTCCCGCCCTTTCGTCTCCTCGTTATTGTATTGTTAATTAGTTCATGTCCTGCACCTGTCCCCTCTTGATTTATCCCCTTTATAATGCCCTTGTGTCTTCTGTCTCGTGCTGGTTCATTGTACTGTCGTGTGTGTGTCATATGTGGTGAGTTCCTGTCTTGTCAGTGTAGTTTAGTTATTTTGTATTTAATTCAAGTGTTGTCTTAGTCTGGTTAGGTGTAGTTAGTCCTTGGTGTCATGTTTTATACCCTTGTGTTTTGTTTTGTTACCCCCACGTGGGTCTTTGTTTTGTATTTATATTTTATTAAATGTCTTGTTAACCCCTTACCCGCTGTCTGCACTTGGGTCCTCTGTCATTGTCTCCGTGTCCTCACCACCCACGTTCATGACAGGAATAGTTGATGAAAGATTTCAGTGTAGTTGAAGAGCTTATTTCACTTGAAAGAGGAAGCTGCACCCGCACTTCCGTTTTTAGTTTGATTTGAGCCCAGGCAAACCTTTGTTATACATCTGTTGTTGTGTTGCAAAATGTAGTTTTAAGATTCGTTAGAGCACAATGTGGTTGTCTAACTTTCAATTTGAGGCCGAATTATAAAGGCCCGACGTTTAAAAACGTGCTCCGTCTTTTTAGGCTGTCAATGGCTACGAGTCACGGCCCGCTAAAACAGTAAATCTGGCAGCACATGTTCTGACCAAATTGTTAGCTATAACAGTGTCCTTAACACACTTTTTAATCTGCTTGCCCGGTGTGACAGAGATCCACACACGTACGATACACAGTGACCCGGGACATTTACTTTGCATGTTGCGCTCATATTCTGGTTTTACCTGCTCATAGTATTCTTTATTTATATATACCACTTATTATTACTCTTTAATGCACCGATTGAGCTTTGTTGCGTGTTTATAAGATGTCCCTAAAACTTTTTTCTAACATGACTCGCCCGCACGCTCCCTCCTCTGGAGTCAGCAGGTGATCAGTCCCTGTGAGCCACACACATCCCAGGCGTCCTGAACCAGACAGCCGACGCGCTCTCTCGTCAGTCGATGCCTCGAGGAGAGTGGCAATCTCCCTCCCGGCCAGCCGGCTCATTTGGGGCAGTTCGGCCAGGCACAGGTGGTCCTGTTGCCTCCCAGACTCCTCCCATTGTCCGCTTTGGTACTCCCTGTCCGAGGTACCCTCGGCACGGATGCCCTTGCGCACAGCTGGCCGCGGGACAAGTGGAAGTACGCCAGTGAGCTCTCATTGCACAGTCCTGTGCAAGGCAGGGAAGAGGAGCATCAAGTGGTACTAGTTAGCCCCTTTGGCCTAACCAGGACTTGGTTCTCGGAGCTGAGGCTCTGACAACAACTCCCCCTGGCCGCTCCCCCTGGTTCCCCAGGGGAAGGGGCACGTTACGGCATCCCAGGCAAAACCTGGCTCCATGTCTGGAGGGACGAGGAGATCCTGAGTGACCCACCCCCGCGGCGGTTGGGACGTCACTCAGGCTAGGGCTTCGGCCACTGGGCGGATATACGCCCATAGGTGGCGCCTCTTCTCTACTGGTGCTCTTCTCGGAGAAGACCCGGGAGTTGCTCGGTCGGGTACGAGCTGTCCCTCCTCAAGAGAGTGGGGGAGTAACCTCTCCCCCTCCACACTGGGAATGTATTTAGCCGCTAGGCCGCTCATCATGACCCAATGCTGGTAGCCTCTGGGACAGCACGACCTGGTCATTAGGTTCCTAAGGGGCGCGAGAGGGTGACCACCTTATCCGCGCTCCGTACCCTCTTGCGACCTAGGTGGCGGGCCCCAAGAGGCCCCGCCCCCTTCGAGCCTCTCGGGGTTGCCGCTCTTTCTCAGTCTTGATAAAGACGGCTTTCCGCAGGGCTCTACCTCCAAGAGGGTAGGGGATCTACAAGCACCCTCCGTGTCCACAGATTGCCTAGAACTCGGGGCCGGGATTCTCACGTTATCTTGAGACCCCGCCCCGGCTACGTGCCCAGGTTCCCACCACTCTCCCGAGAGACCAGGTGGTGAACCTGCAGGTGCTCCCCACCGGGGAGGAAGACCCAACCTATCCGTGTTGTGTCCAGTACGCGCACAGCGCCTCTACTTGGACCGCACGCAGAGCCCAGAAGCTCTGAGCAGCTCTTTGTCTGTTTTGGGGGTCAGCAGAAGGGAGGGCTGTCTCCAAACAGAGGCTGGCGCACTGGATCGGGATGCCCTCGTTAGGGCATACCGATCTCTATTCGTCCCTGCCCGTGGGGGTGAGGCACACCCCTCATGGGCACTGGCTCAGGGCGCCTCTCTGGCAGACATCTGCGGAGCTGCGGGTTGGGCTATGCCTAACAACTCCGTGAGGTTCTAATACCTACAGCGCGGAACCGGTGTCAGCCCGCATCCTGGCAAGGTGTGGGACCGGCAGCCGGTAGGGCGTACGCCTGCGGAAGCCCTTCCCCCTCCGGGGGGAGCAGTGGCGATCCCGCCTCACTTCTTTCCCCTCGGGTAAAGAACAGGCATTCCATCCATCACTAAGCACCCTTCCAGGGGACAGGCTGGGCAGAGCAGCCCTGCCCCTTAGGCCGGGGAACAGTTGAGTTATCCCACATAGCTCTAACCGGACCTAGTGCTCCAGACGTGGTAACACCCCCTCCGTGGGCTGTTCCGTCTGATGTATCTTCATGAATGGTTCCCACCTTGGCAACCCATGACCTCCCCAGGTGGACTCCCACCTTCCGGTTAACTCCTGTCGCACTTTCTTCCCATGAGTTCTCCCTTGAGGTGAGACCATGTGGTGTCTCCACTAATTCCTCCCTACGGTAGGTAGTGGCCTCTGCAGCGTTTTTCCCCCAGGGGGAATAATGCTTACCCAGTGGCCCGTACGGTGCCGGGCGCTTCTCGCCATTTAGAGAATTAGGCCTCCGCCCGTGACGGCCGGCGTTAGGGGCTTCCCAACTTTTGTGGAAAGCTCTGGGTCCCCCTTCCTCTCCACTGGAAGGTCATAATTTCGCGTTAGCGTGNCGAGACAGAAGACACAAGGGCATTATAAAGGGGATAAATCAAGAGGGGACAGGTGCAGGACATGAACTAATTAACAAACAATAACGAGGAGACGAAAGGGCGGGAAAAAAGACGCCACACCGGAGAGTGGAAGACCAACAGGGACAAAACGTCACTCTCCACATAAAACAAGAGGTTCTATCATGGTTCTGCCACTAGGCCAAGAAAAGCAAGACAAGGTGGGCAGAACCATGACAATACCTGAAATATGTTGCCTCAGTAGTGCACTTGTGTTTATAAGAGGCTGTTTAGCATGCATATTAATTAATTTCACTAGTGTTTGTAAAAGACTTGTCAATAGAGATGCACTGATTGCAATTTTCTTTGCCGATTCCGATTTCCGATTTTATTACAAGTGAAACCTGCCGATTCCAATTTTTGCCGATTCCGATTTTCTATCCAAACTATAATTGACAGTATACTGTATATAAAACCATATTAACTTTTCTCCAATACACATTTTTTTTATTTTCATTGAATAAATGATTGAACATTAGTACAATTTCCCCAAATTTCCCTAAATGCAGTTCTCCAAGCTGCATTAAATTACAGAATCTTCTCTTTCCCAAACAACTCTTAAATTGAAGAACTCTGTGACTGAAAAGAAGTACAAATAATAAAATATAACTAAACTATACATGTCACTTAATTTACCTTTTTCATTTTTGTACTCATCTCACAAAAGTCTAAGATAACAATAAAATAGCCTACTTCAACTTTATTCTTGTCTGTTTCTGTTTATGAAACTAACATTGCTTTATTTCATTTTTTTTCTGAAATGTAAAATAAATTGTCTTTATCTTGGGTCTGTAGTATTAAAAGAAGTGGGTTGATTTTTGCTGCAACTTCAATAAAAAAGTTAAAAACGTTTGTGTTTACATTCTAAAGATTTACGTATTTTGCTTGTACAGCTCCTTGGGCAACCCTGGTTGTATAAATATATAATAAACAAATAAACAAATGTACACAAAAATAATCTTTTACATGGTAATCTTTTCATGTTTGAGCGCTTTGTTTTTGTTGTTATACAGTTAACTATGGCTTACAGTGTGATCGAGCCATACATACAGTATATGATCCAGAATCGGACCACCAGTCTGTAGTAGAACAAGAACCACAGTAGCAACGACTACAGATGGACGTCTCTATATGGTACCTATCATTATTACTCGTTAGCTTTGCCTTATACAATTTCAAAAATGAGGTCACCAAAAATTAGGTCACCAATAGGTCACCATTCATAATGTTTTAACTTTCTTCTGTATTTGTCCCATTTTTAAAGGTGTAAATGTCTTTTGTGCATTACAATGCCAACAGAGGCCGAAAATGTTTGCTGTCAAGAAATAGAAAAGGTAACAATGCTGTCAAGAAAAGTATTCACGTCATTTAATTTAATTCAATTCAATTTTATTTTATTTATATAGCGCTTTTCACAATGTGCATTGTTCCAAAGCAGCTTTACAGGAGAACATAAGAAAAACACAAAAAAAGTAAAACACAGCACAGTGGATGGTGTTTATAGAACAAGCAAGATTATTCTAGTACATAATATCTAATAAATGCAGTCTCCCGGTGGTTTATTTAGCATATTTTGCATTAAGTGAATGCTTGGCTAAAATGATGTGTCTAATCTAGATTTAAATTGGGAGCGTGTGTCTGACCCTCGAATAGTATATTAGTTATTCTAGGTGTTATCAAAAGTCTGGAGTTTTGAGATCTTAGAGAACGTGATGGGTTGTAGTGTGATAGAAGTTCTGTTATGTAGGTTGGGGCTAAACCGTTTAAGGCTTTATAAGTAATTAAAATAACTTTAAAGTCAATACGATACTTAATGGGTAGCCAGTGAAGGGTTGATAACATTGGGGTTATGTTATCGTATTTTCTGGACCTGGTTAGAACTCTGGCAGCTGCATTCTGAACTAACTGTAGTTTGTTTATTTATGATGCAGGACAACCACTAAGTAGTGCATTACAGTAGTTAAGTCTTGAGGTCACAAATGCATGAATAAGCTTCTCTGCGTCAGCAACACATAGAATATTTTGTAATTTGGCAACATTTCTAAGGTGGAAGAAGGCTGTTTTTGAGACATTTGAGATGAGATTTCGAATGACAGGTTGCTGTCTAATATAACGCCGAGGTCTTTAACTGTATTATATTGTATTGTCATTGTGTTGAATGTCTGTACTAGAAGCTTCCAACACCAAAGAAAATTCCTTGTGTGTGCAAGCACACTTGGCAATAAAGCTCTTCTGATTCTGATTCTGTATTTGTTGGAGTAACACTGCAGCCTTCAATTTGCAGGTTATAATCCGAAATATTCTGTTTACGTGTCTTTGGTCCGATAAGTAATATTTCTGTTTTATTAGAATTTAAAAGAGGGAAATTACAAGTCATCCAATGTTTTATGTCTTCGATGCACTCTGCCAATTTGGATAACTGGAAGGAATCATCTGGTCTTGATGAGCTATATAGCTGAGTATCATCTGCATAACAGTGGAAGCTAATTCCATGTTTTCTAATAATGTTTCCAAGGGGCAGCATGTATATGGAGAATAGCAAGGGTCCTAAAACCGATCCCTGAGGTAATCCATAATTTACTTGCGTTAGATTTGATGATTCCCTATTTAAATGGACAAATTGATGTCTGTCTGATAATTAAGATCTGAACCATTGTAGTGCTTGTCCCTGAATACCGGTATAATTGTGTAAGCGATCTAAAAGTATGTTATGGTCTACAGTATCAAACGCAGCACTAAGGTCAAGCAGGACTAGGAGTGGGAATTACTGTCTAAACATCCACCTTTTTCTTTCATGGAGGGCGCCATTACCACAAGTGACTTCCTGTTTGATGCTCCGCACTTCCGTTTTGTATTTGTTACTATGTTAGAGGACATTTCTGTTAATGGGTGAAAATAAAGTTTTATTATAAGTTCTAATAATTTTTGCGGTAAAAGGCTTTCACAACAGCCACAGAAAGCTCATAAAACCTTACGAACGAGTGTTACCACGTGACACAACAAGAGTGTAAAGTAAATAACATTTAAAGACAGCTCGGTCTTAGCTCTGAGTACTGCATTCTGCACATCTCAAAAACATCACAATATTGTTTACTTCGATATTTACTTTATTGTTATTGCATAGTACATCACTATTAACACATGAAGCATACACTATATCCAGGGCTAAGTGACATAATAATTTATTATAATATCAAATGTTGAAGTTCAAGTTTAATATTACAGTTGTACTGTATTCAAACATACTTATTCGCAATGGATGACGAAGGAAATGCACACTATTTAAAAGTATTTTGTATGTATTGTATTTAAGTGTATGTTTGGCCAAGTCAGCATTGTAGCTCTATAAATAAATTAAAGGTACGCTTGACAACACAGCAGCTGTATTGCTACATGACATACCAAAACCAGTCACACTGAAGCACCCAGATGTCTCAAATACTGCGTTATTTTATAAAAGATCCAAAGTGATGTGATCAGGTTAATTTATATCTGGTGTGGGTATCAAAATCTTCCCGTTAGATTATGACTCCCCTGTTAAGAACACTGGACTCAGTAACCTCCGCTTTAGAAATGTAAACTGTTGATGTAGATGGCAAAGAATTTGTCCAATGTTAACGCTGCGTAAAGTGTTTTTATGAATTGGCCGTCTACATACATAAGACGATATAGCAAATGTGCCTGCTGGCTGGAGTTTAATGTCATCATCCCAGTAAATGTCGCTGTCCAACTTCTTATGGTGAGAGACAAAGTTGTTTTTACGGTCTAGGTTAAAACTCATGCCCATGCTCATGCTCATGAGTTTTGCTTCGAGTGTTTGGGGGCTGAGCACACGGCTCTTGGGCTTGAGGGAGAATGCGAACATTGCGATGTCCTCGACATCCGTGTTCTGCGTGCTCGGCTTGCGTTCTTTAAGCGAGACCGAGCCTCTCCCTCCGTAGCTTCCTGGGGGTCGTGTGCCGCTCACCGGATCGCGTGGTCCTAGTGCCGGAATCTGAAGCGTGCCCAGGCACCTCTTCAGACCATGCAGAGGACTTGCCTTCCCTTGTCTCTGCGGAGGTTGACAGCGCCATCTCAGAGCCATCCTCTCGCGATGCTAAAGCGTATGAGGATGTACTCGGGGTGGTGACTAATGCAGTCGCTCGACTGGCCGCAGAGACAAGATGCTCCCAAACACTCGAGGTTGGATGACAGATATCTGTCAGGTGGCCAGGCGGAGGGGTCTCAGCGACGGCCCCACCCCTTTTTCGGCAATCTCCATGAGGAGCTAGTGCGCCCTTGGAACAAGCCATATTCCTCCCTTGTCTTTGTACCCTCGACGTCGATTTATTCAACCATCGTGGATGCAAAGACACAGGGCTATATAATGACGCCCCAGGTGGAAGAGACTCTGGCGGGCTATCTCTCCCCGGGGACGTCATCATCCCTGAAAAGCCTGTTCTCCACACCAAGCCGTGTAGAGTAACATCCACCTTGGTGGGGAAGGCTTTTCAGGCAGCGTGTCAGGCTGGTGCTGCGCTGCACACCATGGCGGTTGTGCAGGCGTGTCAGGCTGACTTTCTGAAAGACCTGAGCACAGTCGGGTTCCTCCTTGATGCCCCTGTCTCGCCTTCCGGTCTGTTTGGCGACGCCGTGAATACCGTCGTCAGCAGGTTCCGGGAGGCGAAACGCCATGAGGAGGCATTTGTGAGGTTTCTTCCCTGCCGTGCTCAGGCATCAGGGTTGTCGGCCACCCAACCCCAACCTGGTCCCTCCCAACCTCGATCTGGTTCTGTCTACCTCCGGTGGAGGCCCAGAAAGAGAGCGTTTTTTTTGTTGTTGACAGGAGGTACAAGCTCTGCTGGTCAAAGGGGCCATAGAACGTGTTCCCCTGCCAGAAAAAGAGTCAGGCTATTACAGCTGGTACTTTCTGGTCCCCAAGAAAGATGGGGGGTTGCGTCCAATTTTAGATCTTCGTGAGTTGAACTGCTACTTAAGAACGAAGTTAAAAATGCTGACAATCAAGATGATTGTGTCTCAGGTTCAACCAGGCGATTGGTTTGTCACGATCGATCTCAAGGACGCATATTTTCATATAGAGATCTTGCCACAACATAGGAGGTTCCTGAGGTTCACTTTCTGAAAGACCTGAGCACAGTCAGGTCACCACATGCATCCTTGAGATCAAAACTTTCGTTTAGTTTTGAGACTAAACTCCAAGAAGAGTGTTCTCTCTCCTGGAGGTCTCTCTCCCTCTCTCGTCTGAGGATGACATACTTGGGAGTCGTATGGGACTCGATCACGATGCAGGCACAGCTGTCCCAGGCACGTGTCGAGTCCATTCTAAACACCCTGAAAAAACATTAGACTAGCCCAAAAAGTTACAGTTCACTACTGTCAAAGGATTCTAGGTCTCATGGCGGCTGCGTCCACGGTGATTCCTTTGGGCCTCCTCCATATGAGACCATTTCAGTTGTGGCTCCGAGCCAGGGGATTTCATCCAAGGGCCAATCCCCAGAGGCAAATACAGGTTACGCGCCAGAGGCTTCGTACCCTTTCTATGTGGTTCAGACCTCGGTTTCAGACTTTAGGTCCCACTCTCGGTCCGTGTTGTCGTCACAAGATGCTAACGACAGATGCTTCCCTCACGGGTTGGGGTGCGGTCTTAGATGGCCGTCCAGGGATCTGGAGAGGTCATCTCCTTGAATGGCACATCAGTTGCCTCGAAATGATGGCTGTATCTCAGGCCCTGAAATACTTCCTCCAGCAGTTAAGAGGCTACCATGTCCTCACGGCGGTAGTCTCTTACATAAATCACCAGGGCGGACTGCGGTCGTGCCACCTGAACAAACTGCCGCAGCAGGTTCTGCTTTGGGCAGAGGGCAGGTTCCTGTCCCTCCGGGCAATTTACATTCCGGGGCATATACATGTGGGAGCAGACATCCTGTCCAGACAAGCTGTGACGAACGGGGAATGGAAACTCCACCCCAAAGTAGTCAGTCAAATCTGGGAAAGATTTTACGAAGCAGAGGTGGACCTCTTTGCTTCACGGGAGACAGCACAATGTCCCCTCTACTTCTCTCTGACTCCTCCAGCTCCCCTGGGTCTGGACACGATGGGCAAGACTGCATCTTTACGCATTTCCCCCGATTGCGCTGCTCCCGGGAGTCCTGGCCAGGGTCCGTCAGCAGAGGTCTCAGCTCTTATTGATATCTCCCCGTTGGCTGACCGGAACTAGTAGCCCTCCTCGATGGCTCGCCTTGGGCGATTCAAGTCAGATGAGATCTTTTGTCTCAGAATCAGGGGACAGTGTTTCATCCCCATTCCGAGCTCTGGAACTTCCATGCCTGGACCCTGAAGGGGACCAACTAAGAGATGCTGGACTTTTAGCCGATATGGTGGAGACCATTTTAAGCGCTAGGGCTCCCTCCACTAGAAGTTATGCCCTCAGATGGCGTGTCTTCGAAAAGTGGTGTGTGACACACCATGCAGACCCAGTTCACTGCCAGATTGATCCAGTGCTGGAGTTTCTGCAGGGAAAACTGTCCTCAGGGACATGTCCTGGTACACTCAGGGTTTATGTGGCCACCATTTTGGCTTGCCATGCCCTGATTGATGGGGTTTCCGTGGGGAACACCCGTTAGTCGTCAGCTTCATTCATGGAGCTAAATGGTTGAGGCCGCCCACTAGACCTACAGTCCCTTCATGGGACTTGGCTATAGTGCTTGAGGGTCTGGTTGGCACCCCATTCGAACCAATGGAGTCAGGACCCATCAGGTTTCTGACCCTAAAGATGGTTGGCTATTACTTCTCTCAAGAGAGTTGGAGATTTGCAGGCCCTGTCAGTCTCGCCATCCTGCTTGGAATTTGCCCCGGGGCTGGTCAAAGCCATTTTGCATCCTCACCCTTATTATCTTCTGAAAGTTCCATTCTCCACCATGCATCCGGTTGTTCTTGAGGCCTTCTGCCCTCCACCGATCACGGCACCGGAGCAGGAAGGGCTTCACTTACTGTGTCCAGCACGTGCTCTTCAGAATTACGTCCACCGCACTAGCCAGTGGCGTAAGTCGGAGCAGCTTTTCATATGCTATGGAGGCCGCAACCAGGGGGCGGCTGCAACTAGACAAACTATGTCACATTGGGTGAGGGATGCTATTGCCCTGGCCTACGAGGTGCGTGGTCAAGCTTCGCCTCTAGGAGTTAGGGCCCATTCAACCAGGGGGGTTGCATCTTCTATGGATTTAGCAAATGGTGTCCCCTTGCAGCAAGTGTGTGATGCGGCAGGCTGGTCCTCT
This sequence comes from Triplophysa rosa, assembly GCF_024868665.1. Taxonomy (NCBI): domain Eukaryota; kingdom Metazoa; phylum Chordata; class Actinopteri; order Cypriniformes; family Nemacheilidae; genus Triplophysa; species Triplophysa rosa. Next base: position 6,458,831 of record NC_079891.1, read on the forward strand.
CCGCACACATTTGTGAAAACCTCATTCATAAAGTTCTGGAAGACCGCCGGGGCATTTACTAAGCCAAAGGGCATGACGCGATACTCGTAATGTCCACTGGGTGTAATGAAGGCGGTCTTCGACTCATCTCCCGGTCAGATCCTCACGAGATTATAGGCATTCCAAAGGTCAAACTTGGTGAATACTGTAGCGTGCCGAAGTTGTTCTAGTGCTGCTGGGATCAGGGGAAGTGGATACGAGAACTTCTTAGTGTGCAGATTTAGGGTCCGGTAATCAATGCAGGGTCTCAGACTGCCGTCCTATTACCGACAAAGAAAAAACTGGATGCAGCAGGGGAAGTGGACCGGCGGATGAATCCTAGCTTCAATGCCTCCTCGAATACCCTTCCATGGCTTTCTGTTTCTGGGATTGATAGCGCGTAGACCTTCCCTTTGGGCATGACCACTCCAGGCAGCAGCTCGATAGCACAGTCCCATGGCCGGTGTGGTGGAAGTTCCGTTGCTCGGTAGATGCTGCAGAAACAAATTTAGGGAAGATTTGAGCGGTCCCCCAGTCTCCCAGATGCCTTTAGCCCAGTTTAGTGCCTTACCATTCAGCAGGGAAATAATGAACGCGATCTTGCAGGAATCTGTGGTAAACTGACCTGGGTGCATCTGGAAATAGAGTTCGCATTGTAAGATGAACCCAATGCACTCCTCCACAGATCCTGAGACACGAGCTGGTATGGCCATGGGACTGGCTGTGGACGTGGATGGGGGTAGTTGTGCACGGAGAAGCTGTACCAGTTCAGTGAAGGGATCCGAGGTTGCAGAGGCAGGGGTGGTGGTGCTCTGAGGTGTGGTCATGTTTGGTGGGTTGATGATTCTGTAACCCTCTAGGCCAGAACAGGAGCTCAACAGAGTACCATTGAAGAGAGTTTTAATCAGATGCTCCGGGAACAAACAAAGGGTAGCTCTCCAAATATAAAGCAGTAATCCACAAGAATCGGGAAAAATCCAAAAACATACACAGAGAATCTCTAAGGTAAACCGGCTAGGCGAATTAGCAACATACCGAAACATAATCAACGACAAAGTGCCACTAAAACAAGAGGGTATAAATAGTCCTTAGGAATTTATTGCAGGTGCCGGTGTAATCAGAAGTCCGGGGATTGTGAGCTGGAAAATCTGTGACCAGGTGCTGATGAGGGGGGCGTGGTTACAGCTATACTACAATCCAACAGATATTGACAGTATATTTAGGGCATTGCTGTACTCTACAACAACTGGTACTGTTCTACATTCACGACATAAACTGAAAAAAAATACTTGTAGAATTTACTTAATAAAATCCTCGTAACAATTCGTACAAGTATTTTTTAAGTAAAATGTGCTGCTATAATTAAAGTACAACTTACTAACCAGAATAAAGTAAATTCTACTAATTAAATACATTTAGTATTTGTTAAAATATTAAGTAAATGTTACTTAAAGTAAACAAAAATAAGATGTTGAACAAAAACATGTCTAACTCAAACTTCACGGTTCACTTACTTTCATATTGAAATACACTACTTTTTTACAACATAGATGGTCAAGTAAGAAGAGACTGGTGGTCTCTGTACTGGCATTAGCACAGTTACTGCTCAATAAGTGAAATAACACACTTCATGACTTATATCTCACCTCCCTCAGCCTAGGCACAAGCACCGCTCTTCTGAACAACAGCAACAACTTAAAAAACATCTTAGTTACGTATGTAACCTCAGTTCCCTGATGGAGGGAACGAGACGTTGTGTCGAACCGACAGATGGGGTTTGTCTTGAGAACCTATCATTTTCTGACTATTTTGAAAAGGCCAATGAAATTGGCGAATTAAATTTGCATGCCGGACTCCACCCCCGGATATCCGGGTATAAAAGGGAGCCGGCGTGCTGCATTCATTCACCTTTGGGCTGAGGAGCCTGAGACCTCTCACGACTGCTGCAGCAGGCGGCACGCATTGTGGCATGAAGCACACAACGTCTCGTTCCCTCCATCAGGGAACTGAGGTTACATCCGTAGCCAAGACGTTCCTTTCTGTCAGTCTCTCGACGTTGTGTCAAACCGACAGATGGGGTTCCTATGGGAAATGCCACGGTGCTGTGCTGTATCACAATCTCTAGCAAAGCGACGGTGACTGGCCAGGGCGTGTCAGACGTGAGCACCACTTTCGCGAAATTGTAACCTTCTAGTGGATAGGCTGGGGGTCCCAGAGCTTTTGGAAAGGTGGGAAGCCCCTACCACCGGCCATCACGGGCGGGGCCTTGTTTCTCTTAACAGTGAGAAGCCGCCCGGTCAGGGCCACTGGGTAAGCGCTATTTACTCAGAGGGGGAACGCGCTACAGAGACCACTTCCTACCATAGGGAGGAGTTTTAGTGGAGACACCAACATGGTCTCGCCATCAGGGGAGAGCTCATGGGAGAAAATGTGCGGACTAAAGTAGTTTACCGCAAGGTGGAGGTCCACCTAGGGAAGGTCATGGATTACCAAGGTGGGAACCAATCATGAGGATACATCAGATGGAACCGCCCGATTGGGGAGTTACAACGTACGGTAGCATTAGGTCCGGTTAGAGCTCCGTTAGAACGGATAACTCCGTTGGTACCCGGCCTAAGGGGCAGGGCTGCTCTGCCCAGCCCGCCCGCAGGAGGTGCTTGCTTAGTGATGGATGGAATGCCTGTTCCTCACCCAGTGGGGGAAGAAGGGAGGCGAGAGTAGCACACTGACCCACCTATAGGAAGGGGGGAAGGTGCTTTCGCAGGCATACGCCCTCCTGGCTGCCGGTCCTACATGTTGCCATGCAGGACGTGGGCTGATACCGGTTCTACACGGAGGTTGTAAAACCTCGCGAAGGTGTTGGGCGTAGCCCAACCCACAGCTCTACAGATGTTTGCCAGAGAGGCACCCTGAGCCAGTGCCCACGAGGAGGATATACCCCGGGTGGAGTGAGCTCTCACTGCCAGTGGGCACGGGCGATCCTGGGACCGGTACGCCGTTGTGACTGTGTCCACAATCCAGTGCGCCAATCTCTATTTGGAGACAGCCCGCTTCTTCTGCTGACCTCCAAAACAGACAAAGAGCTGATCAGAGCTCCTGAAGAGGTCCAAGTAGAGGCACAGTGCGCGTACTGGACACAACACGGATGGGGTTGGGTCTTCCTCCCCGGTGGTGAGCGCCTGTAAGTTCACCGCCTGGTCTCTAGGGGTCAGTGGTGGGAACTTTGGGCACGTAGCCGGGCCAGGGTCTCAGGACAACGTGAGAAACACCGGGCCCGAGTTCTAGGCAATCTGTGGACACAGAGAATGCTTGTAGGTCCCCTACCCTCTTGGAGGTGAGCGCCATCAGGAGAGCCGTCTTCATCGTGAGGTGAGAAAGAGCGGCATCTCCGAGGGGCTCGAAGGGGGGCCTCTTGAGGCCCGCCAGGACCACATCAAGCTCGCAAGAGGGTACGGAGCGCAGACGAGGTGGTAGCCTTCTCGCGCCCCTTAGGAACCTAATGACCAGGTCGTGCTGTCCCAGAGACTTTCCAGCAACTGGGTCGTGATGAGCGGCAATGGCGGCTACATACACTTTCAGTGTGGAAGGGTCTCTCTTATAGAAAGGACAGCACGTTCCCGATCGAGCAACTTCGCGGGTCTTCTCTTCGAGAAGAGCACCAGGACGAGAAGAGGTGCCACTTATAGGCGTATAGATGCCTAGTGACTGGGGCCCTAGCCTGAGTGATGGTCTTAACCACCGCAGGGGGCTTGCACTCATCTGTGCAAGGTTCGCCAGAGGTGTCTCTCCTGGACCACAAGTGTGGACATCGTCCGACCCAGGGCCCGCGCGGTCACCTTGGTCGCCCGTAAGCGAGGTCGGTGGCGGTGCGGAGTTCCTGCATAAGCGCTGGGTCGGTCTTACCCTCGTGGAGCTCTCTCGACGCCTTGGCCTGATGCAGGATGGCCGTGGCAGAGAGAGGAGGCAGCTTGGCCCACAGCAGTGTAAGCTCTCGACGTCTTCACTCAGTTGAATATTATTTGAGTCCACTATATTGGAAAGAAGTAAACAAAATTGAATGAGCCAGTTTGGATGTTAACTCACAATCAGAGTTCATTGTGAGTATACACAAGTGAACTAGGAAATTAAGTTCTTGTGTTCCTGTGGCTCAGTGTGAAGGTGTAGCGATGCTGGAATAACTAAAACCAGAATGATGCAAGTGTCTGATTTTGTGCTTGTGTTTAATTAGAATGTTAGCTACGTTTAGTCCTCCCGAACTTATGTTTAACAACTTCCTTTGAAAGTACAGTATTACTATTAAACACAACAACCTTGGACTATGTGTGCTGCATAAAATATCCGAGGCAGAGAACTGTGCAGATGAGCAAATGACTTTGAAATAGAGAAGCACATTACTTTTTCACTGCACTTGTGTGCTTGAGCATCTTTGGATACAGTAACCTGAGGACCAAAGCAGGGTCTGGCTGCTGCTCTGCTGGCTGTCACATAAAGCTGGTTCTTCCATTTGTCACAGTCTGATGATGAACGAATGCTCTTTCTCTGCTTGCATCCACTGCAATCAAGCAAGACCGGCCTGATGCCTGAGGCAGCGCTGAACTAGAATTTCTCTCATGGAATGTCATTCTGCTTTCAAAGTGTATCATGGTGTGCTGTCAGAATGGGGAATGGATGGATTGTTCAGATAGTGCTCAATGTTTTTTTTTTAAATCTTCAGGAATGTTTACTAAGGGTGGATTCTGTGTGATGTAGGATTTTGTTTTCAGCTGTTTTACACAATAGTGGAAAACGTAGCGTGCTGCATGGACTGCAGAGGTAAGACTTCACAAGCACTGGCCCTGTGACATAAGGACTGTTTTCTATAGGGTCTCTATGTGAGTTCATTACACAATAAATTAATTTTTGAAATTGTGTTCTTGGTTTACCATGGTGGGACTGGTATCACAATCCTAATAAAGATTTATATTGTAGAGCGCTTGGTCAGATTTGGTGGAATATAGCATGGATAAGTTTTTTTATGCACTCACGTGGCCGTAAATAAAGAAAAAGGTCTGGCTATTATAACATGAATTGTGCGGTCAAATGTGTGGTAGTAGCTTAAAGCTGAAAACATGAAGCCACAATAAATGAACAACACTGACCATGGATCATTCAGAAACGGCAACCCTCTGGGCAATCAGCTGCTGTAAAAAAACAACAACTTTGAACTGAGAAGTCTGCTAGGAAAAAGGAAATGTGACAGTGCTCATGTTTCATGAATCAACATCGGCTCAGCTTTTCAGAGGTGGTGAAAGGATACTGATGGCTTTTTCCTTTCTAGACAGATGAAATGTTTTATTAGACCGACAGTTTGCATATAATATGTGTTAGATATTAATCATTCAGATATGTATCTTTTTCTTTTATCATATATTTCTTTTGGAGTTGATCAGAGCTTTGATGTTATCCTGGAATTATGGGTACCTTCAGATTTATTCATGCAGAAGATCAGAACCGAAGCTCACTTTACATAATTACTGATGTTCAACAGCTAGAGGTCATATGTACTGTAGCTTTAAAGTCAGATGAATATCATATCGTCGCTGTCCTTCTGAAACCTCGTATGTCCAAATTTGCTTTTTTCCGGAAATGTAAAAAACACTGAGCTTCTTCAATGATTACATTGTTGTCAAAGTTGAAAAGCACTTTTTATTACTTTTTATTGGTTAGATATTTACAAAACCCAGTGACAAACGACTAATAATAATGATTTATGCCAAAAAATAAGAATCACGAAATATGGAAACACAAGGTTTCAGAAGTACAGCAGCGATATCTTTAATGTTACTGCATCTAACAATTGTTTGTAAGACTGATCGTTTTTTCTGCCACCTTCAACAGAAAAAGATGTTACAACCTGAACAATGGTAACTCTGGACTAGCTGTTTCATTGTGCGCTTCTGTAAGACAAGTGACAAACTGTGATGACGTGCGATTTGCCTCTGGTCTTTTTATTCATGCCTCTGCTAAAATGTTTTTATCTGTGACAAATTGTATCCCCCTGCCTCCACCGTGACTATTAATATTTAACAAATAGGCCATTTAATATATATATACACACACACACATATATATATATATATATAGCTGCATTTTCCATAACAAGTTATCCATAACAAAAACTGTACATACTTTTAGGGCACCTTGCTGGACCTATTAAAAAACAAGTGAAACATAAAGATCTACAGAACTGTTTACAAATTTGATTAGTTAATGTGTGGAATACTAAACATATTGTTTATCTGAAATGTATTTAAATAATGTCTGACACATCCTCAAGAAGCAATTTTATAAACAAATTAAACTTTCTTAAAAGTTTTTAGGGACTAATTAAAACTTGTCGCATGAAACCATGCATAACAATAAGGGCTTTGAGGTGAGACAGCATCTGTCACGGTAACTGCTTTTCTGTGACTTGAATTACAACGCAAAAGCAATAAAAATGACAGAAATCATCAAAATCTTTTCCCGAAAAGCAACTCTGCAAGACATTCGAGAATGTGTGTGACTATGCTGTGGGTAAGAACAGTGCATGCAAGACTAAACCTCAAAAAGTCAGTAGAATCTATTTATTGTTTAATGTTCACATTTACAAACAGAGCCGGTTCCCTTTTAAAGGGATAGTTCACCCCCCAAAAAATTCTGTCTCAGTTGCTAACATTCTTCCAAATATCTATCTTTGTGTTCAACTACACAAAGAAATTTATACAGGTTTGCAACAACTTGAGGGTGAGTAGTTTGTGACAGAATATTTATTTTGGGGTTAACTTTCCCTTTAATGCAACATTACAGGAGCTAAGACACACTGAGGGTTGTGTGTTCTATTGAAATTCCGAAAAGACAGATATCCGATTAGCCTGTAATTACTGTAAAATAATAGAGATTTTACTGGAAAGCATTATGATTTACTCTTCAGAATAATCCTGTCTACTGCTTCAAACAAGAAATCTAATTTCCTGTTTAGCCAAACATCATCCTTTGAGAAATGATAATGTAGTTGTAAACACAAAGGAAAAGCAAATTATGTGTAAATGCTGTATTCTACAAAAGCACCATCTTTATCATCCATTATTATTGCTGAGGCTGATATCATCCAAAGCCACTGTTCATTAAAACGGGGACAGTGAATGTGTTTTATGAGCTTTAGAAGCACTGTAAATAATTTCCTGCTTGCTTTATTGTAATGTTGATATCTGCCTAACGTTAGAAAAGAATGTGTGTCTTTGAGAGTGTGAGAGACAGATCTCAGCTCATTAAAAAGATCAAAATGGATGCTTTTTTCTAGCAAAATAATTTATTCTGTGGCTTTGTGGTGATATAACAATGTTTGACAAAACAACTATTTGTTTAGGAAGTTTTTGGGAAAACGTTTGGAAAAAGTAATTTCTATAATTTTTATCAATTTATCATTTTGAGCCATTCAACTGATATTCTGATCACTTTGGAAATGAAGGACAGTGTGGAAATGACAACAACCAAAGACCAAGTTAAAGGGATTCTGTGATACTTTCTGTATCACTGTATGCATAAGGCACTTGCATATGTCACAACTGTGTAACTTTTAAAAGAGATAAAGCTTCAATAGCTTCAATTTCAAATTCAGGAGCTGCTTTGTTGAATCATCATTGCATTTGAATCAACACAACCTTGACAAGCGCAAGTACATCTGAATGACGCTTTCTGCACTTCTCGCAGGATTCTTGCCTGAGATAAGGTACCAGCCCATTTACTGACACTAATAATGATAGTGTTTCTTCTTTATATTCCACCCTATTTTTAACCATACTTACAAAATAGCAGGAGGAAAGCTACATATCAGCCTCCGAGGCACTAATAGTAAATTACAGCTTGAACTCTTTGCATCTCCAAGGTTCACCTATATATGGATGATTGCAGCCCCCTCACACCAGAGCACTGCAGCATGCATGATTGATGCTTCCATCAATAATTTAGTTCCTTTAAATCAGAGGTGCCCAAACTAGGGCCCGCGGGCCAAAGTTGGCCCGCTGAGACCTTTATTTTGTCCCGTGATGCCATATATGACAGGAGGAGAAAAACGGCAATCATGCAGATTTTCATTTCTAATTTAACATAATATTTTAACATTTTACATGACATGTTTTTGAGTGACAATAATGTACGTTAAAATTAAAGGATTAATTATTTATGATTAAGCGAATTTGACTCTTATTTACTGTGCATGTGTACTGTGACTCCAGAAACGGCGCGCTTTGAGACAAGGAACGTTAACATTAATAATGGATAGGGGGCGGCAGTGGCACACTGCACTGCAAAAAATGACTTTCTTACTTAGTCTTTTTTTCTTGTTTTCCAGGAAAAATGTCTACAAATTCTTGAATCAAGATGCATTTTCTTGATGAGCAAAATGACCTAAGAAAATAAGTCAAAATTTCAGTGAATTTGTGCTTAAAACAAGCAAAAAAATCTGCCAATGGGTTAAGAAAAATAATCTTGAATTAAGGTTTACCTTTTTCTTAGTCACTCAATTCAAGATGATTTTTCTTTTTTCTTTTTTGTCAGTTTTTTACTTGTTTTTACATACCTGCATATCATTCACTACTACATGTCTCTCACTGTTCCCTCTCTCTCTCTCTCTTCTATCCTTAAATTCAGGTATTGGCTCATTTTCCCTGTCTTAGAGAGGCAGGCATGATGAAAGAAAAGGTACCCGAGTACGATGCTGTTCTCAGCAACCTTATCCAGGAGTTTGACCGTCGCTTTGAGGACTTCAGACACAGTGCCGCTGACTTTGAATTGTTTTCTCAACCCTTCACAATCAGTGTGGACAAAGTCAGTGATGATCTTCAGATGGAACTAATTGACCTGCAGTGTGATTCAGAACTCAAACACAAGTTCAGGTCCCAACCTTTGATAGACTTCTACAAATGTGTCCCAGCAAACAGGTACCCAAAAATGTGCAAACAGGCACAAGTGATGCTGTCTCTGTTTGGCAGCACCTACCTCTGTGAGCAGACTTTCAGTCTGATGAATTTGAACAAGTGTAAACTGAGAAGCTCACTAACTGACTCTCAATTACATAATGTATTGACTTTGTCAGTAAGTCAGCTGCAGCCCAATTTGGAAAAACTCTTAAAAAATAAGGACCAGCTTCATGTATCTCATTAGAGGAGACTGGCTGCACTGCTATTATAGCTTGATTAGCTGTATTAGGAATTGATTTCATGTGCACTAAATGGCACTGTTTCTCAAATTTAATTGTTCTTTGTATTTGTGACTGTTTCTGTGTTTTTATTGTACACAACTTTGTACATGGCACTGTTTCTATGTTTTGAATGTACTTTATATAGTGTACATTGTAAGTTATTGAATATTGAATTGTAATTTGAATTTAAGTTTCTAGTTTCATTGAACTGTAAACCTTGGAATATAAACTGCAATCATTATGCAAATCACAGAGTAATGTATTTACTTCATCAAATGCTAAGAAGTCATAAATAAACGGGAAAAAAACGTTAATTTACTGTATATATTATAAAGTTTGGTATAACGTCAGATTTTTCGGCCCACAGCCCTCAGTCTAGGGCTGCAACTAACGATTATTTTGACAATCGATTAGTTTGACGATTATTTTTTCGATTAATCGGATAAAATGTAATTACATCTTTTGCTTATAATAAGTAAATCAGATATGGGAAAAGTATACACAACTGAACTCATTAGCCTTCTCCCAAAATGTTGTGAATGTCTCCATAATTAACACACCTGGTGAGTTGATTCATGTGTGTCATATTAGAAGCAACTGACAATAGTCTCTCCCAAACGTGGGAGCGAGGGGAGGGTCGGCCAAGGAAATATTTTTTTGTGCCATGAAAAGTGAGATATTTGTCATTCAAATGTAGTGAAGTACAGTAAAAAGTAAACAGAAAAAGTAATACTTAAGTACAAATACTCAAAAAGTGTACTTAAGCAGTACTCAAGTAAAAGTACTTCGTTACCCACCTCTGAACTAAATAAACCACCAAATCAGGGTATTTAGCCTATTATGTACTTTGCAAAGTGCAAACGCCACAAATTGGGTTTTACTAATATAATCTTTAATTTTGTCATTTAAAACACCTCTCCCCTTTAAACTTTAAAAATGCGCAGCTTGAAGAGATGCATGCAGAACACGTCGGACTTTAAAACTGCGAACCTCGCGCTGCACGGAGAGACGCACGCACCGAGAGACACGTCTGACTTTAAAACTGCGCAACATGTGCCGCACGGAGAGACACGTCTGACTTTAAAACTGCGCAACATGTGCCGCACGGAGAGACACGTCTGACTTTAAAACTGCGTACCTCGCGCTGCACGGAGAGACGCATGCACCGAGAGACACGTCTGACTTTAAAACTGTACAACATGTGCCGCACGGAGAGACGCATCCACGGAGAGACACGTCTGACTTTAAAACTGCGTACCTCGCGCTGCATGGAGAGACACGTGTGACTTTAAAACTGCGTACCTCGTGCAGCACGGAGAGACAAGTGTGACTTTAAAACTGCGCATCTCGTGCAGCACGGAGAGACAAGTGTGACTTTAAAACTGCGCATCTCGTACTGCACGAAGAGACACATCCACGGAGAACCACGTCTGCATTTAAAACTGCGCAGCTCATGCTGCACGGAGAGACACATCTAAAACGGTCATTTTAAAAGGGAATGAGACGCGCTTGATTTATAACTGCGCAGCTCGCAAGTGACGTCACACACCAACTAATCGATTTTATCGATTAGTTGTTGCAGCCCTACGCTCAGGCAAATTAAATTTTTGGCCCTTCATAGGAAAAAGTTTGGGCACCTCTGCTTTAAATAATGCTCTCACATAATTTATTGCCCTTGGTGCATTGAGATGGAAGATTAATTAATTGAGATGGAAGTATAATTAATATTCAGTAATAAATAGAACATAAATGTAGTACCTGCATATGTTTTATTTCAAATACCTCATCTAGCATGCAAAAATGCTTTACCAGATCACGTTTGACACATCAAGGTTAACAAAAAAGCACCAAGCAGGTTTTAAGTGGTTTTAAAAAAATAACTATACTCTCAAGCTTTTTAAAAAACAATCTGTACATTGGCTTTAGTTTAAACCAATATATTGAGTCACAGAACAAATGAAGAGTTTGGTTCCCAAATTAGATCATTTCAAAAATCATGTTTTTATTGTGTTAGTTAGCTGTATTTTTTCTAGTTATTATGGCTTAAACCAAAACAAACTAACTGCAGTTTGATTGATATTAATTGGAATGCACAATAAAAAACATGATTTTTTAAATTTGATAAAAAAGGAGTTATCTCATTTTGCAACCAAACTCTTCAAATATAGTAAGATCAAAAGCTTTTGACTCTACAAAGGACTCTAAAACCAGACAGAAGCAAGTGAATGTGTATCTTTTGTAATGGCTTCTCTATAGTGAGTCTCTCAGTTGTCCTTGGTGTGAAAACATAGATATCAACATCATTCAGCCACTGCTGAAAAGGAGTCAAATATGCAAAAGATGCTGGAAAGCAAAGAAAAAAGATTTTTTACAATCCGATGGTCAATTCAATGGGATGAAAGACCTGTCAGATCAAACGGGACTCATGAACAACTATTACACATATAAAAGTTGTTGATCATGTGAGGTTTTGAATTGGGTCGTATTTCTAATTTTGGTTATTATTCTGTGTTGTAGGCTATACGTAAACGTGTTCTATGAAATAGCTTGTTCAGGGCAGATCTAAATTAAAAACAATTCTCAGTTTTGTAATTCTTCTTATTTTCTCAAATTATCGAGATTTTTCTGCAAGGCATGGATAAACTTATGACCCCAACTGTTGAACGCTTGACAGTCTCTATAATGTGGCTATCTGCACAAATGCAGTCTTTTGTAGATTTTGTGTGACATTTAAAATCCTTTCCCCACGCACATAATGCATGCAGATAAATTGTGCATCATAATGTGCTGGAAAATTTGAAGACTTTGAATTCTGTTCTGTCTCCATGCATCGATAGAGAAGTCTCTGGTCTCTTCTTAATTCCTGTTTAAGAAGCTTTAAGGCTCATTAGGACCGCTGCCACTACACAAGCTTTGCGTTTTCTCCCATGATTAAAGAAGAAATGGGCACAGGAGATACCAATGCTATTTTAACATTAGAATGTTCCGTACCATGTGAAACTGAATCATGTGTGTCCAGACTCTTTAACAGTCAGGTCTTCCTTACCCAGACCATAAACCGTTTTTCCCGTGTTATGAAGTTCTACACTCATCGTAACATGATAGCAAATGCCATCTTGACATCATTTTGAGATGCTGGAGTTCCTGTAGCATGGTACTGGTAATGCAAAGGTCATGCATGTTTCCCATAACGCTCAAATTGAAAATAAAATGTTTAGCTTGCAGATAAAAGCATCTGCCAAATGCGTAAATTTAAATGTCACTTGTTTACACCAGTTGGCTTTGATTTGTGATTTATGACATAAGGTGCGTAAATGTTTTTAAAGATTTTCATTTTTGAATAAACTATCAATTTAATTTGAATAATCCAGTGCCTTTTCATCACGGTTCTGAATCAGTGGCGTAAGCACAGAACTGAAAAATTCTTGAGATGTGGTGTTAAGCAGAATAATTGGCAAGAAACTGATGAATTTTTGACAATACACATCCAAGGTGCAAAGGTCACTCCGCTCTGCATCGATTCTGTTACCACTTCGGGTTATTCATTCATTTTCAATAACTCAACAATCTGGTATCAGATATTTGTTACCAAGACAATGGGAGCTGATTGATAATATTAGACACTGCTAAACAAGATTGTGCCTCTAATATGTGGCCTTTGCATACAGGTATATGTACCAAAGTGCTTGTGTTCCAAGTTTTTTTTGAAAATTGCGTGAAATTTGACATGCTTGTCCTGCATCAAGAAACTCTTTCAAATATTTTAAATGCTACTGTTATAGTTATCGTATACGGTATACGGTACAAGCACGTTCCTGTTAAGCGACCTTGAGCTACGGAAAGGCGCTATATAAATAAAACTTCTTCTTCCTGTGACAAATAATGAGATTCAGTATCTCTCATCTTGTGCGCATCGAATATGTGTTAGTTTGTTATGTTGCTATGTTGAAAATACAAAAAGATTCTGAACATGTATGTGAAATGCCACCTTAAATTTAAGAGTACCATTTTCAGAAGAGGACGTTTCTGTACGTCTCTCGATTCTTCCTCTTGACCTTTTTCTGGAGCAGCCTGAACATCCTTAGCGGGCCTCCGTCAACTAAGGGCAGGCGAGGAAAACAATCGAGACTACCTAATTATGGCGTCCTTGATACCTTGCTCGCGAACACGCTGTCAGCTGTTAGATTCATACTGGGAGTGTGCGGAGCGGCTGTACAAATGGGCTCAAACAACTACGGTTAAGCCGTTGGGATAAGATTGCGTAGGGGGGAGGTGGGTGATGAAGAGGGAGGGAGAAGAAAGACCGGGGTAATAAATCAAAGCGTGTAGCAGACTGGCATGAAAGAAAATTTCAGGCAAACCTTCCACAGCTCCTCTCTCAGGAAAGCGGCCAAGCTCTTTATTTAGCTGCTTTGAATACATTTTAGCATGGGAGGATTTACCGAAGGTGAGTGATGCAAAATCAATAGAAACATTGGCCTTGGGTGCATTTAACCCCTAGTATGGTATTTAAGTGACAGGTATCTTCCTGTCAGAGGGAACTTTAGGACAAAGATGTCAGTGCTTGGAATTCTGCAAGGATGTAGGAATTTGAAGTATGACCTCATTTGACCACCTACTGAGTGGGGTATTTGTAATATACGTTTTCAAATATTGACCTTTGAAATCTCTGGGGTGGACTCAACAGGGCAAATATCTGTGTTATTCACGAACTACCAGCTAGTTTAAAGGGATAGTTTACCCAAAAGTATAAAATTCTTTCATTTACTCACCCTCATGATTCCAAACCTGTATCCCGTTCTTTCTTCAGTAGAACAGAAAAGAAGAAAATTTTGATGAATGTGCAAACAAACAACATGGTCCTTGTTTACTTCCATTGTATGCACACAAAACCACTGAGACATTTCTCAAAAATATTAATCTCTTCTTTTGTGTTCCACAGATTAAAGATTCATACAGTACACAGGTTTTGAAGGTGAATAAATGATGACAGCATTTTTATCTTTCGGTGAACTATCCCTTTAAGAACTGGAAAGCTCTGTTCCATATTTAAATGCAGTCATCCTTTTCACGAACAAGATACATTTCTATGTAAATTAGTCTTATTATAGATTGCACCTTATTTACAAAAGTCAGCGTGTTTGTCTGGTGTAATTAACATGGATACATTTGTGCTAGCATCAAATTATGGAGAAGAGCTTTTAATAACTGGGCATGCTGTGTATATCCAGATATGCTGTGTTTAAATGGTTGATTCAGGTGTCTGGATCACAGAAGTGAAACTATGCTGTACAGTCATTATAAAGTATGCGGTCTGCTACAGCCTCTACAAGTTAAAATTTAGAACTGGAAAGATGGGCCATGGCACCACTTAAGTTGCACATTTGAGTGTATGTGCGTGCACTTTATTTGTGTTGGGTGCCAAAACAACGCAGACAGTGCACATTTTGATGGATTACAGCACTCATTATGATCACATGTCCAAGTCTGGGTTAGGTTGAAATAATAAAAAAGATGACAGAGGTACATAATTATTAATTGACTCCACGCAATTCCACATTCACCCTGTACCTCTTGCAGATTTTAAAGAGCGTTTTCAAAAATTGTTTGGAAGATTATGGAAATTTGAATAATTTATGAAGCAACAGCACAAATGTTTTTATAATTAGTGTCGTTAGTCAAAACAAGCAAAATTAAAGGCCTTTTAAAGTGTCCAAGTGGTCTTTTAAAAATATTTTTTCATGAAAATATTTCCTGGTCACTTTTTAATATATTCAAAGCTCATTATTAATAATAAGTTCCAGTATCAATCAAAAGAGACCAATATTATGTCTTATTACACAGCTCGTTAGAATGCTTAATTCTGATTGGCCAGTCGCTACATTTGCAGGTTCGTTATTCCCAGATAACAACCTCTCAAAACTAATAACACACGGTAACCCGGATGCAACAAATCATTTGGACAGGTTGTTTTGACAAATTAAATTTAAATGTCTTTTAATAACATATATGACATTATATTTATAAATGATTAAACCAAATTGCCTGTTTGTGACATTTGAATGTAGTTTCTTACCTTAAAACCGAAAATAAACGGCTTTTCCTCACGGAAGGTCTGCATTTGTTAAAAATTAGCTAATAAAATAGTTTTTTTCTCATGTGGCAAGTAGCCGTGTAATAAGCGGCTCCGCTTCGCGTCGGGTCCTGATCACACTGTCGGGGCTTATTTCTACGATAACAACCGGCTGCCTGTACATCATCCCTTACTTGAGACCTGCAACCATTTTATTTTGAGTATCTTATTTTTAGACTTACTAGTTGCCCACAAGCATTCAAACAGAAAGATTCATTATTGCGTGACACGCCTGTGCACTGTATCTGTCCTGTGTCCAGTTGATACATGTGACTGTTCGTTTTGTTGTCTCATAAAAAAGTCAGTAGAAAAATAAATGACACGTAGCAACACTGCAGGCTTTCAAAGGTCATCACTGTCTTCTATCAGTCACATCACTGGCTCTCAAACAAAACAAATTTTTCTGTCAGCAAGGCACAAACTTTGCCATATCACTCAATTGTAATCACCACTTCCATGGTGAGATTCTGTAATCATTCGTTATCCGATTAAAACGCCATTTTCTATCGCCATGTTTAAAGAGCATGAATGTTAATTGAATCGAAACGCTGTAGCTTTATTGCATTTGTGTTCCTCTAAAGCCCCGATTAGAGTTTAGTAAAAACGCAGAGGCTGACATTTTAAACGGGATGTATGAGAGGAAAACAATTACAGTTCTGCATGTGTGATATTTAACTGCCTCATAGAATGTGCCGGGTATGAATTGTTTTTATTAACACTCCAATCTGAACAAACATCTGATATTATGAAAGGCCTCATAGAAAGTGAAGTGATGACAGTTCAGACATGAAATGCCATTGCCCTTATTTTATGGGTCTTCTGAGTTCTATTGAAATGTGATCTTGTGCTCAAATAATTAGTAAATATTCAAACTAATGGTAATTGCTTATCGAGTTGTTCAAAATGAAAATGGTTTACTCGCCCTCATGCTGATCCCAACCCAAAACGACTTTCTTTCATTTGCAGAACACAAAATAAGATATATTAAAGAATGTCTATAAGGCAATTTTCAATCCATTTACATCTATTCTACAAAAATATATCTAGGCCAGGTTTCACCAGTATTTATTTTTAATTAGAAAAAAAATGGCCATTTGGGTATTGGGTAGCAGTGGGCATTAGAAACAAGGTTTGCTGGTGGCATTTCTTAAAGGGATGGTTCACAAAATGCGATGCTTCTGTTAGGCTATCTTCAATCATGTTGTATCAAATATGTTGTTACTTTGGAAAACATTAGACATTTAGCATTTTTGGTTACACTTTATATTAAGGTACACAAATTCATCATTAACTACTTGCTTATTAACATGCATATTGGTTGTATATTAGTATGTATAAATCACATATTAATGCTTTATTCTGTATTGCCTTATTCTTCATCCCTTATTACTACCCAATACCCAAACCTAAAAACTACCTTATAAGCAGTAACTAGGTGTTTATTGAGGCAAAAGTCATAGTTAATAGTTAGTAAATATTGAGAATTGATCCCTGTTCTAAAGTGTGACCGCATTTTTACCGCATTTGTCAGATACTTAATACATCAGTAGTATGTGTATTATGTGGATTTACTGGGAATTGAAACCATGACCTTGGTGTTTCTAGTGCGAGGCTCCACCAGATGAACTACAGGACTAATTCAAGGAATGTTGTAAATAATAGTTACAATGACATCGACTGTCAAGCTCCAAAAAGGAATACAAACAAATAAATCATAGTATATATTGTTCATGGTCAGTATACTTTATTTCATTTCTAGGGGAATATTGTCTTTTGGTAATTGGCTGGAATGTGTTAGTGTAACACTTTCCTAGAGCTAAAAGACCAGATAAATTGCTGTACATGTGTTGTGTGAAGTTGCATTGTCTTCTTTATGTGATGTTACTGTGTTCCAGTGAACCCCTTTATGTCAAGAACTGGCAGAAGAACCCAAACGCAGGCAACGGCAGTGAAGGGGTTAACAAATGACTTTATTAAATGAACAAAACAAAGGAAAAACCCACGAGGGGGTATCAAACAGGAACTAAACTAAGAAACAAACAGAAAACAAAGACTTCCCACGAGGGGGCAAAACAAAAGCAAGAACAGTAAACAAACAAAACTAAAGAACACTAAAACAACTTAACAAAACAGGATCACGGACAGGACAAGGCAAGGCTGAGACGCTGAGAAACACCAAACATGGTACACGCACAGAACGCAATACACGAGCACAAGACAAAGAAACAAGAGGGTATATATAGGGAAGACAAACGAGGGATAATTACACGGGGCAGGTGTGGGACATTAAACACTCAGGGAAAGATCACAAGGAAACGAGAGGAGCGGGGCCAATGACGAGACACGAGAAAACACATGAGAGGAATAAACAAACAACTCATGGTCTTCTCACATACAACCTAAGGACTCTGCCCCGATCCCACCACACGACTAGAATTTCATAAACAAGACGGTGGGACCGTGACAGAGCCCCCCCCTTAATGAACACCCCCAGGTGTTCACCAAGGGGTTGACAAACAAGACATGACAGACTGGGACAAGGACAGGAACCAAATGCACACAGACAACATGACCAAAGGCAAAACAGACAAAACAATTACTGGGTTGGGGTGAGACAACAAAAACAACAAACATGGGAGGGGGGTGGGGCCAAACAAGGGCCCATAGGGGGCAGTCCAAAAGGGAGGTGGGGAGAAATCCCAGTCCCCGGCTGCGCTCGAGGGCGCGGAGTCCTGGGGACTTAGGGGGAGTCCTGGGGGGACAGTCTTTGCCCTGGGAGTTTCCCGGGACGGCTTGGCTGCCGGCGGAGACCGGCTGGAAGGCCGGCTGGACAGGGCTTGACGCCGGCTGGAAGGCCGGCTGGACAGGGCTTGAGCCGGCTGGAAGGCCGGCTGGACAGGGCTTGACGCCGGCTGGATCCCGGCTGGAGGCCGGCTGGATCCCGGACTGGACGCCGGCTGGATCACCGGACTGGACGCCGGCTGGATCCCGGACTGGACGCCGGCTGGATCCCGGACTGGACGCCGGCTGGACACCGGACTGGACGCGGCTGGACCACCGGACTGGACGCCGGCTGGACCACCGGACTGGACCGGCTGCACCGGACTGGCACCGGGCTGGACACGCGAGCTGCACCGGACTGGACGCCGGCTGCACCGGACTGACGCCGGCTGCACCGGACTGGAGCCGGCTGCACGGCCGGGTAGGAGTCCACGCTGCCCGCCGTTGCCTCTTCTTCTTCCGCCTAGCCACCCGGCTGGTGGTCGGGTGATGGAAGGAGGTATACGGAACGGCTGGCTCCGGCTGGGACTCCTTGGAGGTGGTTCCCCAGGACTCACGTCTCCCCCGCTTGCCACCTAGGCTTACTGGTGGCGAGGCTGCAGGGGTTGAGGAGAGCGGTGTGGCAATGCCTAAAACCCCGATCTGCAGGGTCTGACCCTCCTGTATGGCGGCCAGCGGAGATGGGTGGTAGTGTCGTGTTGAGACCCTGGACTCCGGTCGGTTCATGACGTACCGCCACACGACATCGAAGTCCAGCGGTCTCAACGACCGCATCTCCGCCCGCGACAGGGGATCCCTGAGACCGGCGTTAAAAAGCACCGCCACCTCCTCCTCCCCGAAGACATCCTCCTCTGCGGCATCCAGGAACCTATACAGATAGTCCTCGATGTCATCGTTCCCCTGACGAATGCCGCAGAGGAGGCGAGCCTGGTGGGACCGTCTCGTGCCCATGCTGCCTACTGGGTTCGTAGTGGCTCGTGTATTCTGTCAAGAACTGGCAGAAGAACCCAAGCACAGGCAACGGCAGTGAAGGGGTTAACAAATGACTTTATTAAATGAACAAAACAAAGGAAAAACCCACGAGGGGGTATCAAACAGGAACTAAACTAAGAAACAAACAGAAAACAAAGACTTCCCACGAGGGGGCAAAACAAAAGCAAGAACAGTAAACAAAGAAAACTAAAGAACACTAAAACAACTTACTTAACAAAACAGGAGACACGAGAAAACACATGAGAGGAATAAACAAACAACTCATGGTCTTCTCACATACAACCTAAGGACTCTGCCCCGATCCCACCACACGACTAGAATTTCATAAACAAGACGGTGGGACCGTGACACTTTATGTCATGGGTGAAATACTGAATAATAAGTGCACCAAAAACACAGGAGAATATCAGTAACAGTTTACACAGCACTGTAAATAATTAAACAGAAGTAATCCATGATTTATAAAACATGACAAGAGTCGGTAACACTTTTACGGTGCCCTTGTTACACATGTTACATGTATTTACTACAGTATTTACTATAAATGATGCATAATTACATGTAACTACACCTAAACCAAACCCTAATCCTATTAGTTAAGTTTTATCACTCCTTAAAGTCACCATGCAATCATACAGGAAAATTGTGTTTTACACAGTGTTGCAGTGATTATTATAAATTATTTATCCGTACACGTCACGATATGGAAAAGAAGTCAATCGCAACTTCCGTTTCATGGTGACTTTAAATGTATTATTACACTGTAACACGGGTACTGTAAAATAAAGTGTAACCCAAGAGTCTCATTGACAAGCACGATGTGCTTAACATTACTTCAACGCTATTACAGGACAGGAGCAAAGGTTTCTCAGGCGGCCAAAAGAATGCACACTGATATATTAAGCCGGGAGTGGAGAAGAATGCACATTGATATATTTAGCCGGGAGTGGAGTGTTTAATTATTTCTGAAGCGAGTGCTGTAAGCATTCTTTGTTGTAGTGAGTGTCTTGGCATCCCCACAATGAAGCATGCAGGAGACGGTGAATTCCTGCTGATGTATGAACACATACTGAGAGAAACACAGCTCATCAGGACAATGGAAAAAGACAAGGCCCAGTTTTTTATTAAGTGAATACCTGCAAGTTGTGTAAAGGTTAAAAGAAATTATATAAATTGTGTGGTAGAGGTTGAATTAACAAAATTGAGGGCATGAGCGATTGTGACCCCAGCTTTGGTGATTCAGATGCACCATTCAGATTTTTCTACCTCTTTTAAATGAAGTTAAAGCTATAAAACAATTGTGGATATAGTTAGCTTAATCTTGGAAAAGTTTGAAATATTTTAGTTTATAATGAAATATCTAGCAGAGTTTGGTTTTCTGGCCAATCTGAGAAGAGTTGACATTATTGAGCTCTTTTCTGAAACTCCAGAGGAGTCAGGTTGAAGATTAATAGATTCTTTTTCTCTGGAGAAACATCAGAGAGGCAGGAGACCTAACCAAAAGTCTCCATTTGTGGTCCATTTATTCTCATTGGTGCACTGTAAAAAATGTCCCCGTAAATTTACAGTAAAGTACTGGCAGCAGTGGTTCCAGCCATTTACTGTAATTTTACAGGTTTGTAACCGTTTTTTCATTTTACAGTTGTGCTGTAATTCCACAGTAAAGTACTGGCAGCTATTTACCGCAATTTTACAGTTTAAGTACAGTTTTCTGTTTTACGGCTGTACTGTAATTTCACAGTAAAGAACTGGCAGCAGTGTTTCCAGCCATTTACTGAAATTTTACAGGTTTGCAGCTGTTTTTCATTTTACAGTTCTGCTGTAATTCCACAGTAAAGTACTGGCAGTGATTTACCGCAATTGTACAGCTTTCTGTTTTATGGCTGTACTGTAATTTCACAGTAATGGCTATGTTATTTTATATTTACTCTACTGCCCAGATAGCAAATAAATACCTTACTTCTCACAGAAATGGGCCATAGTGCCACCACAACTATCTAACTCACCCACAACTGGCCCAATATATAATAATATATTGAATAATTGGAAAAAAACAGAAACCAAGCAAATGCAAGTATTGTGTTTAATTGATGCTGACAATAAAATCTACTCAAATGCAGCAAAAATAAATATAATGTCAAAAGAGGTGCCAAAAAACAATCACACTAACATTTAGACAACAGAAAAAAGCAACAAAAACAAAGTCACACAATGCAACAGAAACATAAAAATACAATGGAAACTACGCAACAAATAATGTCAAACAATAAACTAAAAGCAACACATACTGTAAATAGTAACACAATACAAAAAACACAGCAACAATAAACTAAGCACTAAATTCATATATTAAGGATTATATTAAAACAATGTAAAAGATTCAGTGCATAAAACATTTAATAACAGAAACCAATAAATTAACTGAATGAATAAACAAGAGAAATTAAAGACAAAAAGTATGTTTACAGATGTGCAAATATGTATTAGACAAATAAGTTACAAACAACACTGTAAAAGATGAAAACAGTTACATGAAACCCAAGTTTAGTAACTTTTTTGACCTCCAGCTCAGTCATCTGTGCACATGAAGGACTTCTTACTGCCTCTAGAATAAAAGCATACAAATACAGAGTTAAAAATATGGTTAAATAAAATGCATAATAATTAGAGACATTTCACACTACAATACACCATCAGGCCTAAGAGTTTTACATTTAATACATGAAAAAAATGTTTGTAGATTTAAGAGTTCCAGGGTAAGCGCTTACCAATCACAACAAAATTGGGAATGCTATTTTCCCATTTACACCTCTCCAGTTCACAGTTTTGGCCTGGGGGTTTTATTGCCAGCTTCATTCACCAGACTGTGTCTGAAACATATCACAAAAGTACAATGACCTGTTAGAAAAATGTTAAAGAATGAACAAATATACAGTCTTACTTTGTTTTCCATTTTGGTGGCCTCAGGGAGTCTGTCTTTGACTGGAGATGAGTGCTGTTTCACAAGATGTGCTGCTGTCGTGTTCTTTTTTTTTTTTCATTTTACTCTGTCAAAGACATAATTTCAAAAATCAAAACACATACGCATAGCTTTTAAATGAAATGTATTAAAGAAACATCACTCTTTACCCAGATTGCAAGCACAACATCTACTTATTTAGTGCCAACAAAGCTGACAATGTTTTCTACAAACAAAACTCAAACATGGATAAACTTTCTTATAAAACAAAGGTAAAATAAAGGCAAACTCTGAAAATCGACTGAGTATTTCACAAAAGCGTCCGTCTAACGTTAGGTACTCTTAAACGAAGGCTTTTTGTTACATTTGTCTTTAACACACAATAACACATCTTTATAAATACCCGGCAGTCAAGAGACAAAGGTCAGTTCTGATGGACACAGAACATCCTCTGTCTCTTTGCGGGATGAGAATGAATATATTTCAGACATCTTATTGACTCATAACGGCGCTTTTCGCGTCTTACTTCACCTGAACATTGGCGTTAAGTGAGGTTTGAATAAAAAAAATTCTAGCACTTTTAGCATAAAAATGATTGCATATGAACAAAAAAGCCAATCGAGTAGGCAGCAAAACCTGTTAGTTTAGATTTAAATAAAAGTTTCAACTTACCGAACTGTATTGCAGCTCATTGATCAAAACAAAGGACGCTTCCGTTCCGCGGTAGAATTTGAATTACGGACTTCCGGTTATTCTAGTGAGAGGAAGCATTCTGTGAAATTAAGTCCTTTTCATAGGGCGCATTTAACGCTGTATTCGCAAATCGACTACAACTTCCAAGCTGCATGGCAAACTACATAATCGTATCTGCAAAGACATCAGGCTTGCTCGATTTCATGAAGCGCTGCGAATACCGGATCATTGTTTAAAAAGCTGGCGAAGCAGTCAGCTCTCATGCTAAAACTATACCATTCAGTGACAAAAAACACCCATACAAATCATATTTAAAAAAATCTACAATCGTTTTTAATGATATAATTTTTTATATAATATAATATCATATAAATATTTGCCTTCTTAAAATTAGTTGCTGTATTCCTCATTTTATATAAATTGGTTTTGATGTGTCTGCTAAGGGTTTTCGTGATAGTAATAATATCATATTATAAGATATTATTATTGGCAGTTTTTGTTGCTTTTAACTTTGTGGCTAACCAAAACCGACCCAAATCTTAACCGAGCCAGGATGTAGCCAAATTATTGCTTGGTTTTTTGTTTCTTCTGGCTGACCAGACTCATGCCAAAAACGAGCCTAATTCTGTTTCACACAAAACTGTGAAAAAAAACAATGCCAGAATTAAGACAGAAGGGCCAAATTTAAATCAAATTTGGCCTAGAATTTGTTGCTATCTGGGAAGAGACGAGCTGTGACGTGATCTTGATTACAGCACTGTTTTGAAAAAGTGGGATGCGTTAAAAATCCCCACCCCCACATGCTGCTTTTTTTCAGGCGCCAATGGGTGTACAGTTAAATGCTGCAAATTTACAGAAAGGGATTAATCCATGGGCCTTGGTCTATTAATCTACAGGATTAAACGGTCTATTGAAATAACAGTATTTTACTGTTGGAAATTGGCCGCTTTTTAACAGCAATTTTTTTACAGTGTGTCTATTCAAGATCTAATTTTTTATTTTTTTTGTCCTGAGAGAATCTACAGGTACAGCCAGTGGTTAAACGCACCTAATCTCATGAGGTGTACAAAAATAAAAAATAATACTATATTGTATAGTCTCTTTCCTGAAGCTTCTCCATGTCTCTGTTTGCCTTGAGGTTTAAAAGATTACAATCTGCAGTTGACACGTCATTTGAAAAACTTATCTTGAGGCACTACATTATTGACCTGAGAGGGATTGGCTGAATTACTAGAGGATTGGGTTAGTGCATGTAGCCTCTGAGGACGTTGACTGGGGAAAATTCTTTGATCTTCACATCTCCTATTAATGGTGCAGAAACGCACCATCTTCGAGCCAAGGCACAATTCTCTATCTCTTTGTGTGTCTGTCTCTGTGGCGTCTTCTGAGCTTTGAGTCTTCTACAGTGAAATCTCGAGGAATGGACAGCTTGACAAAAAGTAAAAGCACAGGAACCAAGTGTCAGTCCTTCATTGGGCCAACATCTGTAAAATGTCTAGAGACCCATGACTTGTAAGGAGAGAGTGATAAACGAGGCTGGGAAACAGTATATCTTCCGTGTAGTGACTGAGAACTTAATGTGTACGTACACGCTTTGACCACTTTTATTTCTGGCAGGTCGGTGATGGTACAGGTTGCAATTGGTGTTCAAGTGGCTAATTCTACGAATCAGAAAGGCCTGTTAAGTCAAGAGAGGATAGTAAGAAAAGCTAAAATTAGCAAATTTTTGAAGATAATTGCTGGCACCTGCTTGTTTTAAACTTAACGCAACAATGTTAGGCTGTTGTAGTTGCCAGGTCATTGCTATGCAGTTACAAGGGTGTTCTGGGTAGATTTTAGGGCGTTTCTGTGTGGTTGCTAGGGTGTCATGGTTGGTTTCTTATGACGTTGCTATGTGGTTGCTAGGATGTTCTGGGTGGCTGCTCTCGGGCACAAGCATAGACTGTAAAAAGGTGGACAATGCGTTACCATTTGCTTCCGATGTAGAAAAATGAAGCCAAAAGATATGGATAGCCGCTGACATATTGCGCCGCTGACGTTATTTGCAGCCATTGTCTGCACAGTAGTAACACCGTGTCTACACCGGATGTGGCGGGATGCGACAAAAGACAATAGAATGCATTAGAACCCATTATAATTAAAAATTTTGTCCACACTGAATGCAGCGCGGCGTGACAATCCCATTAGAACAAGCCATGTGTCGTGTCAGTGTAGACACTGTGTAAGCGTGAGGTGGAGCTGAGGTCTCAAGGTCCCACCCATATTCCCCAATGTCTCAATTGCAAAATGAACAAATTGTGTTGCCACACCCCCTTTTTATAACATCTTATAACTAACTAAAACCAAAATTTATAAGAACACTTGAACATACATCAGTGTTATAAGAGCTAACTAAAATGCCAGCCACCAGGGGGAGATGGAATTGGCTTCACGTTTTCGTTTCATGCTTGGGCCTTCCGCTTTATTTAATATTTTGTTTTAGGATTCTTCCTTCTTGTCAGAGGCAAATAAAAAACCCTAACCACAAGTCTGAGTATAAAACACCAGCAACAACAAAATCTGAGAGAACGCCTCCTTCAAAAGACGCTTGATTAGAAAATTGGCAATTCATTTGCTAATTAAACCCTTGTTGTAACTTTGACTCTTTTTATTCAATATATCAAAGATTCGGCAATAGGCATTCTTGATTGAACGTCCTGAAGTTGTCAATAATCAGTGAGAATAATCAGCTGCTGAAAGCAATTTTAGTTTCAAGGCCTCCACTGTAATTAGCTTCAATCCATCACTAAAGCTGGTGTATACTTTTCGATGGTGGGCCGTAATTATGAGCTGTCTTAGTGTCTAGCCTCATCACACGTTCTAATCATAGCCGAGTTTCTGAAACCCCCACCTGCCCTCATACAAGACTCTGTGACCATATTCTCATTCTACACTGAACATGAATTTATCATTAAAACCCTCTCATATTTAATGGCACTCCAAAACTTTTATAATGAATAAGATTCTGATTCTAATTATGGTGATTAAACATAGCAAAACTGTCAACAACAACGTTGTTTTGGTGAATATCTCCACATAGCCCACAATGCAGTTCACATAATTTATCTGTACTAGTGTGTTTTTATACTACCCAAAACGGCAGTTGCTTTTCATCTCCACTCTCTGTCAAACAATGACCTTTTCTTGCATTAGCCTTATTTTCAAGTAATGTCACACCATTTAAAAGCCAACATATGATCAACGTACACTAGATTGCCCCTTCAAACACTGCTGGACCCCTATTAATACTCCTACACAGAACATTCATTTCCTTTGACGTGAATATCAAAGCCATGACTGTATTTCATGTCTTTTTATACAACAGTAGAGCACCGTCCACAACGCCTGAGTTTTTATTCACTCAATATGTACATTAGTATGGTAAGTAGTATTGCGGCGCTGTGCCATCTATAAAACTATAAAATAAAACAAATTTCCTTAATACACAGATCTAAATAAAACTTTGTAAATTACTATATTAAATTGCATTGTACTGTATACTACAGTATTTTGTAGTATTAACTGGATAAATTGTAGCAAATACTGTAGTATAGAGCTCCGGAGGTTGACGTCACGCAATCTGAACTCCACCATTTTGGCAGGCATTCAGGAGAGCGCTAGCACGGCTGTAGCATTGGTATTTATAGTGGTCAAACAATAATTTAAAACTAGGCTGTATAGACTTTACTAATCGTACTATTTTAGCATGGTGGACAGCTGCTGTGCGCCAGGTTGCCAGAACAGGCAGGGGAAAGCAAAGGGCAACATTTTATCATATTCCTAAGGATCCTGCATCCCCGATAAAACGATTAAATGGTTAACAGCAATAAAACGTGCTAACCTACACGTCACCTCTATCTCTCTGTCATTATGCTGCCACATCCTAAACAAGACACACATGAGAGCAGCACTCACCTACTCCAGCTGTGCAATCGCAGTGGGCTCCTAACACAACCCCATCGTGTCTGACCACCACCCATGGCTTCAATGGAGGGTCATTTAGTTTTTTGGGAATGCTTAACCTGCAAGATCAGTGATATAGCTATACTGGCTACCTACAAACAAGGACAGCTAGGGTCGATTACGTTAGCTAACAACACAGTTCACTTACCCTCCCAATGACGACAAAGCAGGTTAAAGCCGGCAGACTCCAAAGTTGAATATCCATTACAAAATTCACGTCAATTTTTACTACTCGGGCTTTTAAAGAGACTACGGAGTAGGACAATGAAAAGTTGATGAGGTAGTTGTAGATATTAGGATCCTGCAGGTCAGGAAATGTATCCGTTTCTTTATTGATACACGTTAAAAGCACCCTATTATAGGCATATGTTGTGTTTAATCTATTAAGTTTTGCTATGCACATGTCTATTTCTTTGTCACTTAATGTCATGCGCCGACCGATCTGCGCACCTGCGCAACATCTCATGAAAGCGAACATAACTAGCGTCTTGCTAATATCGTGGTCAAAACACTTACATACCGGCATTGAAACTCCTCTGTCAAACTTGACAGATGTATGTATGGACTTCATATGCGAGAAAGACTGCTCAAACGGATATGAGGAGTTAAACACAGCGCATCCATACTGATCGACACATCGCAGTTTGCTTCCATCTGCTCACCGGATACTTTGCTACATGGTGCGTTTTTAAAACTTTTTACATGTGATTACATAGAGAGGCAATGACTGTATCATACGCCACAAAGAGCCGTAACTTTCAATAAAAGCATGACGCTCGCTCTTCTAAACTCCTTGCGCTCTGGGAAGCTTGAATCTGGGCTGTGGGCGCAAGAGAGGTTACCATAGAAACGTTGATTAGTGTTGTGACGCTTGCGCATAGAACTGCATGCGTGTATTGGCCAGGACAACCTGAAATATTCATATATATTATGATTTTTTTAACGATCAAATGTTGGTGAAGGGTAAGACCCCTGGTGAGCCACATGATTTTTGAAAAGAGCCACAGGTTCCCGACCACTGTCCTAGTCTTAGAAGAGAAACTAAAAAAGGCAGATGTAAGTGTTCAAATAAACATTAATGCGTATACATTACTACCATTTTAAAAATAGAGTGGCATCGGGGGTATTTTTAAGCGTTAGCATCGCGATGCTACCATAGCACCGGTACAACGGTGCAACCCCTGAACATACTGATAAAACTATTGATTAAACCCCTATCAAAAACGCAAGGCTTCGTGTTAAAAAGTGTCTTGAAGAACAAATTTTTACATCTTGGGTTGTAAATTTGCATAAAAAAAGAAATGGGTATTTGTGGTCACGTTGTTTTTAGCAAATTATTAAGATAAAATATCAAATTAATTAAAAAAGATAAAATAAAAAATATTGAAAATGTTTATGCGAATTCTTTATGTATAATAGTAAACTATGACAGTAAATAAATAAGTTAATAGTCTTTGTATGTGTACTACACAGTCAAAACAGATGATTCCCAATTGTTTCTACCAATGACTGAGCCAGTGTTGTTTTGAAAAGAAAACAGTGAAATGCAATTGTAACCTTCAGTTGATGACCATTAGCCCATATTATAAAGCACTCCACTGAAATAAGTATAGAAAATAAAATGTTAGTAGTGTTGGAGGCCATGGCAAAAAAATCTTTAAAGTTAAAATGACAGAAAGTTGTGAATATAAATGACGTTGTTAAAACTGATCACCCCTTTCATCATGAGTTGTAATTCTTTTCCACAAATGGGTTGTGCTTTATTTTTTTGACAGACACAAAAATGAACTGTCACATATCAAATCAAACACCTATTTCAGTGAACATACTAGAGCATTAGACAGAGAAACATAGACACAATTTCAAATAAAGCGCAGATAATTTTGTGTATTCTTGATGTACACAACAGTACAGAAGACATACATTGGCTGCAGTTTAATTTGATGTACCATGCATGATCATTTTTGTCATGGGCTTCATTAAAAGTCTTCAGCTAATTCTTATTTACATGGTCCCTCATAGTTGGCATAGGCATTCATTTCATGTTTTTTCTTTATAAAATCATAAATCATATTTATTATTTATTTATATTTCCATTTGTTTATTTACTGTAGTTCTGCCTTCATACGTTCTCAAAGAAATAAATAGATTAGTTTCTATAAATAAATACTGAGCTTTTTGAACCATTTGTATATCTTTACGTTGAAATGATGTAATTATGACATTCAGGAAACTTCTTGCATAAACGCTTCAAGTCTCTGTGGCAAGGTCCAATTTTCAATCAGCTCAAATTTGCAGCAATTCTTCAGTCCCGCAGTATAGCACATTCACACTGCAAATCCAAAGAGAACACACGCATTCACACATACACTCCCAGCCTTGCTTGAGGGCTTTGGAGACTTAAATGATGGAATCACACAAATAAATCTCTACTTTTACATTCATTTGAACCAGCACTGAAAGCTCCATTTTCTGTAATAAGTTCTTCTGTCTTTGTGAATCCTTCATTTCACACTTGGCTGAATGATGGCACTAACCTCCTCTGAATGGATACCTGCCATCTCCTCTACTCGTGAAGTGAATGATATCCTCAGCAGTGCAATATCTTTATGAAAGCTTTTCTGAACTCCACATTGAATGTAGTATATATGATGGGGTTGACTGCACTGTTCACATATCCCAGCCAAGTGAAGGCATTGTACATCTCCAGCGGCACCACGCAGCTTGTGCAGTGAGTCTTCAAAATGTGAGTAGTAAAAAACGGCAGCCAGCAAATAATGAAAACACCTGCGATTGAAAAACAAAGGTTAGGTATTCTGAGGTAAAAGCATCAGTCTGAAACTTTTTTGATGTATTTCGTAGGGAACGGTTTCTAAATGCATCATCACCTCACCTAGAACAATAGCCAACATCTGAGTGGCCTTCTTTTCCTTATGCTGGGACATCTTCCTCTTGCTCATAGTTTTGGGTGTCACCATGGTTCTCGTTTTGCCGTTGGGCAGTGCCTCGGTTTCAACTGGTTTGGCTTCTTTAGGGGACTCCTTGGCATGCCCATTTTTCTCATCTCCATATGGCTGACATTCATCGTGGGAGGGCGAGGCATGGCTGGGGCTTGGGTTGGCAAGCAGATCAATGACCAAAGTGGACTGCAGCTTCGTTTTCTCTGGAGGACTGGTGCTTTTCACAGTGTCCACCCCCACATCACCGCCCTTCTGCAATACCTAAGTAGACACAATTACTTATACTGTACGGTCACACCTCATAAATTTAGGTCAAAGAATATAAGCATGCATGTAAAAAATTGCCATTTCAAAATAAATTGCACATGCAATTTGTAAAAATATTTGAAAGGTAATTCGTAATCTGACTGGTTCTGACAGTAGTTGGTGACCTTATGACCTCTCATTAGTTATTTATATATGAAGTAGTTGCTAAATAAATGCTTTGTTAACACAGGCAGGCTGACAACACAGATGCATGACTCAGTCACACTAATCCAGCTATATCCCAACAGTTGTGATATATGACTCACAGTAATCCAACTGTAATCTGCCTGTCCAACAATGATATAAACAACACAGAAAATCAGACAAATTGTAGGTAAAAATAAATGAAAAATTATACAAAAGCAAGCATCTCCATGAAAGGGTTATACTGTACTGATGAGTGACCTAAAAATAAATACTATGAAAATGCAACAAAGTCTGCATACAGTTATTTCAGTGACAATTTATTGAGATTTAAAGCAACACTATGTAGTTTTTCGACCTGTAGTTAGAACAACTCTTAACGGGACAAATTCTACTGCCGCTGCTACCTGAGCAGCCTCCTAGCTGCTCAAACCACACTCGCGGAAGAGTGCGACCTGCTTCACGGCATACATCACATATTTTACTCGTAGCCTGGGCAGAGCCAGCAAAGAAACCAAAGAGGGTTTTGTCGGAGGAAGTAAAAGAAGAAAGAGTGATTGGAGACGAGCCTGAACACGAATCAATATCTGATGGACTTACACTTGGTGGCGCAAGCTGCAAGAGGCAATGGGTTGCAAAACAGATGGAGACCTAGCTTTCCTGCTACTGGATTTTAAAATATTTTTTCTTACTTTTGAGCTTATTAGTTATTAGGCTGTGCTCAGGTTGTTTATTGGCGCACTAACGTTACTGGTTCACAATTCATAACCATAAGGTAGACGAGAGAGAATATTATGTTGCCGGTCTCAATAGCTAACGTAGCATGATCGTGCCTCGTCACGAATTTAGTGTAATGCTTGTAAACGATGACTGCCAAACCACAATAAAGGTTTTATGGTCAAAAGATGCAGATTCCTTAGTTCATGCATGTAGACTAATGTTATCGGTATCTATCGTTACCATGCTAGGCATGAGTTGAGTGTAAATTAGTGATTGCACCAATTACACAAAGCACAACGCCTGGTTGCGAGTGTGTTTCCGAAAATATAACTACAGAAAAGTATTATTTTCGTTGGTTACTAAACACATTCACGTCCATGCGTTGTGTTTTGGGTGACTGCAAATGTGCTATGTAGCTAACGTTAGCACACTAGCTGCTATGTAGCTAGCACGCTATGCGCTAATGGCTAACAACCAGCTACTACATCAGAATCTAGTTTGGAGCTATATGTATAGCCCAGTAGTATACCCCATGGGGGCCAAAAGAGCCCTTTAGTACATGCACAATTTATAAAGTGACATGATGTAACAGTGGTTTCTGCTTAGTCAACAAAGTCAACAAATTCATCTGAATTGCGCTGGCCACGGGAAAGCTCATACAGCGACAGTATTTACGACACTGATAACAGACAATTGTGCTTATCAACCACATGGGGGAACCATAAGCAAAAGTTCTCTAGTGTTGCTTTAAGCAACGATGAGTCTTTAATTTTTTTTGGCAAGCCTAATAAATTGATGTAGGATCCACTTTTTATAGATTATAAATAAAAAAAGATTAAAAAACTTAGCCAATGTCAAACACAGCATAAAAGTATAGAAAACCACATATCCAGTAGCAACGACTAAGTGATTAACTGTATGGCTGAATTTAATCATCATCAAAACTCAATGAAATGTGAAAGACCGGCAATATTGTTAAGAGTAACATTAACATTAACACTCATTATGTGTGTTTGTTAATGTGCTTAAACCATTCTACTGTCAAATTAATAACAGATAAACAATATTAAATAAATGTGATGACATTCAACGAACAATGATTTTACTGTTTAATGAACCTGAAAGGATTCGCAAATATCTGTACATTTCTTGTGTATGCATGTGTTTTAGATTCTGTCTATGTGTTATGTCAATTTAGATCCAAAGGTACTTTTATTATATGGCTGCTAGATCCAGACTTCTGAATACCGAAGAATTCCAATGAGACTAATTTGTCAAGGCTTCGTAAACAGATATGGTGGTACTTAGATTTTAGCTATAGCACTGTGATAGATTATGTGTAATGGTGCTAATGTTGTGGCGCTTTATGCTTTCAGCAACAAGAACACTTAATACTCTTTCAAAATAACTTTCATGTCTGGATAAAAGAGACTTACTGCTTTCTTGTTTTTGGCAGGCAACCCCCCATTGGTCTTTATGATAACTGTGCACAGTTTCACATCTTCAGGATGAGTGCATTTTTCCTGCGGCAAAGAATAAGAATTTGATTCAGCGTGTGGTTAACGTCAACTCCGAAGGCAGCGTGGGGCCATGAAAATCATTTGCAGTTATATTTGGTGGCTCTTGATTGACACACAATGCAAATAATTCTGCCGAAGCGCGGCACTTTAGCGAAATGGCCTGTGCTTTCCAGTACTAAAAGAGGGAACGAGAAAGAGATTGCTTCAGTAATTTGTAAGTACCACAAAAAGACCTTGGATGGCTGAACTCATTGATCCAAAGTGGTCATTAAAACAGCTGGTGCAAGAAATCAACGATATAGGTATGCAAAGGTCATGGCTAAGAATAATTAGTTCTTTTGTTTTCTGTTCTGTCACATGGATTGTACGGGGAATTATGTTTCAAAAAGATCACAGCTTCTAATTGTACTCACTTTTGTAGCCAGCGGTTTAGACATTGATGGCTGTGTGTTGAGTTATTTTGAGGGGACAGCAAATTTACACTGTTATACAAGCTGTACACTCACTACTTTACATTGTAGCAAAGTGTCATTTCATCAGTGTTGTCACATGAAAAGTAATAAAATATTTACAAAAATGTGAGGGGTGTACTCACTTCTGTGAGATACTGTATACGTTCTAGGTTCAGAGATTCCGTACTTTTTCCAAAGGTGTGTAACAGGCATTTTTTAAAATATAGAAATTTATCATAAATTTATCAAACAGATAACAGATTTATCATAAATCAAACAACAGAAAAATAAGACTAGTATTCTAGTTAAGTTAAATGCTTATTTGGGGGGCCCTAAATAAAGGGGCGTTACAACGAAAAGGTTTGCCACTGCTTTAAAGAACCATTAACTGAATGGTTCTTTGTCGAACCTTTTAAGCACCTTTATTTTTAAGAGTGTACCATTCATTTCCATAATGTGCATGCCTATAAAGGCAACTACTTTATACTGTATATTATTGTAGCTTAAATTCTATTGTAATTAAATTCAACATAATAATTTAAACAACTGTGTAATGTTGAGGAAGCTATATTACTTTGAAACTGTAGTGTCATGCAAAACAAAAGCAAACACCATAGTTTAACTTGTATAAATGACAATTCTGTCACCCTCAGATTGACCCAAACCTGTATAAATTTCTTTGAATACTTCCAAATATCTTCCTTTGTGTTTAGCAGAACAGAGTAACCATACAGATCTCATCACCCTATTGACTCCCATAGTATTTATTTTCCCTACTATGATCTGTTTGGTTACTGACATTCTTACAAATATCTTCCTTTGTGTTTAGCAGAACAAAGAAATGTATACAGGTTTGGAACAATCTGAGGACAGAATTGATGACAGAATTTTAATTTTGGGGTGAAAAATCCCTTTAACTGATTCAGGAACATGGTGACAAACAGACAGCATTTAAAAAATAAAATATTATGTAATATACCCCTACAAAAAAACAAGATACAAAATGTCAATTGAAACTCACAAATCACATTTTTTTTACTTTAAATGCACCATCAGAACAAACTAACTCATATGTAGAGAGAGAGAATTTGGTTGTAAAACGATGCATGCAAAATACAACTACAGGCCCTGTAGCCAGGTGGTGTTCTTGTGGTTCGTATGACCCACCCCTCACTGTCAAAGGTCCAGAAGTTAAAGTCCCAGTGAAATTAAAAATGACAATTCCTATTTTTTCATGAAATATTGTAGTGTTTATTGTAAATAGTTTATCAATGTGGATCATTTTCTTTTTTAAATTTGTGTGCCCTCATAATCTTTAGTTAAAATCTGAAAATGCACTTCCTTCCTGTAATGACTATCCATCACAAATGACATACGTATAGACGGCTTGGGCGGAGCATCCCCTTCAACTGTCAGTCTGCTGACTGTCATCCTCAACTGGCGGACCGCGGGCCGGATCCGGACCTTTGCTTCGTTCCATCCGGACCGCGAGACATAGACTAATAAACCATTTAAAACATTTGACTATTTCAGTTGTTTAAATTGAGCCACGCGTCTACACAACAGAGAATCACATCACACGCGCTCTTCCGAACATTTATGTAATTGATCTTTTGCCGCTATATCCTCTAATATCTTTATCTAGCCTAGCGCCAAATGCGCTTCATTTTAACCATTTCCGCTCCGCGCACGCTGCTTCTCGCCCACTAAAGAGAGCAGCAGACACGTGCTTATTTTAACAACACTAGTGCAGACACGCAGAGCTGGTAAATTGACACACAACAGTAAACAAAATGCAGCAATAATAAAGTATTTGTATCTGTCAGCCTGTTTACTGTTTGCTATATGTCTCCAACCTTTCAATCGGATTTGTGATATTTCATGACAATAACGTTTCTATCTACATTTAGCATTAGCATTATTGATCAGCATGTAAACATTTGTGATGCAGTGAAAACCCAGGCTAAAGTCTCATAATCAAATTAATTATTAGATAACAAGCGTCAAAGATTTCAATCTTTGAAATGGCATTATTCAATCAATATTGAAGATATTGTTGTTATATTTTCACAGAATATTCTGATGATTTTATGTAGAAAACAGTAAAAAGACTTTTGCTGGTTTTCACAAGTAGGGTTACATTTGATAAGGAACAACATTCTAATTGGGAAATTGTTTAACTATAGAAGTAGTTCTGGTATGAATGGCATGGAAAGGCTAATTTAGTAAGTAAATTAGTTTTCTGTTTATGATGAGAGCATTTTCATTCATTACATTTTATTCATTACAATTGTATTTTGTCAGTAGTTTTTTATTTACAAATTTTAATTATCAGACTTCTATTAAGAGGGCATTCCCCTATAAAGTCACAGAGCCTACAATGCATACATACATACAGTAGCCTACATACATACTGTGTGGATATAGAAATATATTTTATATACAGTATATATCCAACTGGGCTAAATTGATTAAATATTTATTTATTTTTTTAAAATATGGTCCGGACCTGCGTTTGGAGGAAAATATGAAGACTGGACCTCTTGGAACTTTAATTGAATACCTCTGGCATACAAGTATTTGAACCTCAAAATGAAATAATAAATGTGGGGGGAAACGACCAAAAAGGTCCACCCCTTCCAAAAGGCTGGCTATGGTCCTAAACTATTTATCAAAAGTAGCTTGTAACTGTGAAAGCTACATTGTTTTAAAACAGCCAAACTACAGTCAGGCTGTAAAGCAAATTATACTTTATTAATGTCACTACTTTTAGTTACCACCCACCGCTTCAAATGAGCAATACAGATTGTTATATAGGACAGAGTTCAGAAAAGGTTTTGGGGCCACTGTTAGTTATCCTGTCCTATACAGGTCTTGGCATTCCCCTAGTATTTCTATAATTAACATCAACAGCTGTACCCCATATTTTACGGCAATTAGGCAATTCTGTATGTAAACACTCTGACACCAGCAGGGAATGCTGGGTATTTTCCCTGAGGGTAGCTTCCCCTGTGGTGCGTATCACCTTGAGAGGGGGATGAGCGTTAGCGTCCGTCTTCTGGCAGCTACGTTTAGTGTTGACCCGTTTACGACGCTTCCGGAGGAAAACGTAGATCTGTACATACACGAGGAGCGTGATGATGAAGGGCACGTAGAAAGACATGATGGAGGAGTACACGACGAAGGCAGGGTTGGCGATCTCGCACACGGTGCCGTCGCGCGTAGCTGAGGGTTGATAAAGATGGACGCACAATCAATTATGTTTTGCAAATGTAATTAGTTCAGTGGAGCACCGGCAAATATATCTGTGCCACATTTCCCACAACAATTGCAAATTAGCTCTAGATTACAATTAGATTATAAACATACTGTAAAATTTATAAGGTTATGACAACAGTGTGAATCTGTAGGCATAGCACATGGGTTCTTCATCAAAATATAATCTCTGAAATTGTATTCATGTCCACATTCAGGTGAAAAACAGGCACAGATTTAAGTTTAAACTTTTAATTTTTTCCCAAGCGGCTTAATCTGCATTTACACCGGCAGCGGCATGATCTCATTCATTTCAATAGGAACTTGGCACATTGTACATTTTATTACCTGTGTTATTTAACCCAAACAGCAGGGGGCAGGAAATAGCGAAAGAAAGCACCCACACCACGGAGATCATTACAGTGACTCTTCTCTTGGAACTGTAGCGGGTGTTGTACAACATCGGCATGGCAACAGCTGTGTACCTGAGAGCAGCCCAGAGGGAAGGAGATGAAGAGTGGGATGGGGTTGGGGGGTGCCATTCAGACAGACAAAAAGAAAGAGAAACACTTCACCAGATGTCTTTGGAATTATCTTTCCAAAGCTTTAGGGATTTTCTTATTATAATGCTGTGCTTATATCAGTGCAAATGACCGAAAAAATGTAAAGCAAATGCATTAAAGACCCCATAAAATTGTCTTGACAAGCACTGTTTTCCTTCCTATTATGACATTTTCTAGAAGTAGGGATTGGATGTATGGGAGTATTTGTTTTTTTAATAGCTGATAGACTTTTTTTGGACAAAAACCTCATATATCCTTATAATTTGTAGTTTTTATAAAACATTACTATTGGTAACCCTTTACATCTGCTGGAGGTTAATATTTAACTAATAAAAAGTATTTGAAAGAG
This sequence comes from Triplophysa rosa, assembly GCF_024868665.1. Lineage (NCBI taxonomy): Eukaryota > Metazoa > Chordata > Actinopteri > Cypriniformes > Nemacheilidae > Triplophysa > Triplophysa rosa. Next base: position 6,495,899 of record NC_079891.1, read on the forward strand.
ATTGTGACTAAACCTTGCATCTCAACTGGATCCTTAAACTTCTAGTAAAACCTCATAACTCCATACATAAATGTTTAAATTATTTGAAGAGCGAAGAAGAATTTCTTAGTCTTAACACATGGAATCACAATACTCTCATTTTGATTTCATAGGGTCTTTAAAGCATCTCTCATTTTTCCATCAATATTTTTTACAAGTGAATGTATAATACATCCCTCTCATCCCCCTATACTCATCCACTCCATGATATCTGATTGATCTATAGCAGGGGTCTTCAACTACTTCCCTTTGAGGGATAGATTCCAAAAGTATAAATAGGATTCAGGCCAGTTTTTTTACCATATCATCATTTCTTCTGTTATTTTGTATTTCTGTTATTTATTGCATTTTATTCCTTTTATACTGTTTTTGTTGCTGTTACTTATAGGTCATATATTAAAACATGCACACAAATGTTGCATCCAGTATTTGTGCCTTTTCATGATATATTAAGGGATATCTTCTATTTATTTGTATTTTATATTCCTTAATGTGTTAGTTTACCCAAAAATAAAATTGCTGTTAATTTACTCACCCCCAGTCCCCCAGTACTTCCAAGATGTGGGTGGCATTGTTTTTTCAAGAAGATATTTATGAAGATATTTGGTTGAATTAATGAAAGTCAAATTAATAAAAGCCAAAAACACTAATACGTTCAGCACAAAAGTAAACCCTGCCCCTTGTGACATTATATTGGTGTCTTAAAAAGCAAATCAATTGATCTGTGCAAGAAACTGAATGCTATTATCATAGATATGGCTATTATAGCATCTTCAGGTAAATTCTAATCGCATTCATTTGCCCCACGCACTTAGAAGTCAGATCCTTTGAAGTGTAAGTTCTGGAGGGAGATAAACAGCCGTTTTTCGTAAATATACATTATACATAATGAATGCAGTAATAAAAACAACATAGTTTTTTCCTTATCTGAGACAACCGTTCACGTGGTGTACCCTTCCTACAGTTACTTTCAATGGCACAAGTCGCGTTTTGGTACGCGACCAACAGTATCGCGTGCGCAAACCGACTTCAAAAGCCCAAAGCCTGTGTCTGTGGATTGCCGATTATAATGTTGTAAATAACATTACTTTTCTTAGACAGACTGATCAAACTGCTTTATAAGACGTCAATCGTTATGAGCTGTGGGAATTACTTTCGTACTGAATGTAGCAGCGTAGTTTTGGACTTTCAAAGATGTGGTGTCTCAGGACGTGCATTTCTTAAAGCATACCATTCTTAAAGTCTTTCCACTTATTTGAAATGTGAAGGTGGGCCAGGTAAAGACGATTGACTTGCCCTGATGTATAGTATACCTGTCATTTGTCACGACGAGCGTGGAAGAACCCAAATGCAGGCAACGGCAGGTAAGGGGTTAACAGTGGCATTTTATTAATAACAAACAAATAACAAAACAAAAACCCACGCGGGGGAAAAATGGCATAGACAATGGGAATAAATGATCAGTGTTGGGTAAGTTACTCTGAAAAAGTAATTAATTACTAGTTACTAATTACATATTCAATAGTGTAATTAGATTACTGTACAAATTACTCTCCAAAAATTATTTAGTTACTTATTACTAATTACTTTCTATATCCTATATCAACCTTGATGAGTTAAGTGATTCAAGGATAGGCATGAAACGGCTCTTTTAATTCATTCAAATAAATAATATTAAACTACATAAAGTACTCTTATTAACTGACTAAAGTATTACAAATGTGAGAATTATACATTAAAGCACGGATTTTAAAGTTAGACTTTGAATTTTGATGTCAATTCCACTACTGCGCACACACATATTACACAAAGCATTTAGTTTAATTACATCAAAAGTAACTAATTAAATTACAGAAAAAATAAGAGTAATCCCTTACTTTACTTTTTCAAGGGGAAAGTAATTTAATTACAGTAACTAATTAGTAACTAGTTACACCCAACACTGTAAATGATAACAGGAAAACACAGGAACCAAGAACTATTAACTAGACTATAAAACACTTGACTTAAACTAACATAAACAAGACCAACAATGACTCAC